>NC_139707.1:735000-807609 GCF_964188405.1 Protomyctophum parallelum | reverse complement strand
ACATGGGCTATAGCCCCTACTGTACGGCATACTATAGCACGCCGTTTTTCATCATTTTTGAGGATTTGAAAAAATTTCAAAATTTCAAAAAACATGGGTTATAGCCCATCGTTTTTTGAAAATTTGATTATTTTTTTTTAACCTCGTTTTTCATCATTTTTGAACATGGGCTATAGCCCCTACCGTACGGCATACTATAGCACGCCGTTTTTCATCATTTTTGAGGATTTTAAAAAAATTCAAAATTTCAAAAACATGGGTTATAGCCCATCGTTTTTTTAACATTTGATTTTTTTTTTAACCTCGTTTATCATCATTTTTGAACATGGGCTATAGCCCCTACCGTACGGCATACTATAGCACGCCGTTTTTCATCATTTTTGAGGATTTGAAAAAAATTCAAAATTTCAAAAACATGGGTTATAGCCCATCGTTTTTTGGAATTTTGGAGAAAAAAAAATTACCTCGTTTTTCATCATTTTGAACATGGGCTATAGCCCCTACCGTACGGCATACTATAGCACGCCGTTTTTCATCATTTTTGAGGATTTGAAAAAAATTCAAAATTTCAAAACACATGGGTTATAGCCCATCGTTTTTTGAAAATTATTTTAAAAAAAAAATACCTCGTTTTTCATCATTTTTGAACATGGGCTATAGCCCCTACTGTACGGCATACTATAGCACGCCGTTTTTCATCATTTTTGAGGATTTGAAAAAAATTCAAAATTTCAAAACACATGGGTTATAGCCCATCGTTTTTTGAAAATTATTTAAAAAAAAATAACCTCGTTTTTCATCATTTTTGAACATGGGCTATAGCCCCTACTGTACGGCATACTATAGCACGCCGTTTTTCATCATTTTTGAGGATTTGAAAAAAATTCAAATTTTCAAAAACATGGGTTATAGCCCATCGTTTTTTGAAAATTTGAATTTTTCTTTAACCTCGTTTTTCATCATTTTTGAACATGGGCTATAGCCCCTACCGTACGGCATACTATAGCACGCCGTTTTTCATCATTTTTGAGGATTTGAAAAAAAATCTAAATTAAAAAAAACATGGGTTATAGCCCATCGTTTTTTGAAATTTTGAAAAAAAAAATTAACCTCGTTTTTCATCATTTTTGAACATGGGCTATAGCCCCTACCGTACGGCATACTATAGCACGCCGTTTTTCATCATTTTTGAGGATTTGAAAGAAATTCAAAATTTCAAAAAACATGGGTTATAGCCCATCGTTTTTTGAAAATTTGATTTTTTTTTTAACCTAGTTTTTCATCATTTTTGAACATGGGCTATAGCCCCTACCGTACGGCATACTATATCACGCCGTTTTTCATCATTTTTGAGGATTTGAAAAAAATTCAAAATTTCAAAAACATGGGTTATAACCCATCGTTTTTTGAAAATTTGAATTTTTCTTCAACCTCGTTTTTCATCATTTTTGAACATGGGCTATAGCCCCTACCGTACGGCATACTATAGCACGCCGTTTTTCATCATTTTTGAGGATTTGAAAAAAATTCAAAATTTCAAAAAACATGGGTTATAGCCCATGGTTTTTTGAAAATTTGATTTTTTTTTTTTACCTCGTTTTTCATCATTTTTGAACATGGGCTATAGCCCCTACCGTACGGCATACTATAGCACGCCGTTTTTCATCATTTTTGAGGATTTGAAAGAAATTCTAAATTTCAAAAAACATGGGTTATAGCCCATCGTTTTTTGAAATTTTGAAAAAAAAAATTAACCTCGTTTTTCATCATTTTGAACATGGGCTATACCCGCTACCGTACGGCATACTATAGCACGCCGTTTTTCATCATTTTTGAGGATTTGAAAGAAATTCAAAATTTCAAAAAACATGGGTTATAGCCCATCGTTTTTTTAAAATTTGATTTTTTTTTTTTAACCTAGTTTTTCATCATTTTTGAACATGGGCTATAGCCCCTACCGTACGGCATACTATATCACGCCGTTTTTCATCATTTGAGGATTTTAAAAAAATTCAAAATTTCAAAAAACATGGGTTATAGCCCATCGTTTTTTGAAAATTTGATTTTTTTTTTTACCTCGTTTTTCATCATTTTTGAACATGGGCTATAGCCCCTACCGTACGGCATACTATAGCACGCCGTTTTTCATCATTTTTGAGGATTTGAAAAAAATTCAAAATTTCAAAAACATGGGTTATAGCCCATCGTTTTTTGAACATTTGATTTTTTTTTTAACCTCGTTTATCATCATTTTTGAACATGGGCTATAGCCCCTACCGTACGGCATACTATAGCACGCCGTTTTTCATCATTTTTGAGGATTTGAAAAAAATTCAAAATTTCAAAAACATGGGTTATAGCCCATCGTTTTTTGGAATTTTGGAGAAAAAAAAATTACCTCGTTTTTCATCATTTTGAACATGGGCTATAGCCCCTACCGTACGGCATACTATAGCACGCCGTTTTTCATCATTTTTGAGGATTTGAAAAAAATTCAAAATTTCAAAAAACATGGGTTATAGCCCATCGTTTTTTGAAAATTATTTAAAAAAAAATAACCTCGTTTTTCATCATTTTTGAACATGGGCTATAGCCCCTACTGTACGGCATACTATAGCACGCCGTTTTTCATCATTTTTGAGGATTTGAAAAAAATTCAAAATTTCAAAAACATGGGTTATAGCCCATCGTTTTTTGAAAATTTGAATTTTTCTTTAACCTCGTTTTTCATCATTTTTGAACATGGGCTATAGCCCCTACCGTACGGCATACTATAGCACGCCGTTTTTCATCATTTTTGAGGATTTGAAAAAAAATCTAAATTTCAAAAAACATGGGTTATAGCCCATCGTTTTTTGAAATTTTGAAAAAAAAAATTAACCTCGTTTTTCATCATTTTTGAACATGGGCTATAGCCCCTACCGTACGGCATACTATAGCACGCCGTTTTTCATCATTTTTGAGGATTTGAAAGAAATTCAAAATTTCAAAAAACATGGGTTATAGCCCATCGTTTTTTGAAAATTTGATTTTTTTTTTTAACCTAGTTTTTCATCATTTTTGAACATGGGCTATAGCCCCTACCGTACGGCATACTATATCACGCCGTTTTTCATCATTTTTGAGGATTTGAAAAAAATTCAAAATTTCAAAAACATGGGTTATAACCCATCGTTTTTTGAAAATTTGAATTTTTCTTTAACCTCGTTTTTCATCATTTTTGAACATGGGCTATAGCCCCTACCGTACGGCATACTATAGCACGCCGTTTTTCATCATTTTTGAGGATTTGAAAACATTTCAAAATTTCAAAAAACATGGGTTATAGCCCATGGTTTTTTTGAAAATTTGATTTTTTTTTTTTACCTCGTTTTTCATCATTTTTGAACATGGGCTATAGCCCCTACCGTACGGCATACAATAGCACGCCGTTTTTCATCATTTTTGAGGATTTGAAAGAAATTCTAAATTTCAAAAAACATGGGTTATAGCCCATCGTTTTTTGAAATTTTGAAAAAAAAAATTAACCTCGTTTTTCATCATTTTGAACATGGGCTATAGCCGCTACCGTAGGGCATACTATAGCACGCCGTTTTTCATCATTTTTGAGGATTTGAAAGAAATTCAAAATTTCAAAAAACATGGGTTATAGCCCATCGTTTTTTTAAAATTTGATTTTTTTTTTAACCTAGTTTTTCATCATTTTTGAACATGGGCTATAGCCCCTACCGTACGGCATACTATATCACGCCGTTTTTCATCATTTTTGAGGATTTTAAAAAAATTCAAAATTTCAAAAACATGGGTTATAGCCCATCGTTTTTTGAAAATTTGATTTTTTTTTACCTCGTTTTTCATCATTTTTGAACATGGGCTATAGCCCCTACCGTACGGCATACTATAGCACGCTGTTTTTCATCATTTTTGAGGATTTGAAAAAATTTCAAAATTTCAAAAACATGGGTTATAGCCCATCGTTTTTTGAAAATTTGAATTTTTCTTTAACCTCGTTTTTCATCATTTTTGAACATGGGCTATAGCCGCTACCGTACGGCATACTATAGCACGCCGTTTTTCATCATTTTTGAGGATTTGAAAAAAATTCAAAATTTCAAAAACATGGGTTATAGCCCATGGTTTTTTGAAAATTTGATTTTTTTTTTTTACCTCGTTTTTCATCATTTTTGAACATGGGCTATAGCCCCTACCGTACGGCATACTATATCACGCCGTTTTTCATCATTTTTGAGGATTTGAAAAAAATTCAAAATTTCAAAAACATGGGTTATAACCCATCGTTTTTTGAAAATTTGAATTTTTCTTTAACCTCGTTTTTCATCATTTTTGAACATGGGCTATAGCCCCTACCGTACGGCATACTATAGCACGCCGTTTTTCATCATTTTTGAGGATTTGAAAAAAATGCAAAATTAAAAAAAACATGGGTTATAGCCCATCGTTTTTTGAAAATTTGATTTTTTTTTTTACCTCGTTTTTCATCATTTTTGAACATGGGCTATAGCCCCTACCGTACGGCATACTATAGCACGCCGTTTTTCATCATTTTTGAGGATTTGAAAGAAATTCTAAATTAAAAAAAACATGGGTTATAGCCCATCGTTTTTTGAAATTTTGAAAAAAAAAATTAACCTCGTTTTTCATCATTTGAACATGGGCTATAGCCGCTACCGTACGGCATACTATAGCACGCCGTTTTTCATCATTTTTGAGGATTTGAAAGAAATTCAAAATTTCAAAAAACATGGGTTAGCCTATAGCCCATCGTTTTTTTTAAATTTGATTTTTTTTTTTTAACCTAGTTTTTCATCATTTTTGAACATGGGCTATAGCCCCTACCGTACGGCATACTATATCACGCCGTTTTTCATCATTTTTGAGGATTTTAAAAAAATTCAAAATTTCAAAAAACATGGGTTATAGCCCATCGTTTTTTGAAAATTTGATTTTTTTTTTTACCTCGTTTTTCATTATTTTTGAACATGGGCTATAGCCCCTACCGTACGGCATACTATAGCACGCCGTTTTTCATCATTTTTGAGGATTTGAAAAAATTTCAAAATTTCAAAAACATGGGTTATAGCCCATGGTTTTTTTAAATTTTGGAAAAAAAAATTAACCTAGTTTTTCATCATTTTGAACATGGGCTATAGCCCCTACCGTACGGCATACTATAGCACGCCATTTTTCATCATTTTTGAGGATTTGAAAAAATTTCAAAATTTCAAAAACATGGGTTATAGCCCATCGTTTTTTGAAATTTTGAAAAAAAAAATTAACCTCGTTTTTCATCATTTTGAACATGGGCTATAGCCCCTACCGTACGGCATACTATATCACGCCGTTTTTCATCATTTTTGAGGATTTTAAAAAAATTCAAAATTTCAAAAAACATGGGTTATAGCCCATCGTTTTTTGAAAAAAAAAATTACCTCGTTTTTCATCATTTTTGAACATGGGCTATAGCCCCTACCGTACGGCATACTATAGCACGCCGTTTTTCATCATTTTTGAGGATTTTAAAAAAATTCAAAGTTTCAAAAACATGGGTTATAGCCCATCGTTTTTTGAAATTTTGGAAAAAAATTTAACCTAGTTTTTCATCATTTTGAACATGGGCTATAGCCCCTACCGTACGGCATACTATAGCACGCCGTTTTTCATCATTTTTGAGGATTTGAAAAAATTCAAAATTTCAAAAAACATGGGTTATAGCCCATCGTTTTTAGAAAATTTGAAGAAAAAAAAATAACCTCGTTTTTCATCATTTTTGAACATGGGCTATAGCCCCTACTGTACGGCATACTATAGCACGCCGTTTTTCATCATTTTTGAGGATTGAAAAAAATTCAAAATTTCAAAAACATGGGTTATAACCCATCGTTTTTTGAAAATTTGAATTTTTCTTTAACCTCGTTTTTCATCATTTTTGAACATGGGCTATAGCCCCTACCGTACGTCATACTATAGCACGCCGTTTTTCATCATTTTTGAGGATTTGAAAAAAATTCAAAATTTCAAAAAACATGGGTTATAGCCCATCGTTTTTTGAAAATTTGATTATTTTTTTTACCTCGTTTTTCATTATTTTTGAACATGGGCTATAGCCCCTACCGTACGGCATATTATAGCACGCCGTTTTTCATCATTTTTGAGGATTTGAAAGAAATTCTAAATTTCAAAAAACATGGGTTATAGCCCATCGTTTTTTGAAATTTTGAAAAAAAAAATTAACCTCGTTTTTCATCATTTTGAACATGGGCTATAGCCCCTACCGTACATTTTTGAGGATTTGAAAAAAATCAAAATTTCAAAAAACATGGGTTATAGCCCATCGTTTTTTGAAATTTTGAAAAAAGAAATTAACCTCGTTTTTCATCATTTTGAACATGGGCTATAGCCCCTACCGTACGGCATACTATAGCACGACGTTTTTCATCATTTTTGAGGATTTGAAAAAAATGCAAAATTAAAAAAAACATGGGTTATAGCCATCGTTTTTTGAAAATTTGATTTTTTTTTTAACCTCGTTTTTCATCATTTTTGAACATGGGCTATAGCCCCTACCGTACGGCATACTATAGCACGCCGTTTTTCATCATTTTTGAGGATTTGAAAAAAATTAAAAATTTCAAAAAACATGGGTTATAGCCCATCGTTTTTTGAAATTTTGAAAAAAATTTAACCTCGTTTTTCATCATTTTTGAACATGGGCTATAGCCCCTACCGTACGGCATACTATAGCACGCCGTTTTTCATCATTTTTGAGGATTTGAAAAAATTAAAAAATTAAAAAAAAACATGGGTTATAGCCCATCGTTTTTTGAAATTTTGATTTTTTTTTTTACCTCGTTTTTCATCATTTTTGAACATGGGATATAGCCCCTACCGTACGTCATACTATAGCACGCCGTTTTTCATCACTTTTGAGGATTTGAAAAAAATTCAAAATTTCAAAAAACATGGGTTATAGCCCATCGTTTTTTGAAATTTTGATTTTTTTTTTAACCTCGTTTTTCATCATTTTTTAACATGGGCTATAGCCCCTACCGTACGGCATACTATAGCACGCCGTTTTTCATCATATTTGAGGATTTGAAAAAATTTCAACATTTCAAAAAACATGGGTTATAGCCCATCGTTTTTTGAAAATTTGAAAAAAAAAAATAACCTCGTTTTTCATCATTTTTGAACATGGGCTATAGCCCCTACCGTACGGCATACTATAGCACGCCGTTTTTCATCATTTTTGAGGATTTGAAAAAATTTCAAAATTTCAAAAAACATGGGTTATAGCCCATCGTTTTTTGAATTAAAAAAAAAAAGAATTAACCTCGTTTTTCATCATTTTTGAACATGGGCTATAGCCCCTACCGTACGTCATACTATAGCACGCCGTTTTTCATCACTTTTGAGGATTTGAAAAAAATTCAAAATTTCAAAAAATATGGGTTATAGCCCATCGTTTTTTGAAAATTTGATTTTTTTTTTAACCTCGTTTTTCATCATTTTTGAACATGGGCTATAGCCCCTACCGTACGGCATACTATAGCACGCCGTTTTTCATCATTTTTGAGGATTTGAAAAAATTAAAAAATTAAAAAAAAACATGGGTTATAGCCCATCGTTTTTTGAAATTTTGATTTTTTTTTTTACCTCGTTTTTCATCATTTTTGAACATGGGATATAGCCCCTACCGTACGGCATACTATAGCATGCCGTTTTTCATCATTTTTGAGGATTTGAAAAAAATTCAAAATTTCAAAAACATGGGTTATAGCCCATCGTTTTTTGAATAAAAAAAAAAAAGAATTAACCTCGTTTTTCATCATTTTTGAACATGGGCTATAGCCCCTACCGTACGTCATACTATAGCACGCCGTTTTTCATCATATTTGAGGATTTGAAAAAATTTCAACATTTCAAAAAACATGGGTTATAGCCCATCGTTTTTTGAAAATTTGAAAAAAAAATTAACCTCGTTTTTCATCATTTTTGAACATGGGCTATAGCCCCTACCGTACGGCATACTATAGCACGCCGTTTTTCATCATTTTTGAGGATTTGAAAAAAATTCAAAATTTCAAAAAACATGGGTTATAGCCCATCGTTTTTTGAAAATTTGATTTTTTTTTTTACCTCGTTTTTCATCATTTTTGAACATGGGCTATAGCCCCTACCGTACGGCATACTATAGCACGCCGTTTTTCATCATTTTTGAGGATTTGAAAAAATTTCAAAATTTCAAAAAACATGGGTTATAGCCCATCGTTTTTTGAAAAAAAAAAAAAAGAATTAACCTCGTTTTTCATCATTTTTGAACATGGGCTATAGCCCCTACCGTACGTCATACTATAGCACGCCGTTTTTCATCACTTTTGAGGATTTGAAAAAATTTCTAAATTTCAAAAAACATGGGTTATAGCCCATCGTTTTTTGAAAATTTGATTTTTTTTTTAACCTCGTTTTTCATCATTTTTGAACATGGGCTATAGCCCCTACCGTACGGCATACTATAGCACGCCGTTTTTCATCATTTTTGAGGATTTGAAAAAAATTCAAAATTTCAAAAAACATGGGTTATAGCCCATCGTTTTTTGAAATTTTGAAAAAAATTTAACCTCGTTTTTCATCATTTTTGAACATGGGCTATAGCCCCTACCGTACGGCATACTATAGCACGCCGTTTTTCATCATTTTTGAGGATTTGAAAAAAATTCAAAATTTCAAAAAACATGGGTTATAACCCAACGTTTTTTGGAAATTTGATTTTTTTTTTAACCTCGTTTTTCATCATTTTTGAACATGGGCTATAGCCCCTACTGTACGGCATACTATAGCACGCCGTTTTTCATCATTTTTGAGGATTTGAAAAAAATTCAAAATTTCAAAAACATGGGTTATAGCCCATCGTTTTTTGAAATTTTGAAAAAAGAATTAACCTCGTTTTTCATCATTTTTGAACATGGGCTATAGCCCCTACCGTACGGCATACTATAGCACGCCGTTTTTCATCATTTTTGAGGATTTGAAAAAATTTCAAAATTTCAAAAACATGGGTTATAGCCCATCGTTTTTTGAAATTTTGAAGAAAATAAAATTACCTCGTTTTTCATAATTTTGAACATGGGCTATAGCCCCTACCGTACGGCATACTATAGCACGCCGTTTTTCATCATTTTTGAGGATTTGAAAAAAATTCAAAATTTCAAAAAACATGGGTTATAGCCCATCGTTTTTTTAAATTTTGAAGAAAATAAAATTACCTCGTTTTTCATCATTTTGAACATGGGCTATAGCCCCTACCGTACGGCATACTATAGCACGCCGTTTTTCATCATTTTTGAGGATTTGAAAAAAATTAAAAATTTCAAAAAACATGGGTTATAGCCCATCGTTTTTTGAAAATTTGATTATTTTTTTTAACCTCGTTTTTCATCATTTTTGAACATGGGCTATAGCCCCTACCGTACGGCATACTATAGCACGCAGTTTTTCATCATTTTTGAGGATTTGAAAAAAATTCAAAATTTCAAAAACATGGGTTATAGCCCATCGTTTTTTGAAATTTTGGAAAAAAAGAATTAACCTCGTTTTTCATCATTTTGAACATGGGCTATAGCCCCTACCGTACGGCATACTATAGCACGCCGTTTTTCATCATTTTTGAGGATTTGAAAGAAATTCAAAATTTCAAAAAACATGGGTTATAGCCCATCGTTTTTTGAAATTTTGAAAAATTTTTTTAACCTAGTTTTTCATCATTTTTTAACATGGGCTATAGCCCCTACCGTACGGCATACTATATCACGCCGTTTTTCATCATTTTTGAGGATTTGAAAAAAATTCAAAATTTCAAAAACATGGGTTATAACCCATCGTTTTTTGAAAATTTGAATTTTTTTTTTACCTCGTTTTTCATCATTTTTGAACATGGGCTATAGCCCCTACCGTACGGCATACTATAGCACGCCGTTTTTCATCATTTTTGAGGATTTGAAAGAAATTCTAAATTTAAAAAAACATGGGTTATAGCCCATCGTTTTTTGAAATTTTGAAAAAAAAAATTAACCTCGTTTTTCATCATTTTGAACATGGGCTATAGCCGCTACCGTACGGCATACTATAGCACGCCGTTTTTCATCATTTTTGAGGATTTGAAAGAAATTCAAAATTTCAAAAAACATGGGTTATAGCCCATCGTTTTTTTTTAATTTGATTTTTTTTTTTAACCTAGTTTTTCATCATTTTTGAACATGGGCTATAGCCCCTACCGTACGGCATACTATATCACGCCGTTTTTCATCATTTTTGAGGATTTTAAAAAAATTCAAAATTTCAAAAAACATGGGTTATAGCCCATCGTTTTTTGAAAATTTGATTTTTTTTTTACCTCGTTTTTCATTATTTTTGAACATGGGCTATAGCCCCTACCGTACGGCATACTATAGCACGCCGTTTTTCATCATTTTTGAGGATTTGAAAAAAATTCAAAATTTCAAAAACATGGGTTATAGCCCATCGTTTTTTGAAATTTTGGAAAAAAAATTTAACCTAGTTTTTCATCATTTTGAACATGGGCTATAGCCCCTACCGTACGGCATACTATAGCACGCCGTTTTTCATCATTTTTGAGGATTTGAAAAAAATTCAAAATTTCAAAAACATGGGTTATAGCCCATCGTTTTTTGAAAATTTGATTATTTTTTTTAACCTCGTTTTTCATCATTTTTGAACATGGGCTATAGCCCCTACCGTACGGCATACTATAGCACGCAGTTTTTCATCATTTTTGAGGATTTGAAAAAAATTCAAAATTTCAAAAAACATGGGTTATAGCCCATCGTTTTTTGAAAATTTGATTATTTTTTTTAACCTCGTTTTTCATCATTTTTGAACATGGGCTATAGCCCCTACCGTACGGCATACTATAGCACGCAGTTTTTCATCATTTTTGAGGATTTGAAAAAAATTCAAAATTTCAAAAACATGGGTTATAGCCCATCGTTTTTTTAAATTTTGGAAAAAAAGAATTAACCTCGTTTTTCATCATTTTGAACATGGGCTATAGCCCCTACCGTACGGCATACTATAGCACGCCGTTTTTCATCATTTTTGAGGATTTGAAAAAAATTAAAAATTTCAAAAAACATGGGTTATAGCCCATCGTTTTTTGAAAATTTGATTATTTTTTTTAACCTCGTTTTTCATCATTTTTGAACATGGGCTATAGCCCCTACCGTACGGCATACTATAGCACGCAGTTTTTCATCATTTTTGAGGATTTGAAAAAAATTCAAAATTTCAAAAACATGGGTTATAGCCCATCGTTTTTTGAAATTTTGGAAAAAAAGAATTAACCTCGTTTTTCATCATTTTGAACATGGGCTATAGCCCCTACCGTACGGCATACTATAGCACGCCGTTTTTCATCATTTTTGAGGATTTGAAAGAAATTCAAAATTTCAAAAAACATGGGTTATAGCCCATCGTTTTTTGAAATTTTGAAATTTTTTTTTAACCTAGTTTTTCATCATTTTTTAACATGGGCTATAGCCCCTACCGTACGGCATACTATATCACGCCGTTTTTCATCATTTTTGAGGATTTGAAAAAAATTCAAAATTTCAAAAACATGGGTTATAACCCATCGTTTTTTGAAAATTTGAATTTTTTTTTTACCTCGTTTTTCATCATTTTTGAACATGGGCTATAGCCCCTACCGTACGGCATACTATAGCACGCCGTTTTTCATCATTTTTGAGGATTTGAAAGAAATTCTAAATTTAAAAAAACATGGGTTATAGCCCATCGTTTTTTGAAATTTTGAAAAAAAAAATTAACCTCGTTTTTCATCATTTTGAACATGGGCTATAGCCGCTACCGTACGGCATACTATAGCACGCCGTTTTTCATCATTTTTGAGGATTTGAAAGAAATTCAAAATTTCAAAAAACATGGGTTATAGCCCATCGTTTTTTTTTAATTTGATTTTTTTTTTTAACCTAGTTTTTCATCATTTTTGAACATGGGCTATAGCCCCTACCGTACGGCATACTATATCACGCCGTTTTTCATCATTTTTGAGGATTTTAAAAAAATTCAAAATTTCAAAAAACATGGGTTATAGCCCATCGTTTTTTGAAAATTTGATTTTTTTTTTACCTCGTTTTTCATTATTTTTGAACATGGGCTATAGCCCCTACCGTACGGCATACTATAGCACGCCGTTTTTCATCATTTTTGAGGATTTGAAAAAAATTCAAAATTTCAAAAACATGGGTTATAGCCCATCGTTTTTTGAAATTTTGGAAAAAAAATTTAACCTAGTTTTTCATCATTTTGAACATGGGCTATAGCCCCTACCGTACGGCATACTATAGCACGCCGTTTTTCATCATTTTTGAGGATTTGAAAAAAATTCAAAATTTCAAAAACATGGGTTATAGCCCATCGTTTTTTGAAATTTTGAAAAAAAAAATTAACCTCGTTTTTCATCATTTTGAACATGGGCTATAGCCCCTACCGTACGGCATACTATATCACGCCGTTTTTCATCATTTTTGAGGATTTTAAAAAAATTCAAAATTTCAAAAAACATGGGTTATAGCCCATCGTTTTTTGAAAAAAAAATTTACCTCGTTTTTCATCATTTTTGAACATGGGCTATAGCCCCTACCGTACGGCATACTATAGCACGCCGTTTTTCATAATTTTTGAGGATTTGAAAAAATTTCAAAATTTCAAAAACATGGGTTATAGCCCATCGTTTTTTGAAATTTTGGAAAAAAAATTTAACCTAGTTTTTCATCATTTTGAACATGGGCTATAGCCCCTACCGTACGGCATACTATAGCACGCCGTTTTTCATCATTTTTGAGGATTGAAAAAAATTCAAAATTTCAAAAAACATGGGTTATAGCCCATCGTTTTTAGAAAATTTGAAGAAAAAAAAATAACCTCGTTTTTCATCATTTTTGAACATGGGCTATAGCCCCTACCGTACGTCATACTATAGCACGCCGTTTTTCATCATTTTTGAGGATTTGAAACAAATTCAAAATTTCAAAAAACATGGGTTATAGCCCATCGTTTTTTGAAAATTTGATTATTTTTTTTTACCTCGTTTTTCATTATTTTTGAACATGGGCTATAGCCCCTACCGTACGGCATACTATAGCACGCCGTTTTTCATCATTTTTGAGGATTTGAAAGAAATTCTAAATTTCAAAAAACATGGGTTATAGCCCATCGTTTTTTGAAATTTTGGAAAAAAAAATTAACCTCGTTTTTCATCATTTTGAACATGGGCTATAGCCCCTACCGTACATTTTTGAGGATTTGAAAAAAATCAAAATTTCAAAAAACATGGGTTATAGCCCATCGTTTTTTGAAATTTTGAAAAAAAAAATTAACCTCGTTTTTCATCATTTTGAACATGGGCTATAGCCCCTACCGTACGGCATACTATAGCACGCCGTTTTTCATCATTTTTGAGGATTTGAAAAAAATGCAAAATTAAAAAAAACATGGGTTATAGCCCATCGTTTTTTGAAATTTTGATTTTTTTTTTAACCTCGTTTTTCATCATTTTTGAACATGGGATATAGCCCCTACCGTAGGGCATACTATAGCATGCCGTTTTTCATCATTTTTGAGGATTTGAAAAAAATTCAAAATTTCAAAAACATGTGTTATAGCCCATCGTTTTTTGAATAAAAAAAAAAAAGAATTAACCTCGTTTTTCATCATTTTTGAACATGGGCTATAGCCCCTACCGTACGGCATACTATAGCACGCCGTTTTTCATCATTTTTGAGGATTTGAAAAAAAATCAAAATTTCAAAAAACATGGGTTATAGCCCATCGTTTTTTGAAATTTTGGAAAAAAAAATTAACCTCGTTTTTCATCATTTTGAACATGGGCTATAGCCCCTACCGTACATTTTTGAGGATTTGAAAAAAATCAAAATTTCAAAAAACATGGGTTATAGCCCATCGTTTTTTGAAATTTTGAAAAAAAAAATTAACCTCGTTTTTCATCATTTTGAACATGGGCTATAGCCCCTACCGTACGGCATACTATAGCACGCCGTTTTTCATCATTTTTGAGGATTTGAAAAAAATGCAAAATTAAAAAAAACATGGGTTATAGCCCATCGTTTTTTGAAATTTTGATTTTTTTTTTAACCTCGTTTTTCATCATTTTTGAACATGGGATATAGCCCCTACCGTAGGGCATACTATAGCATGCCGTTTTTCATCATTTTTGAGGATTTGAAAAAAATTCAAAATTTCAAAAACATGGGTTATAGCCCATCGTTTTTTGAATAATAAAAAAAAAGAATTAACCTCGTTTTTCATCATTTTTGAACATGGGCTATAGCCCCTACCGTACGGCATACTATAGCACGCCGTTTTTCATCATTTTTGAGGATTTGAAAAAAAATCAAAATTTCAAAAAACATGGGTTATAGCCCATCGTTTTTTGAAATTTTGATTTTTTTTTTAACCTCGTTTTTCATCATTTTTGAACATGGGCTATAGCCCCTACCGTACGGCATACTATAGCACGCCGTTTTTCATCATTTTTGAGGATTTGAAAAAAATTCAAAATTTCAAAAAACATGGGTTATAGCCCATCGTTTTTTGAATTTTTTTTTTTTTTTTTAACCTCGTTTTTCATCATTTTTGAACATGGGCTATAGCCCCTACCGTACGGCATACTATAGCACGCCGTTTTTCATCATTTTTGAGGATTTGAAAAAAAATTAAAATTTCAAAAACATGGGTTATAGCCCATCGTTTTTTGAAATTTTTAAAAAAATTTAACCTCGTTTTTCATCATTTTTGAACATGGGCTATAGCCCCTACCGTACGGCATACTATAGCACGCCGTTTTTCATCATTTTTGAGGATTTGAAAAAAATTCAAAATTTCAAAAACATGGGTTATAGCCCATCGTTTTTTGAATTAAAAAAAAGAAGAATTAACCTCGTTTTTCATCATTTTTGAACATGGGCTATAGCCCCTACCGTACGTCATACTATAGCACGCCGTTTTTCATCACTTTTGAGGATTTGAAAAAAATTCAAAATTTCAAAAAACATGGGTTATAGCCCATCGTTTTTTGAAAATTTGATTTTTTTTTTAACCTCGTTTTTCATCATTTTTGAACATGGGCTATAGCCCCTACCGTACGGCATACTATAGCACGCCGTTTTTCATCATTTTTGAGGATTTGAAAAAAAATTAAAATTTCAAAAACATGGGTTATAGCCCATCGTTTTTTGAAATTTTGAAAAAATTTTAACCTCGTTTTTCATCATTTTTGAACATGGGCTATAGCCCCTACCGTACGGCATACTATAGCACGCCGTTTTTCATCATTTTTGAGGATTTGAAAAAAATTCAAAATTTCAAAAACATGGGTTATAGCCCATCGTTTTTTGAATTAAAAAAAAGAAGAATTAACCTCGTTTTTCATCATTTTTGAACATGGGCTATAGCCCCTACCGTACGTCATACTATAGCACGCCGTTTTTCATCACTTTTGAGGATTTGAAAAAAATTCAAAATTTCAAAAAACATGGGTTATAGCCCATCGTTTTTTGAAAATTTGATTTTTTTTTTAACCTCGTTTTTCATCATTTTTTAACATGGGCTATAGCCCCTACCGTACGGCATACTATAGCACGCCGTTTTTCATCATATTTGAGGATTTGAAAAAATTTCAACATTTCAAAAAACATGGGTTATAGCCCATCGTTTTTTGAAAATTTGAAAAAAAAAATTAACCTCGTTTTTCATCATTTTTGAACATGGGCTATAGCCCCTACCGTACGGCATACTATAGCACGCCGTTTTTCATCATTTTTGAGGATTTGAAAAAAATTCAAAATTTCAAAAAACATGGGTTATAGCCCATCGTTTTTTGAAAATTAGATTTTTTTTTTTACCTCGTTTTTCATCATTTTTGAACATGGGCTATAGCCCCTACCGTACGGCATACTATAGCACGCCGTTTTTCATCATTTTTGAGGATTTGAAAAAAATTCAAAATTTCAAAAAACATGGGTTATAGCCCATCGTTTTTTGAATTTAAAAAAAAAAGAATTAACCTCGTTTTTCATCATTTTTGAACATGGGCTATAGCCCCTACCGTACGTCATACTATAGCACGCCATTTTTCATCACTTTTGAGGATTTGAAAAAATTTCTAAATTTCAAAAAACATGGGTTATAGCCCATCGTTTTTTGAAAATTTGATTTTTTTTTTTAACCTCGTTTTTCATCATTTTTGAACATGGGCTATAGCCCCTACCGTACGGCATACTATAGCACGCCGTTTTTCATCATTTTTGAGGATTTGAAAAAATTTCAAAATTTCAAAAAACATTGGTTATAGCCCATCGTTTTTTGAAAATTTGATATTTTTTTTTTACCTCGTTTTTCATCATTTTTGAACATGGGCTATAGCCCCTACCGTACGGCATACTATAGCACGCCGTTTTTCATCATTTTTGAGGATTTGAAAAAAATTCAAAATTTCAAAAAACATGGGTTATAGCCCATCGTTTTTTGAAATTTTGAAAAAAAATTAACCTCGTTTTTCATCATTTTTGAACATGGGCTATAGCCCCTACCGTACGGCATACTATAGCACGCCGTTTTTCATCATATTTGAGGATTTGAAAAAATTTCAAAAATTTCAAAAAACATGGGTTATAGCCCATCGTTTTTTGAAAATTTGATTTTTTTTTTAACCTCGTTTTTCATCATTTTTTAACATGGGCTATAGCCCCTACCGTACGGCATACTATAGCACGCCGTTTTTCATCATTTTTGAGGATTTGAAAAAAAATCAAAATTTCAAAAAACATGGGTTATAGCCCATCGTTTTTTGAAATTTTGAAGAAAATAAAATTACCTCGTTTTCATCATTTTGAACATGGGCTATAGCCCCTACCGTACGGCATACTATAGCACGCCGTTTTTCATCATTTTTGAGGATTTGAAAAAAATAAAAAAATTCAAAAAACATGGGTTATAGCCCATCGTTTTTTGAAAATTTGATTATTTTTTTTAACCTCGTTTTTCATCATTTTGAACATGGGCTATAGCCCCTACCGTACGGCATACTATAGCACGCCGTTTTTCATCATTTTTGAGGATTTGAAAAAAATAAAAAAATTCAAAAAACATGGGTTATAGCCCATCGTTTTTTGAAAATTTGTTTTTTTTTTAACCTCGTTTTTCATCATTTTTGAACATGGGCTATAGCCCCTACTGTACGGCATACTATAGCACGCCGTTTTTCATCATTTTTGAGGATTTGAAAAAAATTCAAAATTTCAAAAACATGGGTTATAGCCCATCGTTTTTTGAAATTTTGAAAAAAAAGAATTAACCTCGTTTTTCATCATTTTGAACATGGGCTATAGCCCCTACCGTACGGCATACTATAGCACGCCGTTTTTCATCATTTTTGAGGATTTGAAAAAAAAAAAAAAAATCAAAAAAACATGGGTTATAGCCCATCGTTTTTTGAAAATTTGAATTTTTTTTTTACCTCGTTTTTCATCATTTTTGAACATGGGCTATAGCCCCTACTGTACGGCATACTATAGCACGCCGTTTTTCATCATTTTTGAGGATTTGAAAAAAATTCAAATTTTCAAAAACATGGGTTATAGCCCATCGTTTTTTGAAATTTTGAAAAAAGAATTAACCTCGTTTTTCATCATTTTTGAACATGGGCTATAGCCCCTACCGTACGGCATACTATAGCACGCCGTTTTTCATCATTTTTGAGGATTTGAAAAAAAATCAAAATTTCAAAAAACATGGGTTATAGCCCATCGTTTTTTGAAATTTTGAAAAAAAAATTAACCTCGTTTTTCATCATTTTTGAACATGGGCTATAGCCCCTACCGTACGGCATACTATAGCACGCCGTTTTTCATCATTTTTGAGGATTTGAAAAAAAATCAAAATTTCAAAAAGCATGGGTTATAGCCCATCGTTTTTTGAAATTTTGGAAAAAAAAATTAACCTCGTTTTTCATCATTTTTGAACATGGGCTATAGCCCCTACCGTACGGCATACTATAGCACGCCGTTTTTCATCATTTTTGAGGATTTGAAAAAAATTCAAAATTTCAAAAACATGGGTTATAGCCCATCGTTTTTTGAAATTTTGAAGAAAATAAAATTAC
Organism: Protomyctophum parallelum; assembly: GCF_964188405.1. Classification (NCBI taxonomy): domain Eukaryota; kingdom Metazoa; phylum Chordata; class Actinopteri; order Myctophiformes; family Myctophidae; genus Protomyctophum; species Protomyctophum parallelum. Next base: position 789,374 of record NC_139707.1, on the reverse strand, counting down.
CTCGTTTTTCACAATTTTGAACATGGGCTATAGCCCCTACCGTACGGCATACTATAGCACGCCGTTTTTCATCATTTTTGAGGATTTGAAAAAAATTCAAAATTTCAAAAAACATGGGTTATAGCCCATCGTTTTTTGAAATTTTGAAGAAAATAAAATTACCTCGTTTTTCATCATTTTGAACATGGCTATAGCCCCTACCGTACGGCATACTATAGCACGCCGTTTTTCATCATTTTTGAGGATTTGAAAAAAATTAAAAATTTCAAAAAACATGGGTTATAGTCCATCGTTTTTTGAAAATTTGATTATTTTTTTTAACCTCGTTTTTCATCATTTTTGAACATGGGCTATAGCCCCTACCGTACGGCATACTATAGCACGCAGTTTTTCATCATTTTTGAGGATTTGAAAAAAATTCAAAATTTCAAAAACATGGGTTATAGCCCATCGTTTTTTGAAATTTTGGAAAAAAAAATTAACCTCGTTTTTCATCATTTTGAACATGGGCTATAGCCCCTACCGTACGGCATACTATAGCACGCCGTTTTTCATCATTTTTGAGGATTTGAAAAAAATTCAAAAATTCAAAAAACATGGGTTATAGCCCATCGTTTTTTGAAATTTTGAATTTTTTTTTTAACCTCGTTTTTCATCATTTTTGAACATGGGCTATAGCCCCTACCGTACGGCATACTATAGCACGCCGTTTTTCATCATTTTTGAGGATTTGAAAAAAATTAAAAATTTCAAAAAACATGGGTTATAGCCCATCGTTTTTAGAAATTTTGAAGAAAAAAATTACCTCGTTTTTCATCATTTTGAACATGGGCTATAGCCCCTACAGTACGGCATACTATAGCACGCCGTTTTTCATCATTTTTGAGGATTTGAAAAAAAATCAAAATTTCAAAAACATGGGTTATAGTCCATCGTTTTTTGAAAATTATAAAAAAAAAATTAACCTCGTTTCTCATCATTTTTTTACATGGGCTATAGCCCCTACCGTACGGCATACTATAGCACGCCGTTTTTCATCATTTTTGAGGATTTGAAAAAAATTCAAAATTTCAAAAACATGGGTTATAGCCCATCATTTTTTGAAATTTTGAAAAAAAAAATTAACCTCGTTTTTCATCATTTTTGAACATGGGCTATAGCCCCTACCGTACGGCATACTATAGCACGCCGTTTTTCATCATTTTTGAGGATTTGAAAAAAAATAAAAATTTCAAAAAACATGGGTTATAGCCCATCGTTTTTTGAAATTTTGAAGAAAAAAAAATTACCTCGTTTTTCATCATTTTGAACATGGGCTATAGCCCCTACAGTACGGCATACTATAGCACGCCGTTTTTCATCATTTTTGAGGATTTGAAAAAAAATCAAAATTTCAAAAACATGGGTTATAGTCCATCGTTTTTTGAAAATTATAAAAAAAAAAATAACCTCGTTTTTCATCATTTTTGAACATGGGCTATAGCCCCTACCGTACGGCATACTATAGCACGCCGTTTTTCATCATTTTTGAGGATTTGAAAAAAATTCAAAATTTCAAAAAACATGGGTTATAGCCCATCGTTTTTTGAAATTTTGAAGAAAAAAAAATTACCTCGTTTTTCATCATTTTGAACATGGGCTATAGCCCCTACAGTACGGCATACTATAGCACGCCGTTTTTCATCATTTTTGAGGATTTGAAAAAAATTCAAAATTTCAAAAACATGGGTTATAGCCCATCGTTTTTTGAAATTTTGAAAAAAAAATTAACCTCGTTTTTCATCATTTTTGAACATGGGCTATAGCCCCTACCGTACGGCATACTATAGCACGCCGTTTTTCATCATTTTTGAGGATTTGAAAAAAAATCAAAATTTTAAAAAACATGGGTTATAGCCCATCGTTTTTAGAAATTTTGAAAAAAAAAATTAACCTCGTTTTTCATCATTTTTGAACATGGGCTATAGCCCCTACCGTACGGCATACTATAGCACGCCGTTTTTCATCATTTTTGAGGATTTGAAAAAAAATCAAAATTTCTAAAACATGGGTTATAGTCCATCGTTTTTTGAAAATTATAAAAAAAAAAATAACCTCGTTTTTCATCATTTTTGAACATGGGCTATAGCCCCTATATATAGCACGCCGTTTTTCATCATTTTTGAGGATTTGAAAAAAATTAAAAATTTCAAAAAACATGGGTTATAGCCCATCGTTTTTTGAAAATTTGTTTTTTTTTTAACCTCGTTTTTCATCATTTTTGAACATGGGCTATAGCCCCTACTGTACGGCATACTATAGCACGCCGTTTTTCATCATTTTTGAGGATTTGAAAAAAATTCAAAATTTCAAAAACATGGGTTATAGCCCATCGTTTTTTGAAATTTTGAAAAAAAAAATTACCTCGTTTTTCATCATTTTTGAACATGGGCTATAGCCCCTACCGTACGGCATACTATAGCACGCCGTTTTTCATCATTTTTGAGGATTTGAAAAAAAATCAAAATTTCAAAAAACATGGGTTATAGCCCATCGTTTTTTGAAATTTTGAAGAAAATAAAATTACCTCGTTTTCATCATTTTGAACATGGGCTATAGCCCCTACCGTACGGCATACTATAGCACGCCGTTTTTCATCATTTTTGAGGATTTGAAAAAAATAAAAAAATTCAAAAAACATGGGTTATAGCCCATCGTTTTTTGAAAATTTGATTATTTTTTTTAACCTCGTTTTTCATCATTTTGAACATGGGCTATAGCCCCTACCGTACGGCATACTATAGCACGCCGTTTTTCATCATTTTTGAGGATTTGAAAAAAATAAAAAAATTCAAAAAACATGGGTTATAGCCCATCGTTTTTTGAAAATTTGTTTTTTTTTTAACCTCGTTTTTCATCATTTTTGAACATGGGCTATAGCCCCTACTGTACGGCATACTATAGCACGCCGTTTTTCATCATTTTTGAGGATTTGAAAAAAATTCAAAATTTCAAAAACATGGGTTATAGCCCATCGTTTTTTGAAATTTTGAAAAAAAAATTAACCTCGTTTTTCATCATTTTTGAACATGGGCTATAGCCCCTACCGTACGGCATACTATAGCACGCCGTTTTTCATCATTTTTGAGGATTTGAAAAAAAATCAAAATTTCAAAAAACATGGGTTATAGCCCATCGTTTTTTGAAATTTTGAAGAAAATAAAATTACCTCGTTTTCATTATTTTGAACATGGGCTATAGCCCCTACCGTACGGCATACTATAGCACGCCGTTTTTCATCATTTTTGAGGATTTGAAAAAAATAAAAAAATTCAAAAAACATGGGTTATAGCCCATCGTTTTTTGAAAATTTGATTATTTTTTTTAACCTCGTTTTTCATCATTTTGAACATGGGCTATAGCCCCTACCGTACGGCATACTATAGCACGCCGTTTTTCATCATTTTTGAGGATTTGAAAAAAATTAAAAATTTCAAAAAACATGGGTTATAGCCCATCGTTTTTTGAAATTTTGAAGAAAAAAAAATTACCTCGTTTTTCATCATTTTGAACATGGGCTATAGCCCCTACAGTACGGCATACTATAGCACGCCGTTTTTCATCATTTTTGAGGATTTGAAAAAAAATCTAAATTTCAAAAACATGGGTTATAGTCCATCGTTTTTTGAAAATTATAAAAAAAAAATTAACCTCGTTTTTCATCATTTTTGAACATGGGCTATAGCCCCTACCGTACGGCATACTATAGCACGCCGTTTTTCATCATTTTTGAGGATTTGAAAAAAATTAAAAATTTCAAAAAACATGGGTTATAGCCCATCGTTTTTTGAAATTTTGAAGAAAAAAAAATTACCTAGTTTTTCATCATTTTGAACATGGGCTATAGCCCCTACAGTACGGCATACTATAGCACGCCGTTTTTCATCATTTTTGAGGATTTAAAAAAAAATCTAAATTTCAAAAACATGGGTTATAGTCCATCGTTTTTTGAAAATTATTAAAAAAAAATTAACCTCGTTTTTCATCATTTTTGAACATGGGCTATAGCCCCTACCGTACGGCATACTATAGCACGCCGTTTTTCATCATTTTTGAGGATTTGAAAAAATTTCAAAATTTCAAAAAACATGGGTTATAGCCCATCGTTTTTTGAAAATTTGCTTTTTTTTTAACCTCGTTTTTCATCATTTTTGAACATGGGCTATAGCCCCTACTGTACGGCATACTATAGCACGCCGTTTTTCATCATTTTTGAGGATTTGAAAAAAATTCAAAATTTAAAAAACATGGGTTATAGCCCATCGTTTTTTGAAATTTTGAAAAAAAAATTAACCTCGTTTTTCATCATTTTTGAACATGGGCTATAGCCCCTACCGTACGGCATACTATAGCACGCCGTTTTTCATCATTTTTGAGGATTTGAAAAAAAATCAAAATTTCAAAAAACATGGGTTATAGCCCATCGTTTTTTGAAATTTTGAAAAAAAAAATTAACCTCGTTTTTCATCATTTTTGAACATGGGCTATAGCCCCTACCGTACGGCATACTATAGCACGCCGTTTTTCATCATTTTTGAGGATTTGAAAAAAAATCAAAATTTCAAAAAACATGGGTTATAGCCCATCGTTTTTTGAAATTTTGAAGAAAATAAAATTACCTCGTTTTTCATCATTTTGAACATGGGCTATAGCCCCTACCGTACGGCATACTATAGCACGCCGTTTTTCATCATTTTTGAGGATTTGAAAAAAATAAAAAAATTCAAAAAACATGGGTTATAGCCCATCGTTTTTTGAAAATTTGATTATTTTTTTTAACCTCGTTTTTCATCATTTTGAACATGGGCTATAGCCCCTACCGTACGGCATACTATAGCACGCCGTTTTTCATCATTTTTGAGGATTTGAAAAAAATAAAAAAATTCAAAAAACATGGGTTATAGCCCATCGTTTTTTGAAAATTTGATTATTTTTTTTAACCTAGTTTTTCATCATTTTGAACATGGGCTATAGCCCCTACCGTACGGCATACTATAGCACGCCGTTTTTCATCATTTTTGAGGATTTGAAAAAAATTAAAAATTTCAAAAAACATGGGTTATAGCCCATCGTTTTTTGAAATTTTGAAGAAAAAAAAATTACCTCGTTTTTCATCATTTTGAACATGGGCTATAGCCCCTACAGTACGGCATACTATAGCACGCCGTTTTTCATCATTTTTGAGGATTTAAAAAAAAATCTAAATTTCAAAAACATGGGTTATAGTCCATCGTTTTTTGAAAATTATAAAAAAAAAATTAACCTCGTTTTTCATCATTTTTGAACATGGGCTATAGCCCCTACCGTACGGCATACTATAGCACGCCGTTTTTCATCATTTTTGAGGATTTGAAAAAAAATTCAAAATTTCAAAAAACATGGGTTATAGCCCATCGTTTTTTGAAAATTTGTTTTTTTTTTAACCTCGTTTTTCATCATTTTTGAACATGGGCTATAGCCCCTACTGTACGGCATACTATAGCACGCCGTTTTTCATCATTTTTGAGGATTTGAAAAAAATTCAAAATTTAAAAAACATGGGTTATAGCCCATCGTTTTTTGAAATTTTGAAAAAAAAATTAACCTCGTTTTTCATCATTTTTGAACATGGGCTATAGCCCCTACCGTACGGCATACTATAGCACGCCGTTTTTCATCATTTTTGAGGATTTGAAAAAAAATCAAAATTTCAAAAAACATGGGTTATAGCCCATCGTTTTTTGAAATTTTGAAAAAAAAAATTAACCTCGTTTTTCATCATTTTTGAACATGGGCTATAGCCCCTACCGTACGGCATACTATAGCACGCCGTTTTTCATCATTTTTGAGGATTTGAAAAAAAATCAAAATTTCAAAAAACATGGGTTATAGCCCATCGTTTTTTGAAATTTTGAAGAAAATAAAATTAACCTCGTTTTTCATCATTTTTGAACATGGGCTATAGCCCCTACCGTACGGCATACTATAGCACGCCGTTTTTCATCATTTTTGAGGATTTGAAAAAAATTCAAAATTTAAAAAAACATGGGTTATAGCCCATCGTTTTTTGAAATTTTGAAGAAAATAAAATTACCTCGTTTTTCATCATTTTGAACATGGGCTATAGCCCCTACCGTACGGCATACTATAGCACGCCGTTTTTCATCATTTTTGAGGATTTGAAAAAAATAAAAAAATTCAAAAAACATGGGTTATAGCCCATCGTTTTTTGAAAATTTGATTATTTTTTTTAACCTCGTTTTTCATCATTTTGAACATGGGCTATAGCCCCTACCGTACGGCATACTATAGCACGCCGTTTTTCATCATTTTTGAGGATTTTAAAAAAATTCAAAATTTCAAAAAACATGGGTTATAGCCCAAGGTTTTTTGAAATTTTGAAGAAAATAAAATTACCTCGTTTTTCATCATTTTGAACATGGGCTATAGCCCCTACCGTACGGCATACTATAGCACGCCGTTTTTCATCATTTTTGAGGATTTGAAAAAAATAAAAAAATTCAAAAAACATGGGTTAAAGCCCATCGTTTTTTGAAAATTTGATTATTTTTTTTAACCTCGTTTTTCATCATTTTTGAACATGGGCTATAGCCCCTACCGTACGGCATACTATAGCACGCCGTTTTTCATCATTTTTGAGGATTTGAAAAAAAATCAAAATTTCAAAAACATGGGTTATAGCCCATCGTTTTTTGAAATTTTGGAAAAAAAAATTAACCTCGTTTTTCATCATTTTGAACATGGGCTATAGCCCCTACCGTACGGCATACTATAGCACGCCGTTTTTCATCATTTTTGAGGATTTTAAAAAAATTCAAAATTTCAAAAAACATGGGTTATAGCCCAACGTTTTTTGAAAATTTGATTTTTTTTTTTACCTCGTTTTTCATCATTTTTGAACATGGGCTATAGCCCCTACCGTACGGCATACTATAGCACGCCGTTTTTCATCATATTTGAGGATTTGAAAAAAATTCAAAAATTTCAAAAAACATGGGTTATAGCCCATCGTTTTTTGAAATTTTGAAAAAAAAGAATTAACCTCGTTTTTCATCATTTTGAACATGGGCTATAGCCCCTACCGTACGGCATACTATAGCACGCCGTTTTTCATCATTTTTGAGGATTTGAAAAAAAAACAAATTTTCAAAAAACATGGGTTATAGCCCATCGTTTTTTGAAAATTTGAATTTTTTTTTAACCTCGTTTTTCATCATTTTTGAACATGGGCTATAGCCCCTACCGTACGGCATACTATAGCACGCCGTTTTTCATCATTTTTGAGGATTTGAAAAAAATTCAAAATTTCAAAAAACATGGGTTATAGCCCATCGTTTTTTGAAATTTTGAAGAAAATAAAATTACCTCGTTTTTCATCATTTTGAACATGGGCTATAGCCCCTACCGTACGGCATACTATAGCACGCCGTTTTTCATCATTTTTGAGGATTTGAAAAAAATAAAAAAATTCAAAAAACATGGGTTATAGCCCATCGTTTTTTGAAAATTTGATTATTTTTTTTAACCTCGTTTTTCATCATTTTGAACATGGGCTATAGCCCCTACCGTACGGCATACTATAGCACGCCGTTTTTCATCATTTTTGAGGATTTTAAAAAAATTCAAAATTTCAAAAAACATGGGTTATAGCCCAAGGTTTTTTGAAATTTTGAAGAAAATAAAATTACCTCGTTTTTCATCATTTTGAACATGGGCTATAGCCCCTACCGTACGGCATACTATAGCACGCCGTTTTTCATCATTTTTGAGGATTTGAAAAAATAAAAAAAATCAAAAAACATGGGTTATAGCCCATCGTTTTTTGAAAATTTGATTATTTTTTTTAACCTCGTTTTTCATCATTTTTGAACATGGGCTATAGCCCCTACCGTACGGCATACTATAGCACGCCGTTTTTCATCATTTTTGAGGATTTGAAAAAAAATCAAAATTTCAAAAACATGGGTTATAGCCCATCGTTTTTTGAAATTTTGGAAAAAAAAATTAACCTCGTTTTTCATCATTTTGAACATGGGCTATAGCCCCTACCGTACGGCATACTATAGCACGCCGTTTTTCATCATTTTTGAGGATTTTAAAAAAATTCAAAATTTCAAAAAACATGGGTTATAGCCCAACGTTTTTTGAAAATTTGATTTTTTTTTTTACCTCGTTTTTCATCATTTTTGAACATGGGCTATAGCCCCTACCGTACGGCATACTATAGCACGCCGTTTTTCATCATATTTGAGGATTTGAAAAAAATTCAAAAATTTCAAAAAACATGGGTTATAGCCCATCGTTTTTTGAAATTTTGAAAAAAAAGAATTAACCTCGTTTTTCATCATTTTGAACATGGGCTATAGCCCCTACCGTACGGCATACTATAGCACGCCGTTTTTCATCATTTTTGAGGATTTGAAAAAAAAACAAATTTTCAAAAAACATGGGTTACAGCCCATCGTTTTTTGAAAATTTGAATTTTTTTTTAACCTCGTTTTTCATCATTTTTGAACATGGGCTATAGCCCCTACCGTACGGCATACTATAGCACGCCGTTTTTCATCATTTTTGAGGATTTGAAAAAAATTCAAAATTTCAAAAAACATGGGTTATAGCCCATCGTTTTTTGAAATTTTGAAAAAAAAAAATTACCTCGTTTTTCATCATTTTTGAACATGGGCTATAGCCCCTACCGTATGGCATACTATAGCACGCCGTTTTTCATCATTTTTGAGGATTTGAAAAAAATTCAAAATTTCAAAAAACATGGGTTATAGCCCATCGTTTTTTGAAATTTTGAAAAAAAAAATTAACCTCGTTTTTCATCATTTTTGAACATGGGCTATAGCCCCTACCGTACGGCATACTATAGCACGCCGTTTTTCATCATTTTTGAGGATTTGAAAAAAATTCAAAATTTCAAAAACATGGGTTATAGCCCATCGTTTTTTGAAATTTTGAAGAAAATAAAATTACCTCGTTTTTCATAATTTTGAACATGGGCTATAGCCCCTACCGTACGGCATACTATAGCACGCCGTTTTTCATCATTTTTGAGGATTTGAAAAAAATTCAAAATTTCAAAAAACATGGGTTATAGCCCATCGTTTTTTGAAATTTTGAAGAAAATAAAATGACCTCGTTTTTCATCATTTTTGAACATGGGCTATAGCCCCTACCGTACGGCATACTATAGCACGCCGTTTTTCATCATTTTTGAGGATTTGAAAAAAATTCAAAATTTCAAAAACATGGGTTATAGCCCATCGTTTTTTGAAATTTTGGAAAAAAAAATTAACCTCGTGTTTCATCATTTTGAACATGGGCTATAGCCCCTACCGTACGGCATACTATAGCACGCCGTTTTTCATCATTTTTGAGGATTTGAAAAAAAATCAAAATTTCAAAAAACATGGGTTATAGCCCATCGTTTTTTGAAATTTTGAATTTTTTTTTAACCTCGTTTTTCATCATTTTTGAACATGGGCTATAGCCCCTACCGTACGGCATACTATAGCACGCCGTTTTTCATCATATTTGAGGATTTGAAAAAAATTCAAAAATTTCAAAAAACATGGGTTATAGCCCATCGTTTTTTGAAATTTTGAAAAAAAAGAATTAACCTCGTTTTTCATCATTTTGAACATGGGCTATAGCCCCTACCGTACGGCATACTATAGCACGCCGTTTTTCATCATTTTTGAGGATTTGAAAAAAAAACAAATTTTCAAAAAACATGGGTTATAGCCCATCGTTTTTTGAAAATTTGAATTTTTTTTTAACCTCGTTTTTCATCATTTTTGAACATGGGCTATAGCCCCTACCGTACGGCATACTATAGCACGCCGTTTTTCATCATTTTTGAGGATTTGAAAAAAATTCAAAATTTCAAAAAACATGGGTTATAGCCCATCGTTTTTTGAAATTTTGAAAAAAAAAATTACCTCGTTTTTCATCATTTTTGAACATGGGCTATAGCCCCTACCGTATGGCATACTATAGCACGCCGTTTTTCATCATTTTTGAGGATTTGAAAAAAATTCAAAATTTCAAAAAACATGGGTTATAGCCCATCGTTTTTTGAAATTTTGAAAAAAAAAATTAACCTCGTTTTTCATCATTTTTGAACATGGGCTATAGCCCCTACCGTACGGCATACTATAGCACGCCGTTTTTCATCATTTTTGAGGATTTGAAAAAAATTCAAAATTTCAAAAACATGGGTTATAGCCCATCGTTTTTTGAAATTTTGAAGAAAATAAAATTACCTCGTTTTTCATAATTTTGAACATGGGCTATAGCCCCTACCGTACGGCATACTATAGCACGCCGTTTTTCATCATTTTTGAGGATTTGAAAAAAATTCAAAATTTCAAAAAACATGGGTTATAGCCCATCGTTTTTTGAAATTTTGAAGAAAATAAAATGACCTCGTTTTTCATCATTTTTGAACATGGGCTATAGCCCCTACCGTACGGCATACTATAGCACGCCGTTTTTCATCATTTTTGAGGATTTGAAAAAAATTCAAAATTTCAAAAACATGGGTTATAGCCCATCGTTTTTTGAAATTTTGGAAAAAAAAATTAACCTCGTGTTTCATCATTTTGAACATGGGCTATAGCCCCTACCGTACGGCATACTATAGCACGCCGTTTTTCATCATTTTTGAGGATTTGAAAAAAAATCAAAATTTCAAAAAACATGGGTTATAGCCCATCGTTTTTTGAAATTTTGAATTTTTTTTTAACCTCGTTTTTCATCATTTTTGAACATGGGCTATAGCCCCTACCGTACGGCATACTATAGCACGCAGTTTTTCATCATTTTTGAGGATTTGAAAAAAAAAAAAAAAATTCAAAAACATGGGTTATAGCCCATCGTTTTTTGAAATTTTGAAGAAAAAAAAATTACCTCGTTTTTCATCATTTTGAACATGGGCTATAGCCCCTACAGTACGGCATACTATAGCACGCCGTTTTTCATCATTTTTGAGGATTTGAAAAAAATTCAAAATTTCAAAAACATGGGTTATAGTCCATCGTTTTTTGAAAATTATTTAAAAAAAAATAACCTCGTTTTTCATCATTTTTGAACATGGGCTATAGCCCCTACCGTACGGCATACTATAGCACGCCGTTTTTCATCATTTTTGAGGATTTGAAAAAAATTCAAAATTTCAAAAACATGGGTTATAGTCCATCGTTTTTTGAAAATTATAAAAAAAAAATAACCTCGTTTTTCATCATTTTGAACATGGGCTATAGCCCCTACCGTACGGCATACTATAGCACGCCGTTTTTCATCATTTTTGAGGATTTGAAAAAAATTCAAAATTTCAAAAAACATGGGTTATAGCCCATCGTTTTTTGAAATTTTGGAAAAAAAAATTAACCTCGTTTTTCATCATTTTTGAACATGGGCTATAGCCCCTACCGTACGGCATACTATAGCACGCCGTTTTTCATCATTTTTGAGGATTTGAAAAAAATTCAAAATTTCAAAAACATGGGTTATAGCCCATCGTTTTTTGAAATTTTGAAGAAAATAAAATTACCTCGTTTTTCATAATTTTGAACATGGGCTATAGCCCCTACCGTACGGCATACTATAGCACGCCGTTTTTCATCATTTTTGAGGATTTGAAAAAAATTCAAAATTTCAAAAAACATGGGTTATAGCCCATCGTTTTTTGAAATTTTGAAGAAAATAAAATGACCTCGTTTTTCATCATTTTTGAACATGGGCTATAGCCCCTACCGTACGGCATACTATAGCACGCCGTTTTTCATCATTTTTGAGGATTTGAAAAAAATTCAAAATTTCAAAAACATGGGTTATAGCCCATCGTTTTTTGAAATTTTGGAAAAAAAAATTAACCTCGTGTTTCATCATTTTGAACATGGGCTATAGCCCCTACCGTACGGCATACTATAGCACGCCGTTTTTCATCATTTTTGAGGATTTGAAAAAAAATCAAAATTTCAAAAAACATGGGTTATAGCCCATCGTTTTTTGAAATTTTGAATTTTTTTTTAACCTCGTTTTTCATCATTTTTGAACATGGGCTATAGCCCCTACCGTACGGCATACTATAGCACGCAGTTTTTCATCATTTTTGAGGATTTGAAAAAAATTAAAAATTTCAAAAACATGGGTTATAGCCCATCGTTTTTTGAAATTTTGAAGAAAAAAAAATTACCTCGTTTTTCATCATTTTGAACATGGGCTATAGCCCCTACAGTACGGCATACTATAGCACGCCGTTTTTCATCATTTTTGAGGATTTGAAAAAAATTCAAAATTTCAAAAACATGGGTTATAGTCCATCGTTTTTTGAAAATTATTAAAAAAAAAATAACCTCGTTTTTCATCATTTTTGAACATGGGCTATAGCCCCTACCGTACGGCATACTATAGCACGCCGTTTTTCATCATTTTTGAGGATTTGAAAAAAATTCAAAATTTCAAAAACATGGGTTATAGTCCATCGTTTTTTGAAAATTATAAAAAAAAAAATAACCTCGTTTTTCATCATTTTGAACATGGGCTATAGCCCCTACCGTACGGCATACTATAGCACGCCGTTTTTCATCATTTTTGAGGATTTGAAAAAAATTCAAAATTTCAAAAAACATGGGTTATAGCCCATCGTTTTTTGAAATTTTGGAAAAAAAAATTAACCTCGTTTTTCATCATTTTGAACATGGGCTATAGCCCCTACCGTACGGCATACTATAGCACGCCGTTTTTCATCATTTTTGAGGATTTGAAAAAAATTCAAAATTTCAAAAAACATGGGTTATAGCCCATCGTTTTTTGAAATTTTGAAAAAAAATTTAACCTCGTTTTTCATCATTTTTGAACATGGGCTATAGCCCCTACCGTACGGCATACTATAGCATGCCGTTTTTCATCATTTTTGAGGATTTGAAAAAAATTAAAAATTTCAAAAAACATGGGTTATAGCCCATCGTTTTTTGAAATTTTGAAGAAAAAAAAATTACCTCGTTTTTCATCATTTTGAACATGGGCTATAGCCCCTACAGTACGGCATACTATAGCACGCCGTTTTTCATCATTTTTGAGGATTTGAAAAAAAAACAAAATTTCAAAAACATGGGTTATAGTCCATCGTTTTTTGAAAATTATAAAAAAAAAATTAACCTCGTTTTTCATCATTTTTGAACATGGGCTATAGCCCCTACCGTACGGCATACTATAGCACACCGTTTTTCATCATTTTTGAGGATTTGAAAAAAATTCAAAATTTCAAAAACATGGGTTATAGTCCATCGTTTTTTGAAAATTATATAAAAAAAATTAACCTCGTTTTTCATCATTTTGAACATGGGCTATAGCCCCTACCGTACGGCATACTATAGCACGCCGTTTTTCATCATTTTTGAGGATTTGAAAAAAATTCAAAATTTCAAAAACATGGGTTATAGTCCATCGTTTTTTGAAAATTATAAAAAAAAAAATAACCTCGTTTTTCATCATTTTGAACATGGGCTATAGCCCCTACCGTACGGCATACTATAGCACGCCGTTTTTCATCATTTTTGAGGATTTGAAAAAAATTCAAAATTTCAAAAAACATGGGTTATAGCCCATCGTTTTTTGAATTTTTTTTTTTTTTTTTTAACCTCGTTTTTCATCATTTTTGAACATGGGCTATAGCCCCTACCGTACGGCATACTATAGCACGCCGTTTTTCATCATTTTTGAGGATTTGAAAAAATTTCAAAATTTCAAAAACATGGGTTATAGCCCATCGTTTTTTGAAATTTTGGAAAAAAAAATTAACCTCGTTTTTCATCATTTTGAACATGGGCTATAGCCCCTACCGTACGGCATACTATAGCACGCCGTTTTTCATCATTTTTGAGGATTTGAAAAAAATTCAAAATTTCAAAAAACATGGGTTATAGCCCATCGTTTTTTGAAATTTTGAAAAAAAATTTAACCTCGTTTTTCATCATTTTTGAACATGGGCTATAGCCCCTACCGTACGGCATACTATAGCATGCCGTTTTTCATCATTTTTGAGGATTTGAAAAAAATTAAAAATTTCAAAAAACATGGGTTATAGCCCATCGTTTTTTGAAATTTTGAAGAAAAAAAAATTACCTCGTTTTTCATCATTTTGAACATGGGCTATAGCCCCTACAGTACGGCATACTATAGCACGCCGTTTTTCATCATTTTTGAGGATTTGAAAAAAAAACCAAATTTCAAAAACATGGGTTATAGTCCATCGTTTTTTGAAAATTATTTAAAAAAAAATAACCTCGTTTTTCATCATTTTTGAACATGGGCTATAGCCCCTACCGTACGGCATACTATAGCACGCCGTTTTTCATCATTTTTGAGGATTTGAAAAAAATTCAAAATTTCAAAAACATGGGTTATAGTCCATCGTTTTTTGAAAATTATAAAAAAAAAAATTAACCTCGTTTTTCATCATTTTGAACATGGGCTATAGCCCCTACCGTACGGCATACTATAGCACGCCGTTTTTCATCATTTTTGAGGATTTGAAAAAAAATCAAAATTTCAAAAAACATGGGTTATAGCCCATCGTTTTTTGAAATTTTGAATTTTTTTTTTAACCTCGTTTTTCATCATTTTTGAACATGGGCTATAGCCCCTACCGTACGGCATACTATAGCACGCCGTTTTTCATCATTTTTGAGGATTTGAAAAAAATTCAAAATTTCAAAAAACATGGGTTATAGCCCATCGTTTTTTGAAATTTTGAAGAAAAAAAAATTACCTCGTTTTTCATCATTTTGAACATGGGCTATAGCCCCTACCGTACGGCATACTATAGCACGCCGTTTTTCATCATTTTTGAGGATTTAAAAAAAATTCAAAATTTCAAAAAACATGGGTTATAGCCCATCGTTTTTTGAAAATTATAAAAAAAAAATTAACCTCGTTTTTCATCATTTTGAACATGGGCTATAGCCCCTACCGTACGGCATACTATAGCACGCCGTTTTTCATCATTTTTGAGGATTTGAAAAAAATTCAAAATTTCAAAAAACATGGGTTATAGCCCATCGTTTTTTGAAATTTTGAATTTTTTTTTTAACCTAGTTTTTCATCATTTTGAACATGGGCTATAGCCCCTACCGTACGGCATACTATAGCACGCCGTTTTTCATCATTTTTGAGGATTTGAAAAAAATTAAAAATTTCAAAAAACATGGGTTATAGCCCATCGTTTTTTGAAAATTTGATTATTTTTTTTAACCTCGTTTTTCATCATTTTTGAACATGGGCTATAGCCCCTACCGTACGGCATACTATAGCACGCCGTTTTTCATCATTTTTGAGGATTTGAAAAAAATTCAAAAACATGGGTTATAGCCCATCGTTTTTTGAAAATTTGATTTTTTCTTTAACCTCGTTTTTCATCATTTTGAACATGGGCTATAGCCCCTACCGTACGGCATACTATAGCACGCCGTTTTTCATCATTTTTGAGGATTTAAAAAAAAATCAAAATAAAAAAAAACATGGGTTATAGCGCATCGTTTTTTGAAATTTTGATTTTTTTTTAACCTCGTTTTTCATCATTTTTGAACATGGGCTATAGCCCCTACCGTACGGCATACTATAGAACGCCGTTTTTCATCATTTTTGAGGATTTGAAAAAAATTCAAAATTTCAAAAAACATGGGTTATAGCCCATGGTTTTTTGAAATTTTGAAGAAAATAAAATTACCTCGTTTTTCATCATTTTGAACATGGGCTATAGCCCCTACCGTACGGCATACTATAGCACGCCGTTTTTCATCATTTTTGAGGATTTGAAAAAAATTAAAAATTTCAAAAAACATGGGTTATAGCCCATCGTTTTTTGAAAATTTGATTATTTTTTTTAACCTCGTTTTTCATCATTTTTGAACATGGGCTATAGCCCCTACCGTACGGCATACTATAGCACGCCGTTTTTCATCATTTTTGAGGATTTGAAAAAAATTCAAAATTTCAAAAACATGGGTTATAGCCCATTGTTTTTTGAAATTTTGGAAAAAAAAATTAACCTCGTTTTTCATCATTTTGAACATGGGCTATAGCCCCTACCGTACGGCATACTATAGCACGCCGTTTTTCATCATTTTTGAGGATTTGAAAAAAATTCAAAAATTCAAAAACATGGGTTATAGCCCATCGTTTTTTGAAAATTTGATTTTTTCTTTAACCTCGTTTTTCATCATTTTGAACATGGGCTATAGCCCCTACCGTACGGCATACTATAGCACGCCGTTTTTCATCATTTTTGAGGATTTAAAAAAAAATCAAAAAAAAAAAAAACATGGGTTATAGCGCATCGTTTTTTGAAATTTTGATTTTTTTTTTAACCTCGTTTTTCATCATTTTTGAACATGGGCTATAGCCCCTACCGTACGGCATACTATAGAACGCCGTTTTTCATCATTTTTGAGGATTTGAAAAAAAAATCAAAATTAAAAAAAACATGGGTTATAGCGCATCGTTTTTTGAAATTTTGATTTTTTTTTTAACCTCGTTTTTCATCATTTTTGAACATGGGCTATAGCCCCTACCGTACGGCATACTATAGCACGCCGTTTTTCATCATTTTTGAGGATTTGAAAAAAATTCAAAATTTCAAAAACATGGGTTATAGCCCATCGTTTTTTGAAATTTTGAAGAAAAAAAAATTACCTCGTTTTTCATCATTTTGAACATGGGCTATAGCCCCTACCGTACGGCATACTATAGCACGCCGTTTTTCATCATTTTTGAGGATTTGAAAAAAATTCAAAATTTCAAAAAACATGGGTTATAGCCCATCGTTTTTTGAAAATTATTAAAAAAAAATAACCTCGTTTTTCATCATTTTTGAACATGGGCTATAGCCCCTACTGTACGGCATACTATAGCACGCCGTTTTTCATCATTTTTGAGGATTTGAAAGAAATTCTAAATTTCAAAAAACATGGGTTATAGCCCATCGTTTTTTGAAATTTTGAAAAAATAAATTAACCTTGTTTTTCATCATTTTGAACATGGGCTATAGCCCCTACCGTACGGCATACTATAGCACGCCGTTTTTCATCATTTTTGAGGATTTGAAAAAAAATGCAAAATTTAAAAAAACATGGGTTATAGCCCATCGTTTTTTGAAATTTTGATTTTTTTTTTAACCTCGTTTTTCATCATTTTTTAACATGGGCTATAGCCCCTACCGTACGGCATACTATAGCACGCCGTTTTTCATCATTTTTGAGGATTTGAAAAAAAATCTAAATTTAAAAAAACATGGGTTATAGCCCATCGTTTTTTGAAATTTTGAAAAAAAAAATAACCTCGTTTTTCATCATTTTTGAACATGGGCTATAGCCCCTACCGTACGGCATACTATAGCACGCCGTTTTTCATCATTTTTGAGGATTTGAAAAAAAAATCAAAATTTCAAAAAACATGGGTTATAGCCCATCGTTTTTTGAAAATTTGATTTTTTTTTTAACCTCGTTTTTCATCATTTTTGAACATGGGCTATAGCCCCTACCGTACGGCATACTATAGCACGCCGTTTTTCATCGTTTTTTGAAATTTTGAAAAAAAAGAATTAACCTCGTTTTTCATCATTTTGAACATGGGCTATAGCCCCTACCGTACGGCATACTATAGCACGCCGTTTTTCATCATTTTTGAGGATTTGAAAAAAAATCAAAATTTCAAAAAACATGGGTTATAGCCCATCGTTTTTTGAAAATTTGATTTTTTTTTTAACCTCGTTTTTCATCATTTTTGAACATGGGCTATAGCCCCTACTGTACGGCATACTATAGCACGCCGTTTTTCATCATTTTTGAGGATTTGAAAAAATTTAAAAATTTCAAAAACATGGGTTATAGCCCATCGTTTTTTGAAATTTTGAAAAAAAAATTAACCTCGTTTTTCATCATTTTTGAACATGGGCTATAGCCCCTACCGTACGGCATACTATAGCACGCCGTTTTTCATCATTTTTGAGGATTTGAAAAAAATTCAAAATTTCAAAAAACATGGGTTATAGCCCATCGTTTTTTGAATTTTTTTTTTTTTTTTTTAACCTCGTTTTTCATCATTTTTGAACATGGGCTATAGCCCCTACCGTACGGCATACTATAGCACGCCGTTTTTCATCATTTTTGAGGATTTGAAAAAAATAAAAAAATTCAAAAAACATGGGTTATAGCCCATCGTTTTTTGAAAATTTGATTTTTTTTTAACCTCGTTTTTCATCATTTTTGAACATGGGCTATAGCCCCTACCGTACGGCATACTATAGCACGCCGTTTTTCATCATTTTTGAGGATTTGAAAAAAATTCAAAATTTCAAAAACATGGGTTATAGCCCATCGTTTTTTGAAATTTTGGAAAAAAAAATTAACCTCGTTTTTCATCATTTTGAACATGGGCTATAGCCCCTACCGTACGGCATACTATAGCACGCCGTTTTTCATCATTTTTGAGGATTTGAAAAAAATTCAAAAATTCAAAAACATGGGTTATAGCCCATCGTTTTTTGAAAATTTGATTTTTTCTTTAACCTCGTTTTTCATCATTTTTGAACATGGGCTATAGCCCCTACCGTACGGCATACTATAGCACGCCGTTTTTCATCATTTTTGAGGATTTGAACAAAAATTAAAAATTTCAAAAAACATGGGTTATAGCCCATCGTTTTTTGAAAATTTGAATTTTTTTTTTAACCTCTTTTTCATCATTTTTGAACATGGGCTATAGCCCCTACCGTACGGCATACTATAGCACGCCGTTTTTCATCATTTTTGAGGATTTGAAAGAAATTCAAAATTTCAAAAAACATGGGTTATAGCCCATCGTTTTTTGAAAATTTGATATTTTTTTTAACCCTGTTTTTCATCATTTTTGAACATGGGCTATAGCCCCTACCGTACGGCATACTATAGCACGCAGTTTTTCATCATTTTTGAGGATTTGAAAAAAATTCAAAATTTCAAAAAACATGGGTTATAGCCCATCGTTTTTTGAAAATTTGATTTTTTTTTTTACCTCGTTTTTCATCATTTTTGAACATGGGCTATAGCCCCTACCGTACGGCATACTATAGCACGCCGTTTTTCATCATTTTTGAGGATTTGAAAAAAATTCAAAATTTCAAAGAACATGGGTTATAGCCCATCGTTTTTTGAAAATTTGAAAAAAAAATTAACCTCGTTTTTCATCATTTTTGAACATGGGCTATAGCCCCTACTGTACGGCATACTATAGCACGCCGTTTTTCATCATTTTTGAGGATTTGAAAAAAATTCAAAATTTCAAAAACATGGGTTATAGCCCATCGTTTTTTGAAAATTTGAATTTTTCTTTAACCTCGTTTTTCATCATTTTTGAACATGGGCTATAGCCCCTACCGTACGGCATACTATAGCACGCCGTTTTTCATCATTTTTGAGGATTTGAAAAAAATTCAAAATTTCAAAAAACATGGGTTATAGCCCATCGTTTTTTGAAAATTTGATTTTTTTTTTACCTTGTTTTTCATCATTTTTTAACATGGGCTATAGCCCCTACCGTACGGCATACTATAGCACGCCGTTTTTCATCATTTTTGAGGATTTGAAAAAAATGAAAAAATAAAAAAAACATTTCTTTGAACTTTTGAAAAAAAATATTAACCTCGTTTTTCATCATTTTTGACCATGGGCTATAGCCCATACCGTACGGCATACTAGAGCACGCCGTTTTTCATCATTTTTGAGGATAAAAAAAAAAAAATCAAAATTTCAAAAAACATTGGTTATAGCCCATCGTTTTTTGAATTTTTGAAAAAAAAAAATAACCTTGTTTTTCATCATTTTTGAACATGGGCTATAGCCCCTACCGTACGGCATACTATAGCACGCCGTTTTTCATCATTTTTGAGGATTTGAAAAAATATCAAAATAAAAAAAAACATGGGTTATAGCCATAGACTGTAAAAAATATGGACAAAGCGTTCGCCGGGTCTAACATGAACGTAAAATGAAGCCTGTAATAATATGGATGTAAGTCGCCATCTTTGTAGATCCGTATGGTACCAGCTGGCCATTGGCTGGCTCCGTTTTGGACCAGCTGGCCATTGGCTGCCCAGACAACGAGGCGGGACTTCCCCCCTTCTTCTCCGTTGGTTTTTATTTTGACTCGAGTGGGAGGGGAATCCCGATCATAGACTGTAACGGTAGCCACGCCCCTCAGAACATACGCAATGTTTTTTTTTCTTTATGGTCATTTTTTTAATTAATGGGACCATAATTTTCCAAAAAGAATATTATGACATTAGAAATGAGACTTTAAACTAGTGACTGGAAGAAGAAAGTATTCATGACCATGTTTATTAAGGTAATACAGTCTAGGTGAAGTTGGGCCAAAATACATGGGCCTCTATGGAGCTATGGGGCTTTTTGGGTCCAGTCCAGCGCCACAACAGGCCATTATTATGAACTACCGATTTCAAATGAGGCTTCACGAAATATCTGGCTGACTGCCCCCCTGGTTATAGCCCATCGTTTTTTGAATATTTGAATTTTTTTTTTTTTTTTTAACCTCGTTTTTCATCATTTTTGAACATGGGCTATAGCCCCTACCGTACGGCATACTATAGCACGCCGTTTTTCATCATTTTTGAGGATTTGAAAAAAATAAAAAAATTCAAAAAACATGGGTTATAGCCCATCGTTTTTTGAAAATTTGATTTTTTTTTAACCTCGTTTTTCATCATTTTTGAACATGGGCTATAGCCCCTACCGTACGGCATACTATAGCACGCCGTTTTTCATCATTTTTGAGGATTTGAAAAAAATTCAAAATTTCAAAAACATGGGTTATAGCCCATCGTTTTTTGAAATTTTGGAAAAAAAAATTAACCTCGTTTTTCATCATTTTGAACATGGGCTATAGCCCCTACCGTACGGCATACTATAGCACGCCGTTTTTCATCATTTTTGAGGATTTGAAAAAAATTCAAAAATTCAAAAACATGGGTTATAGCCCATCGTTTTTTGAAAATTTGATTTTTTCTTTAACCTCGTTTTTCATCATTTTTGAACATGGGCTATAGCCCCTACCGTACGGCATACTATAGCACGCCGTTTTTCATCATTTTTGAGGATTTGAACAAAAATTAAAAATTTCAAAAAACATGGGTTATAGCCCATCGTTTTTTGAAAATTTGAATTTTTTTTTAACCTCTTTTTCATCATTTTTGAACATGGGCTATAGCCCCTACCGTACGGCATACTATAGCACGCCGTTTTTCATCATTTTTGAGGATTTGAAAGAAATTCAAAATTTCAAAAAACATGGGTTATAGCCCATCGTTTTTTGAAAATTTGATATTTTTTTTAACCCTGTTTTTCATCATTTTTGAACATGGGCTATAGCCCCTACCGTACGGCATACTATAGCACGCAGTTTTTCATCATTTTTGAGGATTTGAAAAAAATTCAAAATTTCAAAAAACATGGGTTATAGCCCATCGTTTTTTGAAAATTTGATTTTTTTTTTTACCTCGTTTTTCATCATTTTTGAACATGGGCTATAGCCCCTACCGTACGGCATACTATAGCACGCCGTTTTTCATCATTTTTGAGGATTTGAAAAAAATTCAAAATTTCAAAGAACATGGGTTATAGCCCATCGTTTTTTGAAAATTTGAAAAAAAAATTAACCTCGTTTTTCATCATTTTTGAACATGGGCTATAGCCCCTACTGTACGGCATACTATAGCACGCCGTTTTTCATCATTTTTGAGGATTTGAAAAAAATTCAAAATTTCAAAAACATGGGTTATAGCCCATCGTTTTTTGAAAATTTGAATTTTTCTTTAACCTCGTTTTTCATCATTTTTGAACATGGGCTATAGCCCCTACCGTACGGCATACTATAGCACGCCGTTTTTCATCATTTTTGAGGATTTGAAAAAAATTCAAAATTTCAAAAAACATGGGTTATAGCCCATCGTTTTTTGAAAATTTGATTTTTTTTTTACCTTGTTTTTCATCATTTTTTAACATGGGCTATAGCCCCTACCGTACGGCATACTATAGCACGCCGTTTTTCATCATTTTTGAGGATTTGAAAAAAATGAAAAAATAAAAAAAACATTTCTTTGAACTTTTGAAAAAAAATATTAACCTCGTTTTTCATCATTTTTGACCATGGGCTATAGCCCATACCGTACGGCATACTAGAGCACGCCGTTTTTCATCATTTTTGAGGATAAAAAAAAAAAAATCAAAATTTCAAAAAACATTGGTTATAGCCCATCGTTTTTTGAATTTTTGAAAAAAAAAAAAAACCTTGTTTTTCATCATTTTTGAACATGGGCTATAGCCCCTACCGTACGGCATACTATAGCACGCCGTTTTTCATCATTTTTGAGGATTTGAAAAAATATCAAAATAAAAAAAAACATGGGTTATAGCCATAGACTGTAAAAAATATGGACAAAGCGTTCGCCGGGTCTAACATGAACGTAAAATGAAGCCTGTAATAATATGGATGTAAGTCGCCATCTTTGTAGATCCGTATGGTACCAGCTGGCCATTGGCTGGCTCCGTTTTGGACCAGCTGGCCATTGGCTGCCCAGACAACGAGGCGGGACTTCCCCCCTTCTTCTCCGTTGGTTTTTATTTTGACTCGAGTGGGAGGGGAATCCCGATCATAGACTGTAACGGTAGCCACGCCCCTCAGAACATACGCAATGTTTTTTTTTCTTTATGGTCATTTTTTTAATTAATGGGACCATAATTTTCCAAAAAGAATATTATGACATTAGAAATGAGACTTTAAACTAGTGACTGGAAGAAGAAAGTATTCATGACCATGTTTATTAAGGTAATACAGTCTAGGTGAAGTTGGGCCAAAATACATGGGCCTCTATGGAGCTATGGGGCTTTTTGGGTCCAGTCCAGCGCCACAACAGGCCATTATTATGAACTACCGATTTCAAATGAGGCTTCACGAAATATCTGGCTGACTGCCCCCCTGGTTATAGCCCATCGTTTTTTGAATATTTGAAAAAAAAAATTAACCTTGTTTTTCATCATTTTTGAACATGGGCTATAGCCCCTACCGTACGGCATACTATAGCACGCCGTTTTTCATCATTTTTGAGGATTTGAAAAAAATTAAAATTTTCAAAAAACATGGGTTATGGACCATCGTTTTTAGAATTTTTGAAAAAGAATTTAACCTCGTTTTTCATCATTTATGAACATGGGCTATAGCCCCTACTGTACGGCATACTATAGCACGCCGTCTTTCATCATTTTTGAGGATTTAAAAAAAAAAAATCAAAATTTCCAAAAACATGGGTTATAGCCCATCGTTTTTTTTTTTTTTTTTTTTTTTTTCTCGTTTTTCATCATTTTTGAACATGGGCTATAGCCCCTACCGTACGGCATACTATAGCACGCCGTTTTTTATCATTTTTGAGGATTTGAAAAAAATAATCAAAAATTCAAAAAACATGGGTTATAGCCCATCGTTTTTTGAATTTTTTAAAAAGAATTTAACCTCGTTTTTCATCATTTTTGAACATGGGCTATAGCCCCTACTGTACGGCATACTATAGCACGCTGTTTTTCATAATTTTTGAGGATTTAAAAAAAAATCAAAATTTCAAAAAACATGGGTTATAGCCCATCGTTTTTTAATTTTTTTTTTTTTTTTTACCTTGTTTTTCAACATTTTTGAACATGGGCTATAGCGCCTACCGTACGGCATACTATAGCACGCCGTTTTTCATCATTTTTGAGGATTTTAAAAAAATTCTAAATTTCAAAAAACATGGGTTGTAGCCCATCGTTTTTTTATTTATTTATTTATTTTTTACCTTGTTAAACAACAAAAAAATAACCTCGTTTTTTTTATTTTTGCACATGGGCTATACCCTCTACCGTACGGCATACTATAGCACGCCGTT
This sequence comes from Protomyctophum parallelum, assembly GCF_964188405.1. NCBI lineage: Eukaryota > Metazoa > Chordata > Actinopteri > Myctophiformes > Myctophidae > Protomyctophum > Protomyctophum parallelum. Next base: position 765,358 of record NC_139707.1, on the reverse strand, counting down.
TTTCATCATTTTTGAGGATTTGAAAAAAAATCAAAAATTCAAAAAACATGGGTTATGGACCATCGTTTTTAGAATTTTTGAAAAAGAATTTAACCTCGTTTTTCATCATTTTTGAACATGGGCTATAGCCCCTACTGTACGGCATACTATAGCACGCCGTTTTTCATCATTTTTGAGGATTTTAAAAAAAAATCTAAATTTCCAAAAACATGGGTTATAGCCCATCGTTTTTTTTTTTTTTTTTTTTTTTTTTTTCTCGTTTTTCATCATTTTTGAACATGGGCTATAGCCCCTACCGTACGGCATACTATAGCACGCCGTTTTTCATCATTTTTGAGGATTTGAAAAAAAATAAAAAATTCAAAAAACATGGGTTATAGCCCATCGTTTTTTGAATTTTTGAAAAAGAAATTAACCTCGTTTTTCATCATTTTTGCACATGGTCTATAGCCCCTACCGTACGGCATACTATAGCACGCCGTTTTTCATCATTTTTGAGGATTTGAAAAAAATGAAAAAATAAAAAAAACATTTTTTTGAATTTTTGAAAAAAAATATTAACCTCGTTTTTCATCATTTTTGACCATGGGCTATAGCCCATATCGCACGGCATACTATAGCACGCCGTTTTACATAATTTTTGAGGATTTGAAAAAAATGAAAAAAAACAAAAAACATGGGTTATAGCTCATCGTTTTTTGAATTTTTGAAGAAAAAAAATTACCTCGTTTTTCATCATGATTCACACTTTTTATTATTCAGCTTACTGTGGAGACACATGCTGGAAAGTTTTACTTTGAAATGTGTTATAGTTTCTGAGTTATAACTCCCAATGCATTCTCTATGGCAATAGCACAAACTTTGGCATGCTACTAGTCCTACATACTTAATCCTAGCAACCCCATTCTAGCCTACTTAGGTTCATCTTACGGTGGGCATGTTTGCCTGAAAAGGAATCTTTGAAATGTTTCATAGTTTTAGAAATATAGTGCTTTCAAATTTACAATGGGGCTCAATGGCAGACATTGGCACGTCAAAAAATACTTTCACTTAGAAACTCCATTCACACTTTTTATTATTCAGCTTACTGTGGAGACACATGCTGGAAAGTTTTACTTTGAAATGTTTTATAGTTTCTGAGTTATTTAACTTAAACGCCCAATGCATTCTCTATGGCAATAGCACAAACTTTGGCTACTAGTCCTACATACTTAAATGTCTATATACGTATAGACGGTCTATATAAAAAGTTTTAGACGTTTTTTATCCCATTTTTAGACGGCCCTTTAGATATACTTGACAAGTATAAATGACCTTGACCAGTATACATGACCTTGACCAGTATGCGGTCCATGACCATAGACTATAGCTTTTCGCTTTTCCGCGATTTTCACCTTTTTTAAAATCCTCAACAATGATGAAGAATCGCGCACTATAGCGCGCCGCTCAATGACCTCTGAGACCATGGACCAATGAACCATGTAAACACAACACATTGAGCAGGGCACTGCAGGGAGTTGAACCCCGTTCCAGTAAACCAGAAGTACGACACCAGTGCCTTAGTTTTTTTGTTGTTTTTTACAGGTCCTTTCTTTGAAATGTAAATTTTACTTTATTTCAACAGTAAAGTAATGTATAAAGAAGAGAAACACAAAAGCACAAAAATAACATTTTCGAATTACCTTTGCTTTGATTTTTTTTAACTTTCTCTTGCTGACCTCCCACATTTCATTCGATGATTAACAAAAAACAGTGTTGGATCTGTAAGGATCCATTTGGTTACACGTGCGTGCGTGTGTACACGCTTCGATAACTGATGAGATGAGATATACAGAGCTCAACCTCACCCAACACATTGAGGATGGGTTTGAGGGAAAACAAATAACCGGAGCAGCATTCAGAGATCTCTTTGCTGCCTACAACACTGTCCAACACCGCACAATGGTCAGGAAAAGCCTCCTCAACAACAGCATAGTTGAGTTTCTGCGTGTCTTTCTTACTTAGGACGGAGATCAAGGTAGACGCCGTTGGAAGGCTCAACACAAGCCGATGCCCCTAGAGATCCATCCCAAAAGCTTTCCTCAGGGAGCCCAGCAAGCCAGCTAGCCAGCAAGCCCGCCCAGTCAGCCAACGCAGCCAGCCAGCTCCGCCAGTCAGCCAGTGTAGAGAAGTCAGGCTGCCAAGCCAGCGCACATCAGCCCTTGCAGTCAGCCATTGCAGCCATACCAGCCTTGCTCAGTCAGCTCAGCCAGGCCTCTCTCGAGGCCTGGCTCTCTGTCTGCCTGGCCCGGTCTGCCCCGCCCTGCCTTGCAGCAACAGAACCAGCCGGGCTGGCAAGCCAGCCAGCTCAGAATACGAGCTCAGCAAGCCAGTGCAGCAACAAGCCCAGACTAGGTTACTGCAGCATCAGACGACTGTGTATCGCTCAAGATGAATGGAGAACACAGGAGATAGACAGTGAAGTTGGGGATGAACGAAGGAAAGTCTGGAATGAAATGATAGAGAACACCTCACACACACATAGTTTCCTTTCGTGGCTGTTTACATTCGAGGGTCGCCGGTCCTCTCGAACGGAACAGTTTAACGTCATGCCCAGGACGGAAAGATATAGAGAACACCAACATGACAAATAACAGCAGGAAGGCATGGGCCACAATCCACCGTCTTGGCAAAGACCACACCACCCAACGGTGCTAGTTTGCTTATTTCCATCGAAAGAAGTAGTAATGTGTGCCGCTTGGGATATTATTTACATTATGAAGAGAGGATATATACAAAGAAATTATAATTTTGAGCGATGGAAATAAGCGAATTAGCACAACACCCCATAGCCCCATTCAATTCCCATTCAATTCAATGCAATTCATGTAGGGCTTATGGTAGGGGAAATAGCCAATAAGGAGTTTTTGCACAAAATAACACCTGGACCTCTTTGGTGGGGACGTAACAACTACAAAGAAAGGTAAGAAAGCCTTTTAGTATGGAATTCTCCTTTAAGACCTGAGGCCCGTACTACAAATGACCTTTTCACAAAATGGCAGATATACAAGCCCATAGGGCGGCACTCTGTGTTGTGCTATGAGCTTGTAGATCTGCTATTGAAAAATAGCAGATCTTTGCAAATACAATAAATACATGTAATTTAACCAAGTGAACCCAACGTTACTATTCTGGGCAAACATTTGGTGACAATAGTGAACATTCAAGCCTTGTGAGCTTGTAGGCCAGCTATGTTTCTTGGTGGTGGTGTAGAGGGACAATGGAGGGGGGCCTAGTACAGACCTTGTGGAACATAGTCCACAAAGTAGAGTTTAAATGGTTATTAAAAACACATTAAATGCCGGGGACGTTTTCAGACTAAAGGCGCAAGAGTACCAAGCAGATGAGGGAGATTTTACTCTGAAAAGCCAGCAAAATTTCCCCCAAAAACAATTTTTTGCCACCTGCCCACCGCGGCAGCACTAATAACTAACTTTGGGGCCCGTCTAGAGTTTAAATGGACAGGTATCAGTCAACAGGCCCGTCTAGAGTTTGAATGGACAGGTATCAGTCAACAGGCCCGTCTAGAGTTTGAATGGACAGGTATCAGTCAACAGGCCCGTCTAGAGTTTGAATGGACAGGTATCAGTCAACAGGCCCGTCTAGAGTTTAAATGGACAGGTATCAGTCAACAGGCCCGTCTAGAGTTTGAATGGACAGGTATCAGTCAACAGGCCCGTCTAGAGTTTAAATGGACAGGTATCAGTCAACAGGCCCGTCTAGAGTTTGAATGGACAGGTATCAGTCAACAGGCCCGTCTAGAGTTTGAATGGACAGGTATCAGTCAACAGGCCCGTCTAGAGTTTGAATGGACAGGTATCAGGCAACAGGCCCGTCTAGAGTTTAAATGGACAGGTATCAGTCAACAGGCTCGTCTAGAGTTTGAATGGACAGGTATCAGTCAACAGGCCCGTCTAGAGTTTGAATGGACAGGTATCAGTCAACAGGCCCGTCTAGAGTTTGAATGGACAGGTATCAGTCAACAGGCCCGTCTAGAGTTTGAATGGACAGGTATCAGTCAAAAGGGACATAGAAGAGGATGGACGGGTAACATGGAATGTCAGAACAGGTCCACTCCATATATGGAGATCTAAGGGTTTGAGGTTAGAGGTCAGATGTAGAGTTGCTGGCCGGCTCCATATATGCAGATCTAGGTGATGATCCAGTCTGATCTGCCCACAGCCCTCCTATGAGACACAGACTGAGTAGAAAAAAATTGTGGTATTTTATCATGAACAGTGGGGACCAATTATATGAAGGTTGAAAAGTGGTGAAGTGGTCCTTTGAGTTTCTACAAGCTCAGTTGAGTGCTATAGCGCCACCCATTGGCCAATGGTTGTGGGCTCCGTGTCCTCACCGTTTGGCATTGCCCTCTAGAGGTTGTGCGATCAGATGGGGTCAAATCAGGGCCAATAGTCATCTTCAAATTATTGGAATCGGGAGCCAAAAAAAAGCCAAGTTTCGCGAAGGAGAAGCGAAAAAGCGACCAAGAGTCCCTTCGGGCTTGGTCCCTAAATATACTTGTAACCCAACTGTAGGGAGTACAAACCTTAGAGTATATATTATTAGAGACGGCACCGGGTTTCTCCTCCCATCCACTTGCATTAAGTTGCTCAAAAGCACATGAGGCGATTTCACTCCTTCTCCGGGTTGGAACAGAGTGCATTCTGGGATGGATTGGGCCGCTGACTATCGTTGCACTGAAACAGCGTTCACTTATGAAACAGCGTTCACGTATGAAACAGCGTTCACGTATGAAACAGTGTTCACGTATGAAACAGCGTTCACATATGAAAGAGTTTCACGTGTCATCATGTGCGTGAGCAATGATAGTCAACGGACCAGCTTTGGCCCCAAAGCTGCGATAACAAATTCGGCCACCATGTCCATTTCGCCTCAGGGTTTCCTCTGGTTGCCGTCTCTATTAATATATACTATACGGTACAATCAGTAAAGAACCTGGGGGTTATCATCTATGAAAAAGCAAAACACAATGAGCAGAAAATGAACCATGTAACAACAAATTGAGCAGGGCACCGCAGAGAGTTGAACCCCGTTCTGGTAAACCAGAAGTAGGCCTACCACAACCAGTGCCTTAAATAAAAGTCATTAATAGCCTACACACTCAATTTGAATCATGACTATAAATGATAGCCATGATTATGTCTTTATACAATTGAAAACCGGAAGATTCACTCCACAAATACCTTAAGGAAAACATAACATAAACTAAGAAAATTGCTTTTATTTTTTTCGTGCTCATAAAGTGCTGCAAAGTGCAAGTGAACTGGGAAGCGATACAGTTGTGGGAGATGTATCCTATACATACTATAATAGTATGTATAGGATATTTTTTGTGTTCATTTTTATATCTGCCTGTCAATGTCCTGCAGCTTTCTGTTCAAGCTTTCTGTTCAAGAACATCACTTTCAGACAAAAGCAGGTGTTACAAAAAGGTCAATATCTCCAGAATGGAGTAGGATAAGATAATACTCTCCGTGACTTCCTGCAAGGGAAGATGAACCGGGATGGTAAAATTGAGACGCCACACAGCAGATTCAGCTCATTCTGTATTACTGCTGAATGGAACGAGTGGAAGGAGATGTACGACCCTCAGTTCTGGCCAGCCGGGTCAGTCATCAGACAATTCTTCGAGCCTCGCCGACCAAGAGGAGTAACAGGTGGGAACGAGGCTACCAGAAAGGATCCCTTCCCCGAGGAGAGAGGGGATGTCGCGCCCAGGAGTTGGTGCACCTACAGCCCCTGCGGACGTAGCTGTGGAGGTGACGGTGGACAGCAGTGAAACCAGCTGCCCTGACGGGGATCTCTCAGCCCCATAATGCGGGTTGTGTCATACAATTCTCGTGGCCTACGAGTAGGGCATACGGCTGCTGACAAAGCTAGGCGGCTAGTGGTGGATACACTGCTGGATGACTGTGATGTATTGTGTATACAAGAAACTTGGTTGGCCAAGCAGGACTTGGATAAACTAAACACCCTGCACCCAGACTTCCATGGTGCTGGAGAATCCACCACGGACCTCAGCACAAGAATTATCCGAGGTAGGATAGCTGGAGGAGTTGCAATTTTATGGAATATTAAATATGATCCCATGGTTAAGATTTTACGTTTAAATGTGGACTGGGCCATTGGGCTTGAGTTTAATTTCAATGGTAAGAATTTTATTATTCTGAATATTTACACGCCATATGAGTCCTATGATCATATCGATGAATTTGTGAGCAGGCTTGCATTTATTCAATCCTTTATTGAGGATAACAACCTGTCATGTATTTATGTCTTGGGTGATTATAATGCCGATCTGACCGATAGTAAGTCTTTATTTGCTAAAAGCATGGTGAGGTTTACAAATGACGCTAATTTAGTAATATCAAGTAAAGTGCTCTTGCCTGAAACAAGTTTTACTTATGTTAGTGAAGCATGGAATACTACTTCTTGGTTGGATCACGTGGTTTCCACTGTTGATGCCCATGCAGCGATAGAAAGCCTTGATATTTGTTATGGGTTAGCTACATCTGACCACATCCCTTTGGCCATGGTACTAAATGTGGATAATGTCCCCTCGCTGGGTTAGCTACATCTGACCACATCCCTTTTGCCATGGTACTAAATGTGGATAATGTCCCCTCGCTGGCTAAGAATGAAGAAAACAGAGAGGTTAAAATAGACTGGGGTAAACTATCGGAAGCGGATATCCTTAAATATTGCTTTTATTCTGATGAATTATTGAGTAAAGTAAATTTGCCCATGAATGCCATTTGTTGCACAAATGTAAACTGTGAGGACTCCTCCCATGGTGAGAGTCTATGTCATATGTATGAGGATATAGTGAGAGCGCCTCATGATGCTAGCAGGTCTTTATTCACCCGCCCTAGGAAGGCCAAGAACATCAAGCCAGGGTGGAATAAATTTGTAGCTAGCCACCATGCAGAGGCCAATGAGGCCCATAAGGCCTGGGTAATAGATGGCAGGCCCAGACAGGGACCTGTCCTTGAACATAAAAAGAAAACTAATGCAAAGTATAAATATGCATTAAGGTTTATACACAAACAAGAACAGGCCCTGAGTGCTCAGTCTATGGCTGATAATCTTTTTGATAATGACATCACTAACTTTTGGAAAGAGGTAAAGTCCCTTAACAGGGCTAAAACAGCTCTCCCTTGTAATGTAGAGGGGGTAACAGATCCAGTTGGCATTATGCAACATTATTTAATTGTGTTAAAGGTGAGCCTTTTCATATAGGCACTATTGAAGGAGAAAGTACTTTTCTTAACACCCACGAGGTTGTTAATGCCATACAGCAACTTGCTGACAGAAAATCCAGTGGTCTGGACAATATTACAGCAGAGCACTTAAAGCTAGCTGGTCCCAGATTAGCAGTGTTGTTGTCTATCTGCTTCTCTGGGATGTTGACTCATGGCACTTTACCAGACTCCATGCTGTCTGTCGTTCTGGTTCCCATAATAAAAGACAAAGCTGGGAAAGTAGGGAGTATAGATAACTACAGACCCATAGCTCTTGCTAGTATTGTGTCCAAAGTACTAGAAAAACTACTCCTGGATAGACTAAGTATTTACATTTCCACCACTGACAATCAGTTTGGCTTCAAGCCCAAACATAGTACAGACTTATGTATTTACGCTCTGAAAGAAGCAGTGGAGACCTATAGAAGGCAGGGCTCTACTATGCTGGTTGGTTTCATTGATGCGTCGAGAGCCTTTGACCGAATCCATCACTACAAGCTTTTTAATAAGCTCAAGCTTAGGGGTGTGCCAAAATGTTTATTACGCATTCTTGTCTACTGGTATGCTAACCAGAAAATGCAGGTAAAATGGGGGAGCACATTATCCACCCCTTTTAGGGTGGGTAATGGCGTCAGGCAGGGGGGGATTTTATCCCCAGCCCTCTTCAATTTATATATGGACGGCCTGTCAATGCAGCTGGGGGGGTGCAGAACAGGTTGTATGATGGGTGATAGCCTAATTAATCATTTTATGTACGCGGATGACCTTGCCATACTTTCCCCAAGTAGCAGTGGTTTCCAACAGCTACTCAATATATGTACAAATTACGGTATTGACTTTGATATTCAGTATAATGCCAAGAAGAGCATGATACTCATATGTAGAACTAAAGAAGATCTGGAACTTAAGTTTCCTGCCTTTCATCTGTCTGGTCAAATTATGGGTGTGTCCAAAATTACAAAATATCTTGGGCATATCATAACAGATACCTTAGAGGATGACGAGGACATGTTTAGACAGAGGAGAATGCTTTATGTACAAGCCAACATGTTGGTCCGTAAATTTCACCATTGTACTACGGATGTTAAGGTAAACCTCTTTAGAGCTTATTGCACCCCTCTCTACACAGCTCCACTGTGGGTGAAGTACAAGAAGGAGAGCTTACGCAAACTGCAAGTAGCCTATAATGACTGTCTTCGTATACTGTTAAAAAAACCAAGGAGCACTAGAGCCAGTGGGCTTTTCTGTTCATTGGGACTCACTACTTTCATGGCTCTGTTGAGGAACTTGACATTTAAATTCATGAGCAGGCTGGATCGCTCACTGAATGGACTCATTGGTCAGTTGACAGACCCAGGCCGTAGTTCTGTAAGGTACACTTCTACCATCAGAGGACACTGGTATAAGAGCCTCGCCTAGAGTAGTAACCTCTTGGGCTGGGTAAATGTACTGTATCTTTTTTATTTTTTTTTATTTGTATTCTCCTATTTGTGATGTACTGTCTTACCCTGTGGGCCACGAGCCTGTAATAAAGTTTATATAAGCTTTCTTTTGAGGTATGCGGTGTGATTCTCACTATAAGAGAACATTTGGTGTGGGCCTCGGAAAAGGTCCTTCCTTCAATGCTATCCTCCTCCTGTTCGATGCTGTGAGACATGAACTGGGAGCGATACAGTGGTGGGAGATGTTCCATGCTGTGAGACAGGGGTGGGCAACGTTGACGATAGAGAGGGCCACTATAGTTCCACACTCACTCCAGAGGGCCACTATATTTCCACACTCACTCCAGAGGGCCACTATATTTCCACACTCACTCCAGAGGGCCACTATATTTCCACACTCACTCCAGAGGGCCACTATATTTCCACACTCACTCCAGAGGGCCACTATATTTCCACACTCACTCCAGAGGGCCACTATAGTTCCACACTCACTCCAGAGGGCCACTATAGTTCCACTCTCACTCCAGAGGGCCACTATAGTTCCACTCTCACTCCAGAGGGCCACTATAGTTCCACTCTCACACCAGAGGGCCACTATATTTCCACACTCACTCCAGAGGGCCACTATAGTTCCACTCTCACTCCAGAGGGCCACTATATTTCCACACTCACTCCAGAGGGCCACTATAGTTCCACTCTCACTCCAGAGGGCCACTATAGTTCCACACTCACTCCAGAGGGCCACTATAGTTCCACACTCACTCCAGAGGGCCACTATAGTTCCACACTCACTCCAGAGGGCCACTATATTTCCATACTCACTCCAGAGGGCCACTATATTTCCACACTCACTACAGAGGGCCACTATATTTCCATACTCACTCCAGAGGGCCACTATAGTTCCACACTCACTCCAGAGGGCCACTATATTATATTTCCACACTCACTCCAGAGGGCCACTATATTTCCACACTCACTCCAGAGGGCCACTATAGTTCCACACTCACTCCAGAGGGCCACTATATTTCCATACTCACTCCAGAGGGCCACTATAGTTCCACACTCACTACAGAGGGCCACTATATTTCCACACTCACTCCAGAGGGCCACTATATTTCCACACTCACTCCAGAGGGCCACTATAGTTCCACACTCACTCCAGAGGGCCACTATAGTTCCACACTCACTCCAGAGGGCCACTATAGTTCCACACTCACTCCAGAGGCCGGGCCACTATATTATATTTCCACACTCACTCCAGAGGGCCATATTGCATGTATTACTGTCATAGCAAAAAGAAAAGCCGATCTTGTAGATCAGCTATTTTTGCTATATTTGAATTGAAATCCTGAAAAAAATTGGCAATGTTTTTTTTATTGGAAAATATCATCTATGAAAAGGCAACACAATGAGCAGAAAATGAACCATGTAACAACAAATTGAGCAGGGCACCGCAGGGAGTTGAACCCCGTTCTGGTAAACCAGAAGTACCACAACCAGTGCCTTAGTTTTTGTTTTATAATTTACAGGTCCAAATCACAGTGTGTCTTGCCTACAATTTCCAGATTGAAAATACTTGAGACAAAATATTCTATTGTCCATGAACCCATTTTGGGCGGGAACCCTTTTGGTGATTTAAGCATTATGTTATGAAAAATAGCAGATCTACAAGCTCATAGCGCGGCACTGAGTGCCGTGCTACGAGCTTGTGGGTCTGCTATTTTTGAAAAATCGTGAAAATGTGGCGCGAATCTTTGAATATAATATTCCAGGATGAACGTTTTTTTAACTCAAATCGTCCCTGAAACAACATCTTTTTAGATGGGGGTCGGCGGGCAATTAAATATATTTTTGGGGGTCCTTGACATGAAAATGTTTGAGAATGACTGACATAGAAACATGGGGTTATTCAGACAAACTGTCAGGATTTAGAAGACATTTATAGAATCGTCCTCAGGTCTAAATGGGTTAAAAAACTATTTTATGTTTAATACTCCCAGTGGTGAAGAGAGAAGCTTTTCTATAAATGCTTGTCTTCAGTTATGTTCCTCTATTTTTGGCCAGCATGCTCTTTTCAACGCACCCCAACCAGCCTAATTAGACCCGACCGATGCTAAAAAACAAAAAAGTCTTCTAAATAGTCAGTTTTCTGAAAAAACTCTGTTTCTATGTCAGTGGTTCTCAAACTATTTTATGTCAAGGACCCCCAGAATTATATGTATTTGGCCGCCGACCCCCATCTGAAAATATGTTGTTCCAGGGACACCCCACCAGAAGCAAAGATTTGAGTTAAAAACGTTCTGAAAGAATATATACCCGTATATAACCAAAATACCAAAAGTACCACTTTGAATTAAAACAAATGGTTGTGCATAGGCTGAGTATATATGGCACTTATGAATCTATAGCCTGTTTATTTTGGGGATGTGGAGGAGGAGGACTTTGTTGTTGCGCTATTGTGAGGCCACGAGGAGATCTGCAAACTCAGCACGCTGTATACATTTACATATATATATATATAAATGAGAGGCTGACTAAGTTTGCAAATAAGGGCCCATGGGCGGTTACATGGACAAGGGCAGTTATTTGGACGAGGCAGTTATTATGCAAAATGGTGTCAGAACCTGGGCCGTTATCTGGAAATATACGGTATTCAAAGATTTGCGCCACACAAAATTCATAAAAATCCAATCCCTCAGTCAAATTTGGCCATATTTATTGATTCAGTAAATGAGTTAATGGGTAAAAATGGCCTGTCTTGGTTTAAAGCCCACTCACCACGACAAGGTGCAGGCCGAGAGTGGGGACAGACACCCCACCCCCCCCCCCCCCCCCCCCCAAACAGGGGAAGGGGAGGGGTTGGGGGGGATTGGGGGGGTAGCAGAACACAGCACAGAACAGCACTGATCGACAGTAACAGTAAAAGGAGACAGGTGGTGATTATGTGATCGACAGTAACAGTAAAAGGAGACAGGTGGTGATTATGTGATCGACAGTAACAGTAAAAGGAGACAGGTGGTGATTATGTGATCGACAGTAACAGTAAAAGGAGACAGGTGGTGATTAAGTGATCAACAGTAACAGTAAAAGGAGACAGGTGGTGATTATGTGATCGACAGTAACAGTAAAAGGAGACAGGTGGTGATTATGTGATCAACAGTAAAAGGAGACAGGTGGTGATCATGTGATCGACAGTAACAGTAAAAGGAGACAGGTGGTGATTATGTGATCGACAGTAACAGTAAAAGGAGACAGGTGGCGATTATGTGATCGACAGTAAAGGAGACAGGTGGTGATTATGTGATCGACAGTAAAAGGAGACAGGTGGTGATTATGTGATCGACAGTAGAGTTCTCATCGGGCCCGAAATTTGAAGCCCGGCCCGGCCCGGCCCTAACTGGGTCAGCCCGAAGCCCGGCCCGGCCCGGCCCTAAAAAATACCATAATGTTAGACCCGAAGCCCTATAAAGCCCGACAAAGAAAAAAAAGAACGCCACTTTAATGCATGGCCAGCGCAGCAGCATGCGCTGACGGCGCGTGCTGCTGCGCTGGCCATGCAATAAAGTGGCGTTCTTTTCTTTCTTTCAGTGTGTGTCTGTGTGAGAGTGAGAACGGAGTTCAATGGACTTATCGCCGAAATAAAGGATTTATGTAGCTCACGTTAGACTGTTAATGTAGCCTACCATTTCCATATCATTCTAATGGATTCCATTTCCAGTGGTGGTGACTGGTGAGTAGCTCCCCGTTTCCTCTGAAGTGAAGCTATATGTCCAAGACCCCAAGTATCGTCCCCGTTCGGTGTCCAAAAGAACAAACATAGCCTACATATATATCCATGCACCCGCTCATGGCGTGTCTCGAGCTTAGAGCTTAGAGACAGCTCTGTTATTTTAAATCGGGCACATATAACGAGGAGCGCCGCTGCCGCACTGAGTGACGGCGGTTATAATACTAATCATTTTGTAAATCAAATAGCCTGTAGCCTGCAGTGGACTGTAACATTGCGTGGTCAGATCATACACTACAGAATTATATGGATCGGTTGGTGACTATGACGTTGATTAGGTCTAATGATTAGGTTATTCATCGCAGCCAGCTGGGTTTAACGAGATGGCTCAGTGCAACTGTTTTTGTCATGTTGCAGTCTATCGTTTGATAATCCGATTGATTTATAAAACATTTAGCATTATGAACTGAAGCAGAAGCTCATTTGGTGCGCCGCAAAACAGAGGCCAGCCAGCGGTATAAACATTAAACAACCACCCCACCGTTCACTTCTCTCTGCCTGCAGTCAGTAATCCATTCCAAGCCCCCCACCTCCACTCCTCCGTCTTCCTCCTGTCACAAGTGAATCGCCATAGCGCAGCCCTCTTCATAATAAATACATACTTGTAGGCTATATAACCTACACATTACACAAATAACAGAATTGCTATTTTTATTATAATAACATTTTTGAAAAAAGAAGAAAAATAAAAAATCACAGAGCCCGAGGCCCGGCCCGGCCCGTCTAATTAGCATATTTTTTGGGCCCGGCCCGGCCCTAAAATGTCGGGCCGGGCCGGGCCGGGTCGGGTTCGGGCAGAAAATGAGAACTCTAATCGACAGTAACTGTAGAAAACCCCACCACTCTCCGGCTGAGAGTGGGGTGGAACCGGAGCTGATCACCTCATTCCTCCTCTAGTGGTGGGTGGGGCTATACTGAATACTAGTTGGGTACACCTGTGGCTGGCATATAAAGTCCCAGGTGTAACCCTCAGAGAAAACATAGTACATGAACCGTACTGTACTGTACATTATGTGTCGCATGTCGTTATAGGTGAGCCGTACTGTACTGTAGAGAGCACGGGTCGGGGAACTGCTTAAGGGGCCTTGAGCCCCCGCGGGCCGAGCAAAGACTGGTTGTATGCGGCACAGGCGGGCTCGGCCAGCTCGGCAGCCACATCCAACCAGGGAAATTGTCTGACTACGCTGCTTCCCGTAAGGGATGGCAACGAAGGTCAAATAATTTAGGCACAAGAAGTTTGAGGTGACCTCATGGGTAGGAGGACACCTCGGACAGGCAGGGGTTATCTTAGCATACCCCACAAACTCCTGGGGACAGACTCCAAGAACCGTAGCTGAGGAGATCCGCGAGTAGGGCCCGGCGCGCGTCCAGAGTTGCCGCCAACCACCGCCGCCCGACCCGCACGGCTCGACAGCCCTCATGGGGCGGACAACAGCCGCGCGCACGCCGGCCACCGCCGCGCCCGCCAGGGACACTGATCGACAGTAACAGTAAAAGGAGACAGGTGGTGATCATGTGATCGACAGTACAGTAAAAGGAGACAGGTGGTGATTATGTGATTGACAGTAACAGTAAAAGGAGACAGGTGGTGATCATGTGATCGACAGTAACAGTAAAAGGAGACAGGTGGTGATCATGTGATCGACAGTAACAGTAAAAGGAGACAGGTGGTGATCATGTGATCGACAGTAACAGTAAAAGGAGACAGGTGGTGATTATGTGATTGACATTAACAGTAAAAGGAGACAGGTGGTGATTATGTGATCGACAGTAACAGTAAAAGGAGACTGTCATTATGTGATAGACAGTAACAGTAAAAGGAGACAGGTGGTGATTATGTGATTGACATTAACAGTAAAAGGAGACAGGTGGTGATTGTGTGATCGTAAAAGGAGACAGGTGGTGATTATGTGATCGACAGTAAAAGGAGACAGGTGGTGATTATGTGATCGACAGTAACTGTAGAAAACCCCACCAGAGTGGGGTGGAACCGGACCAGGGGCGGCGGTGGCTCAGGGGTAGAGTGCCTGGATGGCAACCGTAAGGTTGCCAGTTCGAACCCGGGCTCCCCCAGAGTTACTGTCGAAGTGTCCTTGAGCAAGACACTGAACCCCTAATTGCTCCCGATGTGCTAGTTGGTGCCTTGCGTGGTTTCCGCTGCCATCGGTGTATGAATGTGTGTGTGAATGGGTGAATGTAATGCACAATCTCTGTAAAGCGCCTTGGATAAAGGCGCTATATAAATGCACCATTTACCATTTACCATTTACCATTGTGCTCTAATAGGCACACTGCTGTAAGGGTGATATAGCCTACAACCAGCAAACCCCTTCGTACAGTATACAATTCTTTCATGGTCCTTCGAGCTCGGATCACCCTGCCATCAGAGATGGACCCGAGTCCCCCCCCCCAGCTCCACCGCCACCATCGGCGCAGCAGCGACCATGGGCCCCAGCCCCCCAGCAGACATGGCCCCAGCCCCCCAGCAGACATGGCCCCAGCCCCCCAGCAGACATGGCCCCAGCCCCCCAGCAGACATGGCCCCAGCCCCCCAGCAGACATGGCCCCAGCCCCCCAGCAGACATGGCCCCCAGCTCCCAAACAGCAGCCATGGCCCCCAGCACCCCAGCCGTACTGTACTGTACTGTACATTATGTGTCGCATGTCGTTATAGGTGAGCCGTACTGTACTGTACATTATGTGTCACATGTCGTTATAGGTGAACCGTACTGTACTGTACTGTACATTATGTGTCGCATGTCGTTATAGGTGAACCGTACTGTACTGTACTGTACATTATGTGTCGCATGTCGTTAAAGGTGAGCTGTACTGTACTGTACATTATGTGTCGCATGTCGTTATAGGTGAACCGTACTGTACTGTACTGTACTGTACATTATGTGTCGCATGTCGTTATAGGTGAGCCGTACTGTACTGTACATTATGTGTCGCATGTCGTTATAGGTGAGCCGTACTGTACTGTACTGTACATTATATGTCGCATGTCGTTATAGGTGAGCCGTACTGTACTGTACTGTACATTATGTGTCACATGTCGTTATAGGTGAGCCGTACTGTACTGTACAGTGCATGTGTCGCATGTCGTTATAGGTGAGCCGCACTGTACTGTACATTATGTGTTGCATGTCGTTATAGGTGAGCCGTACTGTACTGTACATTATGTGTCACATGTTGTTATAGGTGAGCCGTACTGTACTGTACTGTACATTATGTGTCACATGTCGTTATAGGTGAGCCGTACTGTACTGTACTGTACATTATGTGTCGCATGTCGTTAAAGGTGAACCGTACTGTACTGTACATTATGTGTCACATGTCGTTATAGGTGAGCCGTACTGTACTGTACATTATGTGTCGCATGTCGTTAACTCCCTCCTTACTGGCCTACCAGCATGTGCACTTAAGCCTCTCCAGCTGATCCAAAATGCAGCAGCTCGCTTGGTCTTCAACCAGCCAAAATTCTCACATGTCTCCCCCCTGCTCCGCTCCCTCCACTGGCTCCCGGTCGCTGCCCGCACAGAATACAAAACTCTGATGCTGGCATTCAAAGCAACCAAAGGTATGGCTCCCCCATATCTTACAAGTATGATTGAACCCTACAAACCCTCCCGCGCACTCAGATCAGCCAACGCAGGGAAACTGGAAGTAACCTCACTAAAAACGCCGGGACAACGCTCCACACGTCCCAAACTCTTCTCCCTTCTGGCTCCAAAACTGTGGAATGCACTTCCCATTGCAGTCAGAACTGCAGCATCACTCCCAATCTTCCGCCGTAGCCTGAAAACCCACCTTTTCAGACTCCATCATGGCCCATAGCACTTACCCTAACCCCTTAGACAGCATTTCTGTTGGCTTAGATAGCATTTGACACAGACTTATAGCATGTTATGTAGACAGCACTATAATTGTATTGTATATAGTCATAGCACGCCATAGTACATATGTATAGCATAGTAGTGAATATGTATAGTTTATTATGTATAGTGTATGTATAGTTTCATCATATAGATATTCCACTGTTACCTTCTTAGCTTACGCATGTTTCATGATAAATGCTTTTATGTGATGTATTCCCATGCTTTTGTTCTTGCTTAAATGTAAGTCGCTCTGGATTAAGAGCGTCTGCTAAATGCCTAAATTGTAAATTGTAAATTGTTATAGGTGAGCCGTACTGTACTGTACTGTACATTATGTGTCACATGTCGTTAAAGGTGAACCGTACTGTACTGTACATTATGTGTAACATGTCGTTATAGGTGAGCCGTACTGTACTGTACATTATGTGTCGCATGTCGTTAAAGGTGAACCGTACTGTACTGTACATTATGTGTCGCATGTCGTTATGTTGTCCAGCATTCACAGCATATCGCGGAACAGAGTAAACCTCTGTGTTTATCTAAACGGTCGTAATTGAGACAAACATTCTGTGACTACTAGAAAAGAAAGGAAAAACAAAACATCACGGGCATGGGGTGGATTATTTGTGACCAGATTTGACTGAGAGCCTGCCATCGCACAACCTCCAGCTTTTCACCAGAGGAGAAAAGATCCTTTTTTATCCAAAATGAGTTAATAGCACAGACACTCTTCACAAACTGGAGCATGTATGAAATAAGTGTCAGAGCTGAAATCTACATGTAAATAAATACAAAATAAATGCTTAAACATGTAGCTAGGTATAAAGTTTGAGAAACACAGAAGTGAACCTTTCAAGCCTGCTTTCTCAACTCTGCAAGACATTACTCTATAAGCCATATCTCTAAAACTGGTGGGTCAAACTGAACAACCAATATGTCACGGAAATTTGGCCACATTTATGCATTCACTGTGGCAGTAAATGAGGTAATGGGTATGAATGGCCTGTCTTGGTTTAAAGCCTTTATAGGCCAGCCACAGGTGTGCCCAACTAGTATTCAGTATAGCCCCACCCACCACTAGAGGAGGAATGAGGTGATCAGCTCCGGTTCCACCCCACTCTCAGCCGGAGAGTGGTGGGGTTTTCTACAGTAACAGTAAAAAGGGACAGGTGGTGATTATGTGATCGACAGTACTGTACATTATGTATCGCATGTCGTTATAGGTGAGCCGTACTGTACTGTACATTATGTATCGCATGTCGTTATAGGTGAGCCGTACTGTACTGTACATTATGTATCGCATGTCGTTATAGGTGAGCCGTACTGTACTGTACATTATGTGTCACATGTCGTTATAGGTGAGCCGTACTGTATTGTACATTATGTGTCGCATGTCGTTATAGGTGAGCCGTACTGTACTGTACATTATGTGTCGCATGTCGTTATAGGTGAGCCGTACTGTACTGTACTGTACATTATGTGTCGCATGTCGTTAAAGGTGTACTGTACTGTACTGTGCATTATGTGTTGCATGTCGTTATAGGTGAGCCGTACTGTACTGTACTGTACAGTACATGTGTCGCATGTCGTTATAGGTGAGCCGTACTGTACTGTACTGTACATTATGTGTCACATGTCGTTATAGGTGAGCTGTACTGTACATTATGTGTTGCATGTCGTTATAGGTGAGCCGTACTGTACTGTACTGTACAGTACATGTGTCGCATGTCGTTCTAGGTGAGCCGTACTGTACTGTACATTATGTGTCACATGTTGTTATAGGTGAGCCGTACTGTACTGTACTGTACATTATGTGTCGCATGTCGTTATAGGTGAGCCGTACTGTACTGTACATTATGTGTCGCATGTCGTTATAGGTGAGCCGTACTGTACTGTACATTATGTGTCGCATGTCGTTATAGGTGAGCCGTACTGTACTGTACTGTACATTATGTGTCGCATGTCGTTATAGGTGAGCCGTACTGTACTGTACATTATGTGTCGCATGTCGTTATAGGTGAGCCGTACTGTACTGTACTGTGCATTATGTGTTGCATGTCGTTATAGGTGAGCCGTACTGTACTGTACATTATGTGTCGCATGTCGTTATAGGTGAGCCGTACTGTACTGTACTGTACATTATGTGTCGCATGTCGTTAAAGGTGTACTGTACTGTACTGTACTGTACTGTACATTATGTGTTGCATGTCGTTATAGGTGAGCCGTACTGTACTGTACTGTACTGTACAGTACATGTGTCGCATGTCGTTATAGGTGAGCCGTACTGTACTGTACATTATGTGTCGCATGTCGTTATAGGTGAGCCGTACTGTACTATACATTATGTGTCACATGTTGTTATAGGTGAGCCGTACTGTACTGTACATTATGTGTAACATGTCGTTATAGGTGAGCCGTACTGTACTGTACATTATGTGTCGCATGTCGTTAAAGGTGAACCGTACTGTACTGTACATTATGTGTAACATGTCATTAAAGGTGAACCGTACTGTACTGTACATTATGTGTCGCATGTCGTTATAGGTGAGCCGTACTGTACTGTACATTATGTGTAACATGTCGTTATAGGTGAACCGTACTGTACTGTACATTATGTGTCGCATGTCATTATAGGTGAGCCGTACTGTACTGTACATTATGTGTCGCATGTTGTTATAGGTGAGCCGTACTGTACTGTACATTATGTGTCGCATGTCGTTATAGGTGAGCCGTACTGTACTGTACATTATGTGTCGCATGTCGTTATAGGTGAGCCGTATTGTACTGTACATTATGTGTCGCATGTCGTTATAGGTGAGCTGTACTGTACTGTACTGTACATTATGTGTCGCATGTCGTTATAGGTGAGCTGTACTGTACTGTACATTATGTGTCGCATGTCGTTATAGGTGAGCCGTACTGTACTGTACATTATGTGTCGCATGTCGTTATAGGTGAGCCATACTGTACTGTACATTATGTGTCGCATGTCGTTATAGGTGAGCCGTACTGTACTGTACTGTACATTATGTGTCGCATGTCGTTATAGGTGAGCTGTACTGTACTGTACATTATGTATCGCATGTCGTTATAGGTGAGCCGTACTGTACTGTACATTATGTGTCGCATGTCGTTATAGGTGAGCTGTACTGTACTGTACATTATGTATCGCATGTCGTTATAGGTGAGCCGTACTGTACTGTACATTATGTGTCGCATGTCGTTATAGGTGAGCCGTACTGTACTGTACATTATGTGTCACATGTTGTTATAGGTGAGCCGTACTGTACTGTACATTATATGTCACATGTTATAGGTGAGCCGTACTGTACTGTACATTATGTGTCACATGTTATAGGTGAGCCGTACTGTACTGTACATTATGTGTCACATGTTGTTATAGGTGAGCCGTACTGTACTGTACATTATGTGTCGCATGTCGTTAAAGGTGAACCGTACTGTACTGTACATTATGTGTCAGATGTTGTTATAGGTGAGCCGTACTGTACTGTACATTATGTGTCAGATGTTGTTATAGGTGAGCCGTACTGTACTGTACATTATGTGTCACATGTTGTTATAGGTGAGCCGTACTGTACTGTACATTATGTGTCAGATGTTGTTATAGGTGAACCGTACTGTACTGTACATTATGTGTCAGATGTTGTTATAGGTGAGCCGTACTGTACTGTACATTATGTGTCACATGTCGTTATAGGTGAGCCGTACTGTACATTATGTGTCGCATGTCGTTAAAGGTGAACCGTACTGTACTGTACATTATGTGTTGCATGTCGTTATAGGTGAGCCGTACTGTACTGTACATTATGTGTCACATGTTGTTATAGGTGAGCCTTACTGTACTGTACATTATGTGTCACATGTTGTTATAGGTGAGCCGTACTGTACTGTACATTATGTGTCACATGTCGTTATAGGTGAGCCGTACTGTACATTATGTGTCGCATGTCGTTAAAGGTGAACCGTACTGTACTGTACATTATGTGTCGCATGTCGTTAAAGGTGAACCGTACTGTACTGTACATTATGTGTCGCATGTCGTTATGTTGTCCAGCATTCACAGCATATCGCGGAACAGAGTAAACCTCTGTGTTTATCTAAACGGTCGTAATTGAGACAAACATTCTGTGACTACTAGAAAAGAAAGGAAAAACAAAACATCACGGGCAAGGGGTGGATTATTTGTGACCAGATTTGACTGAGAGCCTGCCATCGCACAACCTCCAGCTTTTCACCAGAGGAGAAAAGATCCTTTTTTATCCAAAATGAGTTAATAGCACAGACACTCTTCACAAACTGGAGCATGTATGAAATAAGTGTCAGAGCTGAAATCTACATGTAAATAAATACAAAATAAATGCTTAAACATGTAGCTAGGTGTAAAGTTTGAGAACACAGAAGTGAACCTTTCAAGCCTGCTTTCTCAACTCTGCAAGACATTACTCTATAAGCCATATCTCTAAAACTGGTGGGTCAAACTGAACAACCAATATGTCACGGAAACTTGGCCACATTTATGCATTCACTGTGGCAGTAAATGAGGTAATGGGTATGAATGGCCTGTCTTGGTTTAAAGCCCACTCACCACGACAAGGTGCAGGCCGAGAGTGGGGGGGAGGGGGTGGGGGGGGAGGGGACAGAACACAGAACAGAACACAATATTAAAGTCAATATGAAGCATAATGATAATATTACAATCAACATGAAACGCATACCTTTAACATTGCCCTTAATCCAGCCAATTTACAGTAAGCAAGAACAACAACTTGCTAATAATGAGCATTTTTATTTTCTTTTGTTCTCTTTCTCTAGCCTATAGGTTGACGCTATATATTAAGTGACAGATCACATACTACTTCAACAGAAGATGATGCTACAGTTGTATTAAATAGAAATTTCACGAAATACCTTTCGTTTATGGGTAGGTTTCCTTCAAAACCTAGATGCAGAACATTATTTTATGTGCTCCCAGGACAGAAAATTCTAGACTTTTGCTGTCCTGGGCTCTTAGGGGTGACGTAGGAAGCTACGCCCACGCCGTATAAAGCGGACGTGGCTACGTCATCCCTCATTCGGAACTTTTCTTCTGCTATAGAGAACAGAAGGGCGTTCCACGAAAGGTATTTCGTTCAATGTATTTATACAACCGTGGTTACTAAAGTAACCTTTAACGTTGTATTAAATAGAAATTTCACGAAATACTTTTCGTTTATGGGACTTTATGAACTCCCGTGACCTGAACTTCCAGTTCGTAAGTCTTTTGGGAGGGACTCGGACCCTTTTGTTTCCAGAACCTAGTCCTTGTGGAGAACAGGAGGCAGCGCTATGCTGCCCTGATTTTCTACTGAGCCGCTGCCCCCAGCTAGCGAAGGCGCTGCCACATCTAGGTTATAGTATGTGGAGAAAGTCGAGGGTGTAGACCAGCTTGCTGCTGTGCAGACTTCCTGAATAGAGACACCCTTGTAGAGTGCCCAGGAGGCTGCCACGCCTCTCGTGGAGTGGGCCCTCAGGGCTTGAGGGGAATCCACGCCTTGGCTAGTGTAGGCCAGACGGATGGCTTCCACTATCCAGTTGGAGATAGTGACCTTCGTGACAGGCTTTCCTTTGGTCCTGGCACCCCAGGACACGAAGTGTTGGCTTCCTTGTCTGAAGGGAGCCAGTCTATCCACGTATATGCGTAAGGCTCTGACTGGGCAGAGGCAGTTAAGCATCATGTCAGGAGGCGAACGGCGGGGGGTGGAATGCCTGTAGGTTCACTGGCACACACACAGAGCATTTTTGGGAATGAAGGCGGGTTTGCTTTTAGGGTGACCTTGGTCGAACCATCATTGAACCTCATGCAGTCTGGAGAGATCGAGAGCGCATGTTAGGTCGCTGACCCTTTTTGCCGTCGTGAGGGCGATCAGGAGAGCCACCTTCAAGGTTAGGAGCTTGAGGCTCACGGTTTGTAGTGGTCCAAAAGGTGCTGTAGCCAGAGCCTTTAGAACCCGGGACAAATCCCACGAGGGGACAAGGGATCTGCATGTCCTATGGTCCCTGTGTACACCCTTCATGAACTGTTTTACCAGCGGGTGCTTCCACACCGTCTGGTTAACAAGGCCCGGGTGGCAGGCGGAAATTGCTGCCAGGTGGACCTTGACTGAGGAGAGGCCTAGACCGTTGTCTAGGAGCTCCTGTAGAAATGTCAGGACGTCGATCACTGAGGCCTGGTAGGGGACAACTTGGTCTGGTCTTCGTGACGCTCGAAAACGCGCCAGGCTGTGTCGTAACGGTCCCTTGTTGACTGGCTTTCTGAATCGTTTCGATGACGATCGGAGGTAGGCCCACGGAGGCCAGACGTCTAGGTCCTGGGGGTGAGGGTGAAAGATCTCCCCTCTCGCTTGGGAGAGGAGATCCGCTCGAAGAGGAATTTTCCACGGCTGGTCGTAGAGGAGAGGGGTTATTTCCGACCTCCAGACCCCCAGGACGGGGCTATTAGGAGCACCGTCAGACCCTGAGTCCTCACTCTGTCCAGAGTGGGGCTGATGAGGGATAGCGGGGTAAAGGCGTAGAGAAGGGTTTTGGGCCATCGGTGTGACAGAGCGTCTAGCCCCGATGTTGATAGTCCCGTGATTGCGAAGAAGAGGGGACACTTCGTGTTCTCCTCTGTGGCAAAGAGATCCACCCTGGGTTTCCCAAACCTGCTCCAGACCTGGGACGCTGCATGAGGATGTAGCGACCAGTCTGCGTAGCGGAGAGGTCCTCTGGACAGCAGGTCTGCCCCTGTGTTCAGAAGACCTGGGACATGACGCGCTACTATGGAGAGAAGGCGTGTGTTGCACCACAGGATTAGTTTCCGAGCCAGTTGATGAAGACGAGGGGACCTGAGTCCGCCTTGTCTGTTGATGTAGCACATGGCCGTGGTGTTGTCTGTCCTGACTAGGACGTGGCAACCCCGGATGCGCTGCTCGAAGTGTCTCAGGGAGGAAGACCGCCATAAGCTCCAAGTAATTTATGTGAAGGGCACGTAGTGGCCCCAACCATAAACCTCTGGCTGTGAATCCTTCCAGCGTGGCTCCCCAGCCTGTCATGCTGGCATCTGTGGTGACGACTTTCCTGATCAGAGGCTTTCCCATGGGGACGCCCTCTGAGAGGGTTTTTCTGTCTGACCACCATTGAAGGGCTAGTATGCATTGTGACGTCACTGTTACCTTCTGGTGGCGACGGTGCATTGGTACATGTAGAGAGCCTATCCATTGTTGGAAAGGTCTCATATGTAGTCTTGCTAGGCGGATTAGATATACATTAACCCTGCCATTCGGAGGCATGCATGAAAGGGAATCAAGCGTCCCCTTTTGAATGATGCCACGCAATGCAGTGTTGCGTCTATTCTCTCTTGGCTCAGGCGGGCCGTGTAAGAGAGTACACTTCGAGTCGCAGCTTTTTCAAGTGACGGTTCAGCATTGAACCGTCATTTGCGATTCAAAATGTTGACACCACCACTCCTCCTGCGCCTAATCCGCGAGGGGGATTGGTTTACGTCAATAGACCTGCAAGATGCATACTTCCACATTCGGATTTACCACCCGCACAGAAGATTTCTGCGCTTTGGGTTCAAAGGAAAAGTGTACGAATACACAGTCCTTCCCTTCGGAATGTGCGAGAGTGCGAGAGTTTTCATAAAATGCACCGCGGCAGCTATTGCTCCCCTGCGACAGCAAGGAATCCGTCTCGCAACATATGTGGACGACTGGATCCTACTTGCAAACTCTCCGCGAGAAGCACTGTTGCACACACATCGCGTGCTCAGCCACTCTCGCCTCGCTCGGTTTTTAATAAACCACGAGAAGAGCATGCTCATGCCGACGCAGTCAATAGACTTCATAGGCATAACACTTAACTCAATCTCTCTATGCAGACTGGTCGCTACATCCTCATGCAGCGTCCCAGGTCTGGAGCAGGTTTGGGAAATCCAGGGTGGATCTCTTTGCCACAGAGGAGAACACGAAGTGTCCCCTCTTCTTCGCAATCACGGGATCTTCAACATCGGGGCTAGACGCTCTGTCACACCGATGGCCCAAAACCCTTCTCTACGCCTTTACCCCGCTATCCCTCATCAGCCCCACTCTGGACAGAGTGAGGACTCAGGGTCTGACGGTGCTCCTAATAGCCCCGTCCTGGGGGTCTGGAGGTCGGAAATATCCCCTCTCCTCTACGACCAGCCGTGGAAAATTCCTCTTCGAGCGGATCTCCTCTCCCAAGTGAGAGGGGAGATCTTTCACCCTCACCCCCAGGACCTAGACGTCTGGCCCGTCAAAGGGTGATGTTGACCTCCGTGGGCCTACCTCCGATCGTCATCGAAACGATTCAGAAAGGCAGTCAACAAGGGACCGTTACGACACAGCCTGGCGCGTTTTCGAGCGTCACGAAGACCAGACCAAGTTGTCCCCTACCAGGCCTCAGTGATCGACGTCCTGACATTTCTACAGGAGCTCCTAGACAACGGTCTAGGCCTCTCCTCAGTCAAGGTCCACCTGGCAGCAATTTCCGCCTGCCACCCGGGCCTTGTTAACCAGACGGTGTGGAAGCACCCGCTGGTAAAACAGTTCATGAAGGGTGTACACAGGGACCATAGGACATGCAGATCCCTTGTCCCCTCGTGGGATTTGTCCCTGGTTCTAAAGGCTCTGGCTACAGCACCTTTTGGACCACTACAAACCGTGAGCCTCAAGCTCCTAACCTTGAAGGTGGCTCTCCTGATCGCCCTCACGACGGCAAAAAGGGTCAGCGACCTAACATGCGCTCTCGATCTCTCCAGACTGCATGAGGTTCAATGATGGTTCGACCAAGGTCACCCTAAAAGCAAACCCGCCTTCATTCCCAAAAATGCTCTGTGTGTGTGCCAGTGAACCTACAGGCATTCCACCCCCCGCCGTTCGCCTCATGACATGAGGCTTAACCAGTGTTGGGGAGTATTAAGCTACATGTAGCTGAGCTACGTAGCTTAGCTACATTTTGCTGTAGCTTGTGGTATTTTAGCTACATTCATATTTGTGTACCTCGTCAAGTAGCTCAGCTACTTTTTGGGTCATTTTTTGTAGCTTAGCTACTCAAGTTACAAGCTACAATTTTGGGGAGCAGGGGTCTCCCAGAGGGGAGGAGGGGTCTCCCAGAGGGGAGCAGGGGTCTCCCAGAGGGGAGGAGGGGTCTCGCAGAGGGGTCTCCCAGAGGGGAGCAGGGTGGGGGGGTCTCCCAGAGGGGAGCAGGGTGAGGAGGGGTCTCCCAGAGGGGAGCAGGGTGGGGGGGTCTCCCAGAGGGGAGCAGGGTGAGGAGGGGTCTCCCAGAGGGGAGCAGGGTGGGAGGGTTCTCCCAGAGGGGAGCAGGGGTCTCCCAGAGGGGAGGAGGGGTCTCCCAGAGTGGAGCAGGGTGGGGGGGTCTCCCAGAGGGGAGCAGGGTGAGGAGGGGTCTCCCAGAGGGGAGCAGGGTGGGAGGGGTCTCCCAGAGGGGAGCAGGGTGGGAGGAGGGGTCTCCCAGAGGGGAGCAGGGTGAGGAGGGGTCTCCCAGAGGGGAGCAGGGTGGGAGGGGTCTCCCAGAGGGGAGCAGGGTGGGAGGGGTCTCCCAGAGGGGAGCAGGGGTCTCCCAGAGGGGAGGAGGGGTCTCCCAGAGGGGAGGAGGGGTCTCCCGCATGTACATTCTCAATTTAACGCTGAAAAATAAAAAGTAGCTGAGCTACTTTGAGCTACTTTTTCCAAGTAGCTGTAGCTTTACAAGCTACATTTCTCCAGGGGTAGCTATGTAGCTTGATCAAGCTACTGCCATGGTGAGCTACTTGTAGCTTTACAAGCTACGCTTTCAAAGTAACTTCCCCAACACTGGGCTTAACTGCCTCTGCCCAGTCAGAGCCTTACGCATATACGTGGATAGACTGGCTCCCTTCAGACAAGGAAGCCAACTCTTCGTGTCCTGGGGTGCCAGGACCAAAGGAAAGCCTGTCACGAAGGTCACTATCTCCAACTGGATAGTGGAAGCCATCCGTCTGGCCTACACTAGCCAAGGCGTGGATTCCCCTCAAGCCCTGAGGGCCCACTCCACGAGAGGCGTGGCAGCCTCCTGGGCACTCTACAAGGGTGTCTCTATTCAGGAAGTCTGCACAGCAGCAAGCTGGTCTACACCCTCGACTTTCTCCACATACTATAACCTAGATGTGGCAGCGCCTTCGCTAGCTGGGGGCAGCGGCTCAGTAGAAAATCAGGGCAGCATAGCGCTGCCTCCTGTTCTCCACAAGGACTAGGTTCTGGAAACAAAAGGGTCCGAGTCCCTCCCAAAAGACTTACGAACTGGAAGTTCAGGTCACGGGAGTTCATAAAGTCCCATAAACGAAAAGTATTTCGTGAAAATTCTATTTAATACAACGTTAAAGGTTACTTTAGTAACCACGGTTGTATAAATACATTGAACGAAATACCTTTCGTGGAACGCCCTTCTGTTCTCTATAGCAGAAGAAAAGTTCCGAATGAGGGATGACGTAGCCACGTCCGCTTTATACGGCGTGGGCGTAGCTTCCTACGTCACCCCTAAGAGCCCAGGACAGCAAAAGTCTAGAATTTTCTGTCCTGGGAGCACATAAAATAATGTTCTGCATCTAGGTTTTGAAGGAAACCTACCCATAAACGAAAGGTATTTCGTGAAATTTCTATTTAATACAACTGTAGCATCATCTTCTGTTGAAGTAGTATGTGATCTGTCACTTAATATATAGCGTCAACCTATAGGCTAGAGAAAGAGAACAAAACAAAAGAAAAATGCTCATTATTAGCAAGTTGTTGTTCTTGCTTACTGTAAATTGGCTGGATTAAGGGCATCTGTTAAATGCCTAAATTGCAAATTGTTGATAAAATAATAAAAATACACACACCTTGCTGTGTATATATTTAATATTATTTCATCAACAATGTACAATTTAGGCATTTAGCAGATGCCCCTAATCAATATAGTATAGGTAATATAGTTACCTTGCCATGATGGGACTCCAATGAATGATGGGAAATGAAATGCGTAGATTGTTTCATTGAATGAAACACACGCACACACGCGTGCATTAACATCCACACCACTACAACGTCCTAATGGCTATGTAGGGTAATACGGTACAGAGCTGCACTAAATCATATGTTAATTTGGGTCACTAGAAGAGTGACACAAATTCAACGTTTGCCACCTGAAAAGTACTACGAAAAGAGGTTAACGTTTGCCACCTGAAAAGTACTACGAAAAGAGGTTAATCAAACAGAAACGACAACATTTGGCCAACCTGGCGGGAAGGAAAGTACAAGATAGGGAAAACATTTGGCCAACCTGGCGGGAAGGAAACAACCTTGGGAAGGAAACAAGATATTCAACAGTTGGTACTTTGAAGAGATGTGAAGAGATGAAACCTGAAAACCTGAAACCTGAAACTAGAGAAGAGAGAAACTAGACTAAAGACCTTGGTACGGGAGGCCGGGTATCAGAGCACAATGGACGGGGGTCGCACGAGGGACCGCTGGGTACGACCCGGTTCCTGCACCACCCAGTTCCTGCACGACCCGCCTGCCCATTATGCCCGATTATCCCAGATTCAACCCATACCCCGGGGAGAACTACACTATAACTGATGTAGATCCAGCGTCGTTCAGCTCGTAGATTTAATGTTGTCAACGTTGGGCCCCAAATTCAACATGCTCGTAGATTACACGTCGCGTCGGGCCAATCAAAAACAGATTCAACACACACACGGCAAACACATGCGCGCACACACAGACAGACAAACCCCCCCCCCCCGCACACACACACACACACACACACACACACACACACACACACACACACGCCCCCCCCCACACACCCTTAGGCCCATCACAATTACTACATAATAAGTATTTGTGATAATCGCAATACTTTTGGGATAATAGTCATAATCGCTCCCATGTTAGAAAGTAGTGGAAGTAGCAGATCTAGGAGCTCAAAACTGTTTTGATCTCATAGATCTGCTACTTTCACAATTCAAGTATTTTTTTTTGTAATGTAAATAATTTATTAATACTTGTGACGGGCCTAATGTACCTCAATGTACCCAGGCTCCAGGGGTACATTTGGGGATTCCAGACAACATAGCGCCCCCACTATCGTTGCCCGGGCAAGGAGACCCTCGACGTCCCAAGATCACTGTCCTGGCGGGGAGACCCTCAATCCAGCCCCCGGTGTTCCCAAGGAGCATTCCAGACATCAAGGGCAGCAGGCATCATATCCTTTAAAAAATAAAAAATATATAAAGAAAAAGTGTTAGAAATGACTCCCCATGTCCCCCATATATGGGGACCAGGTTGGCGGAGGGTGTGTAGAGCCCAGGATCACATTCAATAATTGACACAGGGGTGAAAAATGAGTTACAAAATCGTGCGATAAAAAGATTATATAAAAGAAAAAAAGACACGCCCGTCGGCCACCAGCCTACTTGAGAACGATGCAACTTTGGAACCCAATAATAACCGTTGTCAACTTGTCATAGCACCCGTTTTAACTAGAGATGCAACCATACTGATTTTTCAATTCCGATCCGATATATTAATTTTGAAATTTCCCGATATCCGATATTTGCCGATCCGATATTTGCTGTAGGCTACATAGCAAAACAAATAAATACAAAAATAATTCAAAGAGGGGATGTTTATGGTTAAGTGTTTAACCTGTAAAAATAAGAATATGAACCGTTTAACCTGTAAACCTTAAGGGAATGGCAACCTGTTAATTAATACTATGGATTATTATGTGCAAAGGTGCATTTTTACCCCTAAAGTGATGCCTGCATGTAACCTGATAATTCATTCTATGGTTTATTAATAATAATAATAATAATAGTAATTATTATTATTCCTATATACACGTGGTACCTTTTTACCCCTAACGCGATGCCGGGAAGCAGCTGCGCTATCATGAGACAAAAGCCTTGAGCCTTACCGACAGAACTCGGGGAGAAAAAAGATACCTCAGGACGTTTGTTTTGGCGCTGGTGTTGTGTTAATGCTACTTTAGTTTGCAAACTCTGTCTTTGTCTTAAGAATTGCACTACACTTACAATCTGAATCAGTGTTTGAGCTTCTGACAACAATGTCATCGTTTGATAACTGAGCCAATTATATAAAGACGGATTTAACCACGACGACACGCGCTTATTATTCATCATCATCATCATCGTCACAGCAGCATTTTTTTCAATGGCAATAATAAAGTTAGATTGAATCACATAGCGCTAAACAGCACGTGTGTGCAGTAAATATATAGCAGATCCCCTCCAAAAAACGCTACCAGAGCATCAAATCTCGTACCACCCGTCTCAGTAACAGTTTTTACCCCCAGGGAGTCAGGCTGCTGAACAGCTGACCTTGAACTGTATTGCACTTCACTTCACTTGCACTTTTCTTTTCCTGTTTTTGTCTTTTCTTGCACTATAGATGTTTGTTTATGTCCTGTGTATGTAAGACTGAGAGTGCTCTGAGCAAAATAAATGTCATTGTATGTATACTCTGTATCTATACAAATGACAAATAAACCTGAACCTGAACCTGAAGAATGGATTACAAGAGCAATCTCATCAACAATGTCAGAACGCAGCTAGATGATCAGGCTCCACCACACAACTGAACTGCGAAAGCACTTGACTGATCCGTGCGACGACGGGTAAACGTTATACTTTTAATACTGTTAAGTCTGTAAGTGATTCCATTCTCTTGCATATTGCACCTTAGTGGGGCTTTTTTCTATAGTCTGTACATACTGGAGGTTGGATTGGCTCACTGCACTGTCTGTGCAGGACGGACTGTAAACATTAAACACGTCTCCCCCTCCTGTATCGGACTGTAAACATTAAACACGTGTCCCCCTCCTGTATCGGAGCGTGTATCGGTGGCA
>NC_139707.1:607500-725000 GCF_964188405.1 Protomyctophum parallelum | reverse complement strand
CCCCCCCCCCACCCTCCTCCTCTCTCTCTCTCTCTCTCTCTCTCATTAGCAGGCAACAGTGCAGCACTGTCTCTCTCTCCGTTTCTGGCACAATAGCTCCCCTACTGGTATAGTCATACAACTGGTGCTCATTAACGTCACATAGGTGAACACGGACATTGCTGTTCCCTGGAGTGGTTGCACCACTCAAAAATAAAGCTCGATTGATTTGACTTCTATTGGCACAATGAAGCCCTTGTGCTCTTGAAGTCCTCATCTGTGCTCATGGACTAAGAACCAAAAATAACTGTACCGGAACCAACCGGTGGAAAGGGGGGTCCCAGAGTTATAGTGTCAAAGTGTCCTTGAGCAAGACCTCTGAAACTCTAGCTGCTCCCGATGAGCAGGTTGGTGCCTTGCATGGATACCTCGAAAACCCTCCGCCATCGGTGTACAGTTACAGTATGAATCTGTGTGTGAATGGGTGAATGTGTTACAGTTACAGTATGAATCTGTGTGTGAATGGGTGAATGTGTTATGCACAATCTCTGTAAAGCGCTTTGGATAAAAAAGCGTTACATAAATGCACCATTTAGGCAAACCTATGAGCTAAAAAAAAAAAGCTGGATTGTTCATGATGTACAGACACTAGATCAGACATTTTGTATTTTGGAGATGAAAAGCAAAGCTTTTAACCGTGTCATTACTTGCACTTCCACTCACGTCATTTACATGCTGCGCTGTCCTTGTGGTCTAGCCTATGTGGGCAAAACCACTAGGAAACTGAAGATAAGGATAAGCGAGCACAAAAGCTCTATTAGAAGAAATGATAGAGACTACCCAGTGGCGGTACATTTCAACGATCACAAGCATGACATTTCTTCTTTACGTTTCTGCAGCATTGAACAAGTTGATCCGCCACACAGAGGTGGCGATCATGATTTGCTGTTAAAAAGAGGTGAAGCATTCTGGATCTTCACTCTCCAAACATTGGCACCTAGAGGCCTTAATGATGGACTTTTATTAAATGTCATGCTGTGATCTTTGTTTTTATCCTTCAGTTTGCTCCATATAGTTTTTAACTTATTGTATTGTTGATGATTTTATTTTGTACCTGGTTTTATCCTCTTGTAAACTGTTCCCTTTTCTCTTTCACAGGGAAAGTTTTTCATGAAGTTTCAACCTGCAATATGTTTCTTGATCATGATTTTTGTATACTTTATTTAATAATTTTTCAAAAATAGCAGACCTGACCTACAAGCTCATAGCGCGCCACTCGGTGGCGCGCTATGAGCTTGTAGGTCTGCTATTTTTGTTCAGAATAAAACAAAAAACAAAACAAAAATTAAATATATAATGTGGGTGAATGTAATGCACAATCTAATGTAAAGCATAACCCATGACAACGTCCTGTTCTACACACACACAACACTTTGTTTTACTCAAGGATCTTAATCTTTATTTATTTTTAACAAGGTAACAAACATACTATTTAATACGGTAACAAACATTATGTGTTGTATGAATGGAAGTGTTGAACTCTGCTGTCAGATGACAAGTCAACATTGGACTTTACATCATTAATGGACCAATATTTCACTTCAACTTCTAAAAAAACACCAATAACAACAGTCAACATTAATGCAGTTACATACAGTATACCTGCCCTGATCTAGGCAGTAGAACTCAGGACCGAGGATCAGGTGGTGAACATGTGGGGGGAATGGTTCAGGACCGAGGATCAGGTGGTAAACATGTGGGGGGGAATGGTTCAGGACCGAGGATCAGATGGTGAACATGTGGGGGGGAATGGTTCAGGACCGAGGATCAGATGGTGAACATGTGAGGGAATGGTTCAGGACCGAGGATCAGGTGGTGAACATGTGAGGGAATGGTTCAGGACCGAGGATCAGGTGGTGAACATGTGGGGGGGAATGGTTCAGGACCGAGGATCAGGTGGTGAACATGTGGGGGGGAATGGTTCAGGACCGAGGATCAGGTGGTAAACATGTGGGGGGGAATGGTTCAGGACCGAGGATCAGGTGGTGAACATGTGGGGGGGAATGGTTCAGGACCGAGGATCAGATGGTGAACATGTGGGGGGAATGGTTCAGGACCGAGGATCAGGTGGTGAACATGTGGGGGGAATGGTTCAGGACCGAGGATCAGGTGGTGAACATGTGGGGGGAATGGTTCAGGACCGAGGATCAGGTGGTGAACATGTGGGGGGAATGGTTCAGGACCGAGGATCAGGTGGTGAACATGTTGGGGGAATGGTTCAGGACCGAGGATCAGGTGGTGAACATGTGGGGGGAATGGTTCAGGACCGAGGATCAGGTGGTGAACATGTGGGGGGGAATGGTTCAGGACCGAGGATCAGGTGGTGAACATGTGGGGGGGAATGGTTCAGGACCGAGGATCAGGTGGTGAACATGTGGGGGGAATGGTTCAGGACCGAGGATCAGGTGGTGAACATGTGGGGGGCAATGGTTCAGGACAGAGGATCAGATGGTGAACATGTGGGGGGAATGGTTAATAGAAATCCTTGCTCAATGTTCTTGAGTGAATTGAAGGAAATTGACATTTTGGACATAGTCAAAAACAGTCAAAACAAAACATCTACCGACTATAATGATATTGACATGTCACTGGTCAAACAGGTCATTGGGGGGGGATTTCTAGGGCATTTACACACATAATGTAGGCCTAATGTATCATTCCAAACAGGTTCATTTCCAGACCAATAAATGAAAATAGCATTAAAGGTCATTCCACTGTATAAAAATGGGAGCAAACACCACTTCACAAACTGTACAGACCTTTCTCATTACTGCCACAATTCTCAAAGATATTAGAGAAACGTTTTAACAGCAGACTTCATAGGTTCATTCTTTGACAGATTTAATATACTCTCAGAGAGTCAATATGGTTTCATAAAGAACAGATCAACATCTCAGGCATTGATGGAATCCATAGAAAGAATCACAGACGCAATTGATAATCGGCAGTACGCAATAGGAATATTCATTTACCTCAAAAAAAGCTTTTGACACTATCCATCACAACACAACACCTTAGTAAATAAACTGGAGAAAACTGGTATCAGAGGCATTGCAATAAACTGGATTAAAAGTTACTTGGACAGACGGCAACAGTTTGTGAAGCTGGACCCCAGGGGTCAGTACTGGGGCCCAAACTATTTATTCTTTATATCAATGATATTTACAGAATATCAAAGCTGCCGCCCGTCACTAATACTTTCTGCAGACGACACTAATGCATTTTGCCCTGGTGATAATCTGGATAAACTGCAGGTTGACATCAATGAAGAATTAAGTAAATTAAAGTTATGGTTTGATTATAATACATTATCTTTAAATGTGAGCAAGACAGAGTTTATACCATTTGGTAATCACAGGACTAACACACAGGTAGATATACATATTGATGGGATTGCTATTGACCGGGTCCGTGGAAATACATTTCTGGGCGTGACAATAGATGACAGGCTTAGCTGGAAACCACACATTACTAACGTCAAGTACAAAGTGGCTAGAAGTACAGCAGTCATAAATAAGGCAAAGCAGGTTCTCCATTCCAAGTCACTTCACACTCTCTACTGTTCAATTCAATTAGTATTGATTCACACTCTCTACTGTTCAATTCAATTAGTATTGATTCACACTCTCTACTGTCCAATTCAATTAGTATTGATTCACACTCTCTACTGTTCAATTCAATTAGTATTGATTCACACTCTCTACTGTTCAATTAAATTAGTATTGATTCACACTCTCTACTGTTCAATTCAATTAGTATTGATTCACACTCTATACTGTTCAATTCAATTAGTATTGCCATATTTTCATTATATGGAAATAACTATAATAATTCAGTTCAGTCGCTAGTCATTCTACAGAAAAGAGCATTAAGAACCATTCATAAGGTCAGCTATCTGGAACATACTAATTCTTTATTTTTACAGTCAAGACTGCTCAAATTCACGGACTCAGTAGCTTATCAAACAGCAGTAATAATGTACAAGGCTGGGAACCATAATTTACCAGCAAATATTCAGAATTTGTTTCAGGATAGGGAGGGGGGTTATAATTTGAGGGATTGTTGGGATTCTTTTAAAACGTTAAACAGAAATACCACAATGAAAAGTGTTTGTGTTTGGATTAGGGGTGTAACACTGTGGAACAGTTTGAGGGATGAGCAAAAACAATGTTCTAGCATAAATCTGTTTAAAGTAAAATGTGATTTTCACAAAATACAGGGAGAAGGAAAATGGATAATGCAGGTGCTTGCATGTGTTTAAAATGGATATTTTTGATATGGATGATGTGTATATAAAATGTTTTTTCGTATATAAAAGAGATACATTTTGATAATGAGTAGTTAGTAATGAGTTGAAGCACATAAGTCAGCGAGTAATTATTTAATTACAGAGGGGTGGGAGTAATTATTTAATTACAGAGGGGGGGGGGTAATTATTTAATTACAGAGGGGTGGGAGTAATTCTTTAATTACAGGGGGGGGGGAGAGTATATACATTTTACTTCTTACTTCTATATTTTAATCTATTTATTTTAATTGTTTTTCCTTGTAATTAGGAAATGCAAAGAACTGTTTCTGTTTTATTTATTTTATTGGCATATTCGAATTTAACATGACAAAAAAATCTAACTAACACATGATAGTTTGGAACCAAATGGACCATTATGGGTCTGTAACTCTGAGAGTGTACAAATCAAACCAATTTGGTTTCATTTTGTACACTCTCAGAGTTAAAATACCTTTGATTTTATGATATGAATTGGCTGTCCCAGAGATAGAAATGCCATTAAATGGGGGTCCGTAGACTAATGCATGTCAAACTGGGGGTCCTTGAAATTGTGCAGGTTGAGAATCACTGCTAGAGCCGTAATAATATTCTATTATGGGGGTCCCTGTCATATATTTAATAATATCATATATATTATATTACGGAGGTCCGTCATATATAAAATATTCAAATATGGGGGTCCCTGTCATATATAAAATATTATATTATGGGGGTCCCTGTCATATATAAAATATTATATTATGGGGGTCCCTGTCATATATAAAATATTATATTATGGGGGTCCCTGTCATATATAAAATATTCAAATATGGGGGTCCCTGTCATATATAAAATATTATATTATGGGGGTCCCTGTCATATATAAAATATTATATTATGGGGGTCCCTGTCATATATAAAATATTATATTATGGGGGTCCCTGTCATATATAAAATATTCAAATATGGGGGTCCCTGTCATATATAAAATATTATATTACGGGGGTCCCTGTCATATATAAAATATTATATTATGGGGGTCCCTGTCATATATAAAATATTATATTATGGGGGTCCCTGTCATATATAAAATATTATATTATGGGGGTCCCTGTCATATATAAAATATTATATTACGGGGGTCCCTGTCATATATAAAATATTATATTATGGGGGTCCCTGTCATATATAAAATATTATATTATGGGGGTCCCTGTCATATATAAAATATTATATTATGGGGGTCCCTGTCATATATAAAATATTATATTATGGGGGTCCCTGTCATATATAAAATATTATATTATGGGGGTCCCTGTCATATATAAAATATTATATTATGGGGGTCCCTGTCATATATAAAATATTATATTACGGGGGTCCCTGTCATATATAAAATATTATATTATGGGGGTCCCTGTCATATATAAAATATTATATTACGGGGGTCCCTGTCATATATAAAATATTATATTATGGGGGTCCCTGTCATATATAAAATATTATATTATGGGGGTCCCTGTCATATATAAAATATTATATTATGGGGGTCCCTGTCATATATAAAATATTATATTACGGGGGTCCCTGTCATATATAAAATATTATATTATGGGGGTCCCTGTCATATATAAAATATTATATTACGGGGGTCCCTGTCATATATAAAATATTATATTATGGGGGTCCCTGTCATATATAAAATATTATATTATGGGGGTCCCTGTCATATATAAAATATTATATTACGGGGGTCCCTGTCATATATAAAATATTATATTACGGGGGTCCCTGTCATATATAAAATATTATATTACGGGGGTCCCTGTCATATATAAAATATTATATTATGGGGGTCCCTGTCATATATAAAATATTATATTATGGGGGTCCCTGTCATATATAAAATATTCAAATATGGGGGTCCCTGTCATATATAAAATATTATATTACGGGGGTCCCTGTCATATATAAAATATTATATTACGGGGGTCCCTGTCATATATAAAATATTATATTATGGGGGTCCCTGTCATATATAAAATATTATATTATGGGGGTCCCTGTCATATATAAAATATTATATTACGGGGGTCCCTGTCATATATAAAATATTATATTATGGGGGTCCCTGTCATATATAAAATATTATATTATGGGGGTCCCTGTCATATATAAAATATTATATTATGGGGGTCCCTGTCATATATAAAATATTATATTATGGGGGTCCCTGTCATATATAAAATATTATATTATGGGGGTCCCTGTCATATATAAAATATTATATTACGGGGGTCCCTGTCATATATAAAATATTATATTATGGGGGTCCCTGTCATATATAAAATATTATATTATGGGGGTCCCTGTCATATATAAAATATTATATTACGGGGGTCCCTGTCATATATAAAATATTATATTATGGGGGTCCCTGTCATATATAAAATATTATATTATGGGGGTCCCTGTCATATATAAAATATTATATTATGGGGGTCCCTGTCATATATAAAATATTATATTACGGGGGTCCCTGTCATATATAAAATATTATATTATGGGGGTCCCTGTCATATATAAAATATTATATTATGGGGGTCCCTGTCATATATAAAATATTATATTATGGGGGTCCCTGTCATATATAAAATATTATATTATGGGGGTCCCTGTCATATATAAAATATTATATTACGGGGGTCCCGGTCATATATTTATTCTATTACGGGGGTCCCTGTCATATATTTATTCTATTACGGGGGTATATATATATATATATATATATTCTAATTGGGGTCAATTTGGGGGTCCTTGACATGAAAGGTTTTGGTGACCACTGGCCTATAGTATAGCTTATTACATGGCTTGGTTGAATGCTTGATTCTGATTGGTCAATGGCTGAATTCAGCAGGTCTGTTTGTGAGTATATATACAGGTTTAATGTTTGTTTTTAGTTCAGTGTTTGTTTAAAAAACGCCATTAGTGCTAACGCCACTAACCCTAACCCTTGACAACGAAGGGAAAATGTACGTCATCTTGTCCCTAAACACAAACATGAAATGCCATTAACAATAAAGAGAATGTAATGATTGTTTTACATCTCCTATATAATCAACATGAGTTTTGATTACTTTCATATATTAGCGCCCCTCACTTCACACGGGTGTGATTAAGTTCTTACGGAGCGTAAGAAATAAGTTCTTACGTAACCGTAACACAGACCGATGCCTAATCAAAGCCTCGGAGCACCAGCTGCGCCCGCTTGATTTACTGCCGTTTCCAACATGACAGCCACGACGTAAACACACACGCAATGTTCATTTACAGCTGAACAATGTCTATGTTTATTATAATTAAACATGTTTTTGAAAACATTTGAGCGAGAAGCTGGAGTTTAAAGTGTAACAACAACGCATGGTATGATAGTTACACATGGAAGTAATCTGGAAGTATAACATCTTTCATTAACCCATTTTGTTGTTTAAGCATTATGTTATACTTTAGCTATTGAAAAATAGCAGATCTATACAAGCTCATAGCGCGCCACCGCTATGAGCTTGTAGATCTATTTTTTTTAAAGCGTGGAAATGTTTGAATATATATTATTACAGAGTGAACATTTTAACTCTTTGCTTCTGAGGGGTCCCTGGAACAACATATTTTCAGATTGGGGTCGGTGGCCAATTACATATTATTTTGGGGTCCTTGACATGAAATATTGAGCACACAGAAACATAAGGACATTTTTCAAATTTCGACGTCAGGCCAAAATGGGTTAGGAAAAAGAAAAATCACACCCGTGTGAAGTGAGGGGCGCTCTTATCATTCATCATACATCACTTTCCGTGTTCAACCAATCAAATCATCCGGAATGTCATTCCGGCCAATCGCAATGTTGTGTCCTCACCGTTTCCGTCTTCAATCTTTCTGCCCTCACTTTTAGCTTCAATGTTTGCGTTCTGGTCACACTCACCCTGAACAGCTGTTCAGAGGAGGGTCACACTCACCCTGAAAAGCTGTTCATAGGAGGGTTACACTCACCCTGAACAGCTGTTCATAGGAGGGTTACACTCACCCTGAACAGCTGTTCATAGGAGGGTCACACTCACCCTGAAAAGCTGCTCATAGGAGGGTCACACTCACCCTGAACAGCTGTTCAGAGGAGGGTCACACTCACCCTGAACAGCTGTTCATAGGAGGGTCACACTCACCCTGAAAAGCTGCTCATAGGAGGGTCACACTCACCCTGAACAGCTGTTCAGAGGAGGGTCACACTCACCCTGAACAGCTGTTCATAGGAGGGTCACACTCACCCTGAAAAGCTGTTCATAGGAGGGTCACACTCACCCTGAAAAGCTGCTGATAGGAGGGTCACACTCACCCTGAAAAGCTGTTCAGAGGAGGGTCACACTCACCCTGAAAAGCTGCTGATAGGAGGGTCACACTCACCCTGAAAAGCTGTTCAGAGGGTCACACTCACCCTGAAAAGCTGTTCATAGGAGGGTGACTCACCCTGAAAAGCTGCTGATAGGAGGGTCACACTCACCCTGAAAAGCTGTTCATAGGAGGGTCACACTCACCCTGAAAAGCTGCTCATAGGAGGGTCACACTCACCCTGAAAAGCTGCTGATAGGAGGGACTAGCGCCCCTCAAAGAAGGGTCATAGGACATGATAGGAGGGTCAAAGAAGGCGTTCAACAGCATGAAATGTAAATATGTTTTTAATCAACACATCTCAAATATAACAACAGATATATAGTTATATAAGATAACAGCATTGTGACAACAGTGTTGTTTTGGGCAGCACATTTCTGTTTTAGTTTTAGTCAGTCTTTGGAATAAAACATTTGGCGGGCCTTGATGCGGTCGTAATGACTGTTTTTACACCAAATAGCCGATCTACAAGCTCACGCTGCGACACACTGGACAGCTTCTCAAAGTCTTTGTCTCTCAGGGCACGACTCAGGTGGAGAGAAGTGGATTGGGTGGATGTTTATTGGAGGTGCCGTGCCCCGTCGCGGTCCATTTGGTTCCATTTGAACCATCTGGACCCAATGCACATCACACTGTGTGTGTGTGTGTGTGTGTGTGTGTGTGTGTGTGTGTTTGTGTGTGTGTGTGTGTGTGTGTGTTTCCTTGAGGTATATGATTGTTATAGAATATAAATAGAATAGAATACAATAGAAAAGCCAAAAACTAATCTTAAGAAAATAAGAGGGTCTCGACCCACAGGTTGAGAACCACTGTGCTACTTTTACATTTCAACGACCCCAGATGACCCTAATGGTGACCCCAGATGACCCTAACGGTGACCCCATATGACCCTAACGGTGACCCCAGATGACCCTAACGGTGACCCCAGATGACCCCTAACCGTGACCCCAGATGACCCTAACAGTGACTCCATGGAAACCAAAACATATTGATTATGTAAACACCCCCCCCCCCCCCACCACACCTGTTCCTGATTATTACATTATGATACAACACACTGTCTGTCTGTCCTCACAGCCTGTCTGTCTGTCCTCACAGCCTGTCTGTCTGTCCTCACAGCCTGTCTGTCCTCACAGCCCGTCTGTCTGTCTATCCTCACAGCCTGTCTGTCTGTCCTAACAGCCTGTCTGTCTGTCCTCACAGCCTGTCTGTCTGTCCTCACAGCCTGTCTGTGCTCACAGCCCGTCTGTCCTAACAGCCTGTCTGTGCTCACACAGAGACACAGAGGAGTCAGGGTTAACATTGAACCCAGCGTAGAGCGGTTGAGTGAAGGCGGTCTGGACGGTGTACAGGTGAGTCAGAGTGTCCTCTAACACTCTGTAGAAGGACAGAGTCCCGGCGGGACGGTCCAGATACACGGCTACTCTGTTGGAGCCAGAGGGATGGATAGGAAGGTGAGTCACCTTACTATTGTGTCTGACACAGTAATAGTCACCATGCTGACCATCAGCACAGGACAGACACCAGGACCGTTCATTCCCTCCAAGCAGACAGTCCAGACCGTCTCCTTTCCTACTGATGTCTCCGTCAGTCACTCCTATCCTAACCTTTCCACTGAACTGTACCTCACTGTAGCAGCGTTCATCTAGACTCTCTGAACTCAGAACCTGAGGCTTTCTATCAAACCTGTCAGGATGATCAGGATATGAATGACTCTGACCATCCTTTGTCACCTTCCTGTTGTTCTCAGACAGAGAGAGGCGACGGTTTGCTGTGTTTGTGTCCAGAGTGAGACGCTGGAAATCTGATGAGAAAACAACACAGTACACATTAAATACATCCTTCACTGAATGATACGTGCACGTATCTCACACACACACACACACACACACACACACACACACACACACACACACACACACACACACACACACACACACACAGTATCAGATGTACAAGCTCAAAGCGCTGCACGCAGTGATGCGCTGTGAGCTTGTAGATCTGCTATTTTTAAATAGCCAACGTATAAAATATGGATAAAGTGTTTAACCCATCCTCCCATTTTGGGCGGGAACCCCTTTTGGTGTTAGCACTATGTTATGCTTTAGCTATTGAAAAATAGCAGATCTACAAGCTCATAGCGCGCCACCGAGTGGCGCGATACGAGCTTGTAGGTCTGCTATTTTTGAAAAATCGAGAACGACTGACATAGAAACATAGCTTTTTCAGAAAACTGTCAGGATGTCAAAGACCCCTGGAACCCTCCACGGACCCCCTGGAACCCTCCACGGACCCCCTGGAACCCCCCCAGTTCCACAACATGTTGCAACGCAACACGTTGTGAGCTTGAAGATCAGATATTTTCAGCAGATATGGTGTAGAGGGAAAAGGAGGGTCTGAGGATAGATCACAGACAGACAGACAGACAGACAGACAGACAGACAGACAGACAGACAGACAGACAGACAGACAGACAGACAGACAGACAGACAGACAGACAGACAGACAGACAGACAGACAGACAGACAGACAGACAGACAGACAGACAGACTCACGTGTTGTAAGGAGTTGAGGTTCACAGCGTTGAGGTTTAGTCCAGCGTTCTCCTCCATGATTCACACTGTAGGAAGTAGAACAACAATGAATCAAGTCAAAACCTGCTGCTTAATGTCTCACATCGGCCTGTTTTAGTCCCACCAAATATTTACTAAACACATTTTGTCATCATTCTCCCACAGACTCTGTCCAAACATCAGTCGTTGGAAGGGGAGGTCGGACGCGATTTTTATTATTTGTTTAATTCGAAGCGCAGTTGCGTTCAGCTGACTTTGGGACTGGTTTGGGGCGGGAGGGGGGTTTGAATGTAATTATTGACTGTTGGTTTGAGTTTGTTTTCTTGTTTGTTTATTTAATTTAGTAGGGAAAGAGACAGGGAGAGGCGTCATTGTGAAGTGTACCGTTTACCTGTGATTTCGTCAATTACAACTTCCTACATAAAGTGTTCAGAGTAAACCCCACCATCCTGCTGATTTATTCCTTAGTTAATAATTTGCCTTGCTGTGAAGAGGGCGATTGTTACACACTGATACTTCTATCATCTCTATAGATAGATTATAGACATGTTAAATATATCAATACTTCTATCCTCATGTCTTTAGACTATGATGTCATTTAGAACACTGTTTAGATTCAGATGCTGTTCATCATTCTAGTATATCATGGTGAACATCATAACACTCACTGTAAATCACTGTCTGTATAAATCACTGTACATTCAAAATGTTAGAAATAGAACCATGGAACACAGACACCGACTATACTGTATATTAATGTTATAATACAGGGGTGGGCAACAGGTTTATTGACTAACACTAAGACTAGAC
Source organism: Protomyctophum parallelum (assembly GCF_964188405.1). Classification (NCBI taxonomy): domain Eukaryota; kingdom Metazoa; phylum Chordata; class Actinopteri; order Myctophiformes; family Myctophidae; genus Protomyctophum; species Protomyctophum parallelum. The sequence goes on along the minus strand of NC_139707.1, from coordinate 712,871 downwards.
TAAGACTAGACCATTTCAGATGAGTAAAATAGGTCTAAAACTAAAACGTGTGTTATTCAAAAGACTAAATTGGAATTAGCTGTAAAAATGAACACTGGCCAGGCTACCATATTGCAGCGTTGCAAACGGCATAATATTGCTGCCCTACAGAACAGATGTGAGTCAAGCAAGAACCCTCATGAAACAGAGGTGTTCAGAGAGCAACATCTAGTGGTCTATTGCACCTTTCAATCTGAGATTGTTTTGGGTCCATTTGGTTACAACGGAGCTTGTAATTGGCTATTTTAACCCATTTAGGCCTGACGTCGAAATTAAAAAAAATGTCTTCTAAATTCTGACAGTTTTCTGAAATACCTGTTTCTGTATCAGTGGTGCTCAATATTTCATGTCAAGGACCCCAAAAATTATATGTAACTGGCCGCAGACCCCCATCTGAAAATATGTTGTTCCAGGGACCCCTCCCCCCACACCCCCCAGAAGCAAAAGATTTGAGTAAAAAATGTTCGCGCTGAAAGAATATATATTCAAAGATTTGTGCCACACTTTCATGATTTTTCAAAAATAGCAGACCTCACCGAGTGCCACGCTATGAGCTTGTAGATCTGCTATTTTTCAATAGCTAAAGTGTAACATAATGCTTCAAACACCAAAAGGGGTTCCCGCCCCAAAATGGGTTAAAATTGTCTAAAGGCAACCTTAGGCACCAGTGCCAACATTGGCACAAATACGGAGGGTGATCACTGGCACACTGCGGCATAAGTGTGTGAAAGAGCCTTTTTTGTTTAAAATACTATAACTAACTATTAAAAAAAAGATAGCCAACATATAAAATATGGATAAAGTGTTCAACCCATTCTGAACGGGAACCCCTTTTGGTGTTAGCCATTGAAAAATAGAAGATCTACAAGCTCGTAGCGCGCCACCGAGTGGCGCGCTACGAGATTGTAGGTCTGCTATTTTTGAAAAATCGAAGAACGACTGACATAGAAACATAGCTTTTTCAGAAAACTGTCAGGATGTAGAAGACCCCTGGAACCCCCCCAAGGACCCCCTGGAACAGACAGACAGACAGACAGGATGTAGAAACATTCACCCATTCACACACACATTCATACACCGATGACAGAGGTAAGTAATTACATCTAATTACATTCTACATTAATTAAAACTCAGAACAATAACCCACCTATCTCCCTAGTCAGAGTTCTGCTATATTTCCACCCTCACCCCAGAGGGACACATATTACACATTACATTGCACACTACTGTCGTAGCAAAAACAGCCAATCTACAAGCTCACAACAATGAACAATGTGACGCCTTTTGAGCTTGTGGATCAGCTATTTTTGCTATTATTTGAACTGAAATCCTGAATTATTCTTTTGCTATTTTTGAATTGGAATCCTGAAAAGTAACATTTTTATTTATTCAAATGCATTTAACTTTATGAACCAAATACAAATACATTGGCCATACAAAATAGACATCAAAACAATATTATATCAATGTTCGGATATATATACCTGCGGGCCGCTTTAAGTGATGGTGGGGGCTGCATGTGGCTCCCGGGCCGCCAGTTGGCCCCCCATGTATGTTATATATAACCATGGAACATAGACACTATCTACTGTGTATTAATCTATGTTATATAACCATGGAACACAGACACTATCTACTGTATATTAATCTATGTTATAGAACCATGGAACACAGACACTATCTACTGTATATTAATCTATGTTATAGAACCATGGAACACAGACACTATCTACTGTATATTAATCTATGTTATAGAACCATGGAACATAGACACTATCTACTGTATATTAATCTATGTTATAGAACCATGGAACATAGTCACTATCTACTGTATATTAATCTATGTTATAGATTATAGAACCATGGAACATAGACACTATCTACTGTATATTAATCTATGTTATAGATTATAGAACCATGGAACATAGACACTATCTACTGTATATTAATCTATGTTATAGAACCATGGAACATAGACACTATCTACTGTATATTAATCTATGTTATAGAACCATGGAACATAGTCACTATCTACTGTATATTAAATCTCTGCTAGAATGAACCATGGATCATATGGTAATATGACATGATAATATGGGAAACTGCATTTCTAAAGCGCTTTACATTACAATGTAGTTCACATTCACCCACCGATGGCAGAGGAAAACATGCATGCTCATCGGGAGCTGTTAGGGGTTCAGAGAGTCTTTCTCAAGGACACTTCGACATGTAGCAGCCAGGAGGAGCCGGGAATTTAACCTGGAACCTTTGACGGCCACTCTACACAAGTCTACTCACTTGACAGTCTCCAGGGCAACAGACAGCTTCTTCAGAGCAGAGTCTCCTAAGTGGCTGAAGTTCAAGTCCAGCTGTTTCAGCTGGGAGGAGGGGTTGGAGGTCACAGCTGAAGCCAGAGAAGAACAGCCTTCCTCTGTGACTCCACAGCCTGACAACCTGCAGAGAAATACACATTTAACAAAGTGCTGTGTTGATGTTCACGTAGAGATCCACACAGAGAGAACACACATTCTTTACCCCAGGATCTGCAGTCCACACTGTGGACTCTTCAGTAACGCAGAGAGCTGGAGCAGTTGTGATTCCTGCAGGGAGATGAAACTGAGGTCCAATTCTTTCAGATGGAGAAGATTAGAGCTGAGAGCTGAGAGCAGAACTTCAAATCCTGTCTGTGTGAAGATACAGCCAGCAAGTCTGTAATTACACATGGAATATCTGGACTGAATATCACAGTTTTGGAGTAAAGAGATGGAAAGAGAAGGTAGGCAGGGATAATGTGAAGTAAATCATCATAATCTTAATCTTCCAACATAGGAATTGTGTGTGTGTAAGTGTGTGTGTGCGTGCGTGCCAACATGACTACATACTGTAATCACTGTACCCCATTAGTTCACATAATGATAATCCCCTAGCAGCCATGATGGATCACATATTGTAGTTACTGTACCGTAGCATTGATAATGATAATTCCCTAGCAGCCATGATGGATCACATATTGTAGTTACTGTACCGTAGCATTGATAATGATAATCCCCTAGCAGCCATGATGGATCACATATTGTAGTTACTGTACCGTAGCATTGATAATGATAATCCCCTATCAGCCATGATGGATCACATATTGTAGTTACTGTACCGTAGCATTGTGATGTGAGAGTGTGAACTAGACAACACAAACTCTGACCATATTATTATTCTAATCAGTGGGATACCATGATGTCAACTTTATTAACACTCTTATTATTAAGAATCAAACTATAAATAATCAAACAGAACTAATGTAAATAATAATGTGACCTCAGTATCTCCAGATGACAGTTTGGACTCTTCAAAGCAGCAGTGAGCAGGTCCATGGATGGATCCGTTATGTCATTATAACTGATGTCCAATTCTCTTAGATGTGAAGGATTAGAGCTGAGAGCTGAAGCCACAATCTCACATTCTGCCTTGTTGAGGTTACAGCCAACAAGTCTGTAAATGTAGATGATGTAAAATCAGTGATCATCAACACAGATTAGATCAAATTCATGTTCAATGAAATTAACTATAAAGTGTAATGTAAATGTACCAATGTCTAGTTGGTCAGATATTGACAGGTCATATAAGAACAGTCTAGTTGGTCGGATATTGACAGGTCATATAAGAACAGTCTAGTTGGTCAGATATTGACAGGTCATATAAGAACAGTCTAGTTGGTCAGATATTGACAGGTCATATAAGAACAGTCTAGTTGGTCGGATATTGACAGGTCATATAAGAACAGTCTAGTTTGTCAGATATTGACAGGTCATATAAGAACAGTCTAGTTGGTCGGATATTGACAGGTCATATAAGAACAGTCTAGTTGGTCAGATATTGACAGGTCATATAAGAACAGTCTAGTTGGTCAGATATTGACAGGTCATATAAGAACAGTCTAGTTGGTCAGATATTGACAGGTCATATAAGAACAGGGAACCAGAAAACATCAAAGTGAAAGACAGATAATCTGTATTAACACATTCTGACCTGAGATCAGATTCTAAAAATGTCTTCTACATCCTGACAGTTTTCTGAAAAAGCTATGTTTCTATGTCAGTTGTTCTTCGATTAAAATAGCAGACCTACAAGCTCATAGCGCGCCACTTGGTGGCGCGCTATGAGCTTGTAGGTCTGCTATTTTTCAATAGCTAAAGCATAACATGATGTTTAACCCATTTTGGGCGGGAAACCCTTTTGGTGTTAGCATCATGTCATGCTTTAGCTATTGAAAAATAGCAGATCTACAAGCTCATAGCGCGCCACCGAGTGGCGCGCTATGAGCTTGTAGATCTGCTATTTTTTTAAACTGTCAGGATTTAGAAGACATTTTTTAGAATCTGATCTCAGGTCAAAATGCGTTAAAGAACCACCATTCTTCTGTGTGTTAGAATCTGATCTCAGGTCAGAATGGGTTAAAACACCAAACGGGGTTCCCGCCCAAAATGGTTTAATACTACAGTGTGTAACTTGCATTGATTGATCTATGAATGTTCTTATTTATTCTTTTTACTTTGTTCTCTGTGCGTACACATACACACACACACACACACACACACACACACACACACACACACACACACACACACACACACTTAAAGACCTAATTATTATTATAGTAATTAGGTGTGATGGTAGATTGATTCTAACAGGTTTTCTATCCACATGACTACTAACCGAGCCTTTCTGCTGTTCCTCACAGCTGGGAGTAGTCTGGATCTCGCCCCCCATCCTGCTCCTATAGTGTGGTATTGTTGCAGGTCAAACTCCTCCAGAAGCTCGTCTGACGTCAGCAGTATGAAGGCCAGAGCTGAACACTGGCTCTGAGACAGTTCTGTCTTTGATCTGTCCGCTGACTTCAGGTACTGTTGGATCTCCTGATGTACTGAGAGGTCGTTCATCTCCATCAGACAGTGGAAGATGTTGATGAATCTGTCAGGAGAGAGACTCCCATCTTCCATTTTCATCTCCTTCAGGTTGTTGATGACTCTCTGGATGCTCTCTGGACTGTTCTCTGTGTGACCCAGCAGGCCTCCTAACAGACTCTGGTTGGACTCCAGCGAGAGGCCATGAAGGAAGCGGACAAAGAGGTCCAGGTGGCCGTTCTTACTCTTCAGGGCTTTTTGAAAGGCTCTCTGCAGGAAGTCGTCCAGGGTCATTTCTTCATTCATACTCTTCAGGGTTTCTTCAATGGAATCTTCTTCTCCTCCTCCTCCTCCTCCTCCTCCTCCTCCCCCTCCTCCTCCTCCTCCTCCACCACCACCACCACCACCTCCTCCTCCTCCTCCTCCTCCTTCCATACTCTTCAGGGATTCTTCCATGGCTCTCTGCAGGATGACGTCTTCTTCTTCTTCTTCTCCTCCTCCTCCTCCTCCTTCCATACTCTTCAGGGATTCTTCCATGGCTCTCTGCAGGAAGACGTCTTCTTCTTCTTCTTCTTCTCCTCCTCCTCCTCCTCCTCCTTCCATGGCTCTCTGCAGGAAGACGTCTTCTTCTTCTTCTTCTCCTCCTCCTCCTCCTCCTCCTCCTCCTCCTTCCATGGCTCTCTGCAGGATGACGTCTTCTTCTCCTCCTCCTCCTCCTCCTTCCATACTCTTCAGGGATTCTTCCATGGCTCTCTGCAGGAAGACGTCTTCTTCTTCTTCTTCTCCTCCTCCTCCTCCTCCTCCTCCTCCTTCCATACTCTTCAGGGATTCTTCCATGGCTCTCTGCAGGAAGACGTCTTCGTCGTCTTCTTCGTCTTCTTCGTCTTCTTCTTCTTCTTCTCCTCCCAGGAATGTCTTCAGTACCTTCATGTTCTTCTGTGTGAAACAGTGCATCAGGTAGACTGCAGCCAGGAACTCCTGGATGCTCAGATGAACAAAGCTGTAGATCTTCCTCTGAGATCGAACGGTCTCTTCTTTGAAGATCTCTGTGCACACTCCCGAGTACAGCGTGGCGTGGTTCACATCGAGACCACACTCTTCCAGGTCTTCTTGGTAGAACGTGACGCTGCCTTTCTCCAGATGTACAAACGCCAGCAGGCACAGCATCAGAAGAACATCCCTGTCAGTCTCGCCATACTTCGTCATCATCTTTTTTATCATGAGCGATATGAACTGGCTGAACATCCCGGTCAGGCTCTTGGGCAGCTGTCCTGTCTTGCCTGTCTTCACCAGGTCCTCCACAACGGTAGCGGTCATCCAACAGAAGACTGGGATGTGACACATGATGTGGATGCTCTTTGATGTCTTCACGTGTGAGATGATGGTGCTGGCCAGCTCCTCATCATCACTGAACATCTTCCTGAAGAACTCCTCCTTCTGGGGGTCTGTGAACCCTCGTATTTCTGTCACCATGTCAACGCATTCAGGAGGGATCTGATAGGCTGCTGCAGGTCTGGTGGTTATCCAGAGGAGAGCCGAGGGGAGCAGATTCCTCTTGATGAGGTTCGTCAACAGCAGGCCCACCGATGATGTCACCGTGACATCAGAGACGACGTCATTGTTGTCGAAGGCGTCGGAATCGACGTCAATGTTCTGGAATTTCAGCGGAAACCTGCTTTCATCGAGACCATCGAAGATGAAGCCAACTTTCCAGGCAGCGAGCTGCTCTGCTGTGACCTTCTCTAACGTTGGATGGAAAATATGGATCAGTGAGAGAAGACTGTGCTGCTCATCTCGGACCAAGTTCAGCTCCCGGAATGCGAAGAAAACCAGGAGATTGATGTCTTGGTTCTCCAAACCTCTCGCCCAGTCCAGAGCGAACTTACGCACGGAGAATGTCTTCCCGATGCCAGCGATGCCAATGGTCAGAACTCTGCTGCTGGGTGTGTCTCTGCCAGGGAGGAGGGTCTTAAAGATGGCACGGCACTTGATTATGACGTCATAGATGGTCTTCATGCTGGAGGCGGTCTCAAGCTGCCACACCTCATGTTGCTGATTAACCCCTTCACTCCCTCCCGCTGATAGGTGGAGTTCTGTGTAGATGTCGGAGAGGGAGGAGGACTCTTCAGTGACGTATGCCACATGATCAAGACCGTCGAAAGTGACCTTATAGACCTTTAAATACTCCGGCAGACGGACATCTGATATGAGGAGACAATTAATACATGTTAAACATTATGCTTCATTTACAACTTTACATTGAACAATCCATAGCATTAAAACTACTATGTATATAATTATATCCTACAGAAAATCTAAATTTGTAAAAGAAAAAAAGGAGAAAATTGGCTAAAATAAACAAGATTGGATCGTTTCTTTAGTCTAAATGTATGTGTTTATCATCAGTATTTGGACATTGAGACAGGAATACAACGAGTATATTTAATCTGATGAGTCTGCTGCTATTTAAACATTCCATTCATTGAAATAAAATGTTGGTGTAAAATGTGTCCAGTCTTACTGTGTCCAGGTGTGGTTCGACTGAATGTCTTCTGTCCAGGTGTGTTTCTGAATGTCTCTCTGTGGAGATGAAGACAATAGAATAGATACATATAGATGAAGACAATAGAATATATATATAGATGAAGACAATAGAATAGATACATATAGATGAAGACAATAGAATAGATACATATAGATGAAGACAATAGAATAGATACATATAGATGAAGACAATAGAATATATACATATAGATGAAGACAATAGAATATATACATATAGATACATATATATATGAAGACAATAGAATATATGGATACATATAGATGAAGACAATAGAATATATACATATAGATACATATGTATCTAACGGTTAATTTTCCAGCCGGTTAATTAACGGTTGTTGATTTTTTTACCCCAAATGTAATATGCATAGTATAGGCTACATAATTAAAGTTGGTAGACGAATGGTATAAATGTATTTATGCTCCTTTTTAAAAGACAAACTAAATGTTGTTAAAGCAACATTTAACAATATAAATAAATTGTTGTAGGCTTAATCATCAATAAACAACGCATCACATCTGGACGCATGCATCTGCGCGTCTACAGTACAGAGGTCCGCCGGTTCTATTCCTAAACATAAATAAGTCCAGTCCAGATCTGAGCAGCCTATAGCCTAACTATAAAGCCACTGGACGCATGGGCTAAGCCTTTTTTAATTATTAAGGACGATCAGCATGCATGTCACCGTGTTCTGTTTCTTGACCTTTCGCTGACGAGAAACCCCTCAAACATGGATAGAACATGGCTAACTTGATAGCCGTAAGCCGTGCCAGTGTGGGGAGAACTTTGGGACATTGAGGGGGCAGAAAACGGCGCCCGAGCAGCGCTGTTCATGCAGCCTGGAGTGTGACGAGCTGGGCGGCGCAAATAACAGCAATTTTAGGCATGTGTGCAACATGACAACTGTTTTGTACAGTATTGTACAGTGATAACTACAGTCTCTGTAATGTTTATGTTGTACTATTACTAAAAACAATCTAAAATAAAGGGATTTAAGATCAGAACACGCATTTATTATCATGCAAATTAACCGTAAAGCTGATAAGCATACTCGGATATTTCTTAACGGTCGGCTAACCGGCTAGCCGGTTACCCCCTGACATCGGGTATGGGCTCTGATGATGCAGAGGAGAGAACACGCCCCCAGCGCCCACAGCGGGAATCGAACCCAGGACCTTCTAGCTGTGAGGCGACAACACTACCGACTGTGCCACTGTCCCCCCTCTTGGTTTTATTTTTGATACATTTTAAACTTAATAAACAAATCAGCTCCGTCGTTAAAACTCTCTTCTTCCAATCATCGCCACGGTCAAATCCTACCTCCCCTAAAAACAGCTGGAGATGGTTATCCATGCTTTGATTTCATCAAGAATAGATTATTGCAACTCTTTGTATATTGGCATCGACCAGGCGTCACTCAGGCGTTTACAGCTAGTGCAGAACACAGCTGCCCGCCTTCTCACCGGCACTATAAAATATGTTATAGTGTATATTGTATAGTGTTATAGTATATTGTATAGTGTTACAGTGTTATAGTGTTGTATATATTTATAGGAGGGTTGACATACTGTGAATCAGGAGGTCCAGGTTCGTTACTGAAGTCAGGAACATATCCTTTAGACCAGTCACTCTTCACAGACAGAAGGCTGGGAGTTGGAGACTCTGCTCTGTGGTGGACACTTCTGGAATCATACAGACAGAAATAACAATACATATACAGAGACAGTGAATAATACTACTAGAAATAATACTAAGTAAATAACAGACAGTAATTAGCATAACAGTAGCTTGTATTCCATGTAGTACAAACTGTGCAATGGAATGATTTGCCCAAGGAGAAAAAGACAAGTGCCTCTCTAAACACTTAAAACTTAGGTCAGGATTGAGAAGGTGTTTTTAGAATGGGTTAAAAGGTGTCTGTTGAATTGAGCAATTGTAACAGTTATCTCCTTAACACATTCCGACCAGGATTACTGCATGTTTTTGTGAGGGTACCTACCCTAGGGGACACGGGGAGAACATGTGAGGGTACCAGGGGGGCAGTCAGACAGATATTTTGTGAAGCCACTAAGGAAATCGGGATTTCCTGAAAGTTCATATAATGGCCTGTTGTGGCGCTGTCATTGGGCCCAAAAAAACCCATAGCCCCATAGAAGTCCATGTATATGGGCCCAACTTCACCTAGACTGTATTACCTTAATAAACATGGTCATGAATACTTTCTGATTCCAGTCATTAGTTTAAAGTCTCATTTCTAATGTCATAATATTCATTTTGGAAAATGATGGTCCCATTTATTAAAAGAATGACCATAAAGCCGCCTATGTTCTGAGGGGCGTGGCTACCGTTACAGTCTATGATCGGGATTCCCCGCCCACTTGAGTCAAAATAAAAACCAACTAAGAAGGGGGGAAGTCCCGCCTCGTTGTCTGGGCCAGCCAATGGCCAGCTGGGCCGAAACGGATCTAGAAAGATGGCGACTTACAATACAAGGACTGACAGGCTTCATTTTACGTTCATGTTAGACCCGGGGAACGCTTTGTCCATATTTTTTACAGTCTATGGAGGGTACCTAATGTAGGGGCCACGGGGAGAACATGTGAGAGTACCTAACCTAGGGGACACAGGGAGAACATGTGAGGGTATCTACCCTAGGGGACACGGGGAGAACATGTGATGGTACCTACCCTAGGGGACACGGGGAGAACATGTGAGGGTACCTACCCTAGGGGACACGGGGAGAACATGTGAGGGTATCTACCCTAGGGGACACGGGGAGAACATGTGATGGTACCTACCCTAGGGGACACGGGGAGAACATGTGAGGGTACCTACCCTAGGGGACACAGGGAGAACATGTGAGGGTACCTACCCTAGGGGACACAGGGAGAACATGTGAGGGTACCTACCCTAGGGGACACTGGGAGAACATGTGAGGGTACTATACCCTAGGGGAAACGGGGAGAACATACAAACTCCACACAGAAAGGCCCTTTCGCCAACCCCGCCTCGGGTATGGGCTCTGATGACGCAGAGGAGAGAACACGCCCCCAGCGCCCACAGCGGGAATCGAACCCAGGACCTTCTAGCTGTGAGGCGACAACACTACCGACTGTGCCACTGTCCCCCCTCTTGGTTTTATTTTTGATAAAGATTTTAAACTTAATAAACAAATCAGCTCCGTCGTTCAAACTCTCTTCTTGCAATCATCGCCACGGTCAAATCCTACCTCCCCTAAAAACAGCTGGAGATGGTTATCCATGCTTTGATTTCATCAAGAATAGATTATTGCAACTCTTTGTATATTGTGAGGGTACCTACCCTAGGGGACACGGGGAGAACATGTGAGGGTACCTACCCTAGGGGACACGGGGAGAACATGTGAGGGTAACTACCCTAGGGGACACGGGGAGAACATGTGAGGGTACCTACCCTAGGGGACACGGGGAGAACATGTGAGGGTACCTACCCTTGGGGACACGGGGAGAACATGTGAGGGTACCTAACCTAGGGGAAACGGGGAGAACATGTGAGGGTACCTACCCTAGGGGACACGGGGAGAACATGTGAGGGTACCTAACCTAGGGGAAACGGGGAGAACATGTGAGGGTACCTACCCTAGGGGACACAGGGAGAATATGTGAGGGTACCTACCCTAGTGGACACGGGGGGGACATGTGAGGGTACCTACCCTAGGGGACACAGGGAGAACATGTGAGGGTACCTACCCTAGGGGACACGGGGAGAACATGTGAGGGTACCTACCCTAGGGGACACGGGGAGAACATGTGAGGGTACTATACCCTAGGGGACACTGGGAGAACATGTGAGGGTACTATACCCTAGGGGACACTGGGAGAACATGTGAGGGTACCTACCCTAGGGGACACGGGGAGAACATGTGAGGGTACCTACCCTAGGGGACACTGGGAGAACATGTGAGGGTACTATACCCTAGGGGAAACAGGGAGAACATACAAACTCCACACAGAAAGGCCCTTTCGCCAACCCCGCCTCGGGTATGGGCTCTGATGACGCAGAGGAGAGAACACGCCCCCAGCGCCCACAGCGGGAATCGAACCCAGGACCTTCTAGCTGTGAGGCGACAACACTACCGACTGTGCCACTGTCCCCCCTCTTGGTTTGATTTTTGATACATTTTAAACTTAATAAACAAATCAGCTCCGTCGTTAAAACTATCTTCTTCCAATCATCGCCACGGTCAAATCCTACCTCCCCTAAAAACAGCTGGAGATGGTTATCCATGCTTTGATTTCATCAAGAATAGATTATTGCAACTCTTTGTATATTGGCATCGACCAGGTGTCACTCAGGCGTTTACAGCTAGTGCAGAACACAGCTGCCCGCCTTCTCACCGGCACTATAAAATATGTTATAGTGTATATTGTATAGTGTTATAGTGTTGTATATATTTATAGGAGGGTTGACATACTGTGAATCAGGAGGTCCAGGTTCGTTACTGAAGTCAGGAACATATCCTTTAGACCAGTCACTCTTCACAGACAGAAGGCTGGGAGTTGGAGACTCTGCTCTGTGGTGGACACTTCTGGAATCATACAGACAGAAATAACAATACATATACAGAGACAGTGAATAATACTACTAGAAATAATACTAAGTAAATAACAGACAGTAATTAGCATAACAGTAGCTTGTATTCCATGTAGTACAAACTGTGCAATGGAATGATTTGCCCAAGGAGAAAAAGACAAGTGCCTCTCTAAACACTTAAAACTTATGTCAGGATTGAGAAGGTGTTTTTAGAATGGGTTAAAAGGTGTCTGTTGAATTGAGCAATTGTAACAGTTATCTCCTTAACACATTCCGACCAGGATTACTGCATGTTTTTGTGAGGGTACCTACCCTAGGGGACACGGGGAGAACATGTGAGGGTACCTACCCTAGGGGACACGGGGAGAACATGTGAGGGTATCTACCCTAGGGGACACGGGGAGAACATGTGATGGTACCTACCCTAGGGGACACGGGGAGAACATGTGAGGGTACTATACCCTAGGGGACACTGGGAGAACATGTGAGGGTACCTACCCTAGGGGACACGGGGAGAACATGTGAGGGTACCTACCCTAGGGGACACTGGGAGAACATGTGAGGGTACTATACCCTAAGGGAAACGGGGAGAACATACAAACTCCACACAGAAAGGCCCTTTCGCCAACCCCGCCTCGGGTATGGGCTCTGATGACGCAGAGGAGAGAACACGCCGCCAGCGCCCACAGCGGGAATCGAACCCAGGACCTTCTAGCTGTGAGGCGACAACACTACCGACTGTGCCACTGTCCCCCCTCTTGGTTTTATTTTTGATAAAGATTTTAAACTTAATAAACAAATCAGCTCCGTCGTTAAAACTCTCTTCTTCCAATCATCGCCACGGTCAAATCCTACCTCCCCTAAAAACAGCTGGAGATGGTTATCCATGCTTTGATTTCATCAAGAATAGATTATTGCAACTCTTTGTATATTGGCATCGACCAGGCGTCACTCAGGCGTTTACAGCTAGTGCAGAACACAGCTGCCCGCCTTCTCACCGGCACTATAAAATATTTTATACTGTATATTGTATAGTGTTATAGTGTTATAGTGTTGTATATATTTATAGGAGGGTTGACATACTGTGAATCAGGAGGTCCAGGTTCGTTACTGAAGTCAGGAACAAATCCTTTAGACCAGTCACTCTTCACAGACAGAAGGCTGGGAGTTGGAGACTCTGCTCTGTGGTGGACACTTCTGGAATCATACAGACAGAAATAACAATACATAAACAGAGACAGTGAATAATACTACTAGAAATAATACTAAGTAAATAACAGACAGTAATTAGCATAACAGTAGCTTGTATTCCATGTAGTACAAACGGTGCAATGGAATGATTTGCCCAAGGAGATAAAGACAAGTGCCTCTCTAAACACTTAAAACTTAGGTCAGGATTGAGAAGGTGTTTTTAGAATGGGTTAAAAGGTGTCTGTTGAATTGAGCAATTGTAACAGTTATCTCCTTAACACATTCCGACCAGGATTACTGCATGTTTTTGTGAGGGCACCTACCCTAGGGGACACGGGGAGAACATGTGAGGGTACCTACCCTAAGGGACACGGGGAGAACATGTGAGGGTACCTACCCTAGGGGACACGGGGAGAACATGTGAGGGTACCTACCCTAGGGGACACGGGGAGAACATGTGAGGGTACCTACCCTAGGGGACACGGGGAGAACATGTGAGGGTACCTACCCTAGGGGACACGGGGAGAACATGTGAGGGTACTATACCCTAGGCCTAGGGGACACTGGGAGAACATGTGAGGGTACCTACCCTAGGGGACACGGGGAGAACATGTGAGGGTACCTACCCTAGGGGACACGGGGAGAACATGTGAGCATATACCTACCCTAGGGGAAACGGGGAGAACATACAAACTCCACACAGAAAGGCCCTTTCGCCAACCCCGCCTCGGGTATGGGCTCTGATGACGCAGAGAACACGCCCCCAGCGCCCACAGCGGGAATCGAACCCAGGACCTTCTAGCTGTGAGGCGACAACACTACCGACTGTGCCACTGTCCCCCATCTTGGTTTTATTTTTTATAAAGATTTTAAACTTAATAAACAAAATCAGCTCCGTCGTTAAAACTCTCTTCTTCCAATCATCGCCACGGTCAAATCCTACCTCCCCTAAAAACAGCTGGAGATGGTTATCCATGCTTTGATTTCATCAAGAAAAAATGATTGCAACTCTTTGTATATTGGCATCGACCAGGCGTCACTCAGGCGTTTACAGCTAGTGCAGAACACAGCTGCCCGCCTTCTCACCGGCACTATAAAATATGTTATAGTGTATATTGTATAGTGTTATAGTATATTGTATAGTGTTACAGTGTTATAGTGTTGTATATATTTATAGGAGGGTTGACATACTGTGAATCAGGAGGTCCAGGTTCGTTACTGAAGTCAGGAACATATCCTTTAGACCAGTCACTCTTCACAGACAGAAGGCTGGGAGTTGGAGACTCTGCTCTGTGGTGGACACTTCTGGAATCATACAGACAGAAATAACAATACATATACAGAGACAGTGAATAATACTACTAGAAATAATACTAAGTAAATAACAGACAGTAATTAGCATAACAGTAGCTTGTATTCCATGTAGTACAAACTGTGCAATGGAATGATTTGCCCAAGGAGAAAAAGACAAGTGCCTCTCTAAACACTTAAAACTTAGGTCAGGATTGAGAAGGTGTTTTTAGAATGGGTTAAAAGGTGTCTGTTGAATTGAGCAATTGTAACAGTTATCTCCTTAACACATTCCGACCAGGATTACTGCATGTTTTTGTGAGGGTACCTACCCTAGGGGACACGGGGAGAACATGTGAGGGTACCTACCCTAGGGGACACGGGGAGAACATGTGAGGGTATCTACCCTAGGGGACACGGGGAGAACATGTGATGGTACCTACCCTAGGGGACACGGGGAGAACATGTGAGGGTACTATACCCTAGGGGACACTGGGAGAACATGTGAGGGTACCTACCCTAGGGGACACGGGGAGAACATGTGAGGGTACCTACCCTAGGGGACACTGGGAGAACATGTGAGGGTACTATACCCTAGGGGAAACGGGGAGAACATACAAACTCCACACAGAAAGGCCCTTTCGCCAACCCCGCCTCGGGTATGGGCTCTGATGACGCAGAGGAGAGAACACGCCGCCAGCGCCCACAGCGGGAATCGAACCCAGGACCTTCTAGCTGTGAGGCGACAACACTACCGACTGTGCCACTGTCCCCCCTCTTGGTTTTATTTTTGATAAAGATTTTAAACTTAATAAACAAATCAGCTCCGTCGTTAAAACTCTCTTCTTCCAATCATCGCCACGGTCAAATCCTACCTCCCCTAAAAACAGCTGGAGATGGTTATCCATGCTTTGATTTCATCAAGAAAAAATGATTGCAACTCTTTGTATATTGGCATCGACCAGGCGTCACTCAGGCGTTTACAGCTAGTGCAGAACACAGCTGCCCGCCTTCTCACCGGCACTATAAAACGTGAACACATTATTCTATTTTTGCCCCTCCCCATTAGATCTGCTCAGATAGATGCTTTAGAAATAAAGTTTGTTTTGATTTGACTTGGAGTACACAATTCAGACACCAGATGGAGTTCATGTTCCAACCTTTGATCAGTAGAGTGGTGTCCATCTTTGAAGTCAATAAGTCCATGCATGGACGAGTCACTCTTCATGGAGACACAGCTGGGTACAGGAGAGACTGCTCTGTGATGATCAACCCTGTTACAAAGAGAGGATCAACAGGATTTATAGACAATCATATCAGGCTTGGCAATTTCATAGTCTAGGAAGTTCTACTCAAACGTGATTATTCTTAGTTGAAAACAAACAAAAAGCTTATAAAGTTAAACCTAAACATTCAGCTGTAAACATTGACCACAGCTATTTCAGTTATATAAGTAATTTTTTTACCACCATCCGACCATAATATCCTTTAGCTCCCTGGGTGTGTTAAGTTCTAACATCCACCCATTTCCTAGAAATCTTGGTTTTATTTTTACTTAAAAGAAAAAAATTATCCCACGATTTTCACCCGGTGTCAATTATCTAATGTAATCCTGGGCACTACACTTCCTCTGCCAACCTGGGAGAGCAACGGACTGACCGCATGCTTCCTTCTATGCATGAGGAGTCCAAGCTGCTTCTTTTCACCTGACAGGGGAGAGTTTCCCCGGTCGGACATAGAGCGTGGAAAGAACACGTTATTCGGACAAGTTCCTTTCACCTCCATCAGGCCCCCCTGAATGGCTAGGGGGAGGTAGTTTAGAGACCAGGATTACTGCATGTTTTTTGTGAGGGTACCTACCCTAGGGGACACGGGGAGAACATGTGAGGGTACCTACCCTAGGGGACACGGGGAGAACATGTGAGGGTACCTACCCTAGGGGACACGGGGAGAACATGTGATGGTACCTATCCTATAGGGACACGGGGAGAACATGTGAGGGTACCTACCCTAGGGGACATGGGGGGAACATGTGAGGGTACCTACCCTAGGGGACACGGGGAGAACATGTGAGGGTACCTACCCTAGGGGACATGGGGAGAACATGTGAGGGTACCTACCCTAGGGGACACGGGGAGAACATGTGAGGGTACCTACCCTAGGGGACACGGGGAGAACATGTGAGGGTACCTACCCTAGGGGACACGGGGAGAACATGTGAGGGTACCTACCCTAGGGGAAACGGGGAGAACATACAAACTCCACACAGAAAGGCCCTTTCGCCAACCCCGGCTCGGGTATGGGCTCTAATGACGCAGAGGAGAGAACACGCCCCCAGCGCCCAAAGCGGGAATCGAACCCAGGACCTTCTAGCTGTGAGGCAACAACACTACCGGCTGTACCACTGTCCCCCCTCTTGGTTTTATTTTTTATAAAGATTTTAAACTTAACAAACAAATCAGCTCGGTCGTTAAAACTCTCTTCTTCCAATCATCGCCACGGTCAAATCCTACCTCCCCCTAAAACAGCTGGAGATGGTTATCCATGCTTTGATTTCATCAAGAATAGATTATTGCAACTCTTTGTATATTGGCATCGACCAGGCGTCACTCAGGCGTTTACAGCTAGTGCAGAACACAGCTGCCCGCCTTCTCACCGGCACTATAAAACTTGAACAGATTACTCCATGTCTGCCCCTCCCCATTGGATCTGCTCAGATAGATGCTTTAGAAATAAAGTTTGATTTGATTTGACTTGGAGTACACAATTCAGACACCAGATGGAGTTCATGTTTCAACCTTTGTTTAGCAGAGTGGTGTCCATCTTTGAAGTCAATAAGTCCATGCATGGACGAGTCACTCTTCATGGAGACACAGCTGGGTACAGGAGAGACTGCTCTGTGATGATCAACCCTGTTACAAAGAGAGGATCAACAGGATTTATAGACAATCATATCAGGCTTGGCAATTTCATAGTCTAGGAAGTTCTACTCAAACGTGATTATTCTTAGTTGAAAACAAACAAAAAGCTTATAAAGTTAAACCTAAACATTCAGCTGTAAACATTGACCACAGCTATTTCAGTTATATAAGTTATTTAAAATGTAAACTTTCTCACCCTCAATGAAAACAAAACTGAAATAATATGTTTTTTTACCACCATCCGACCATAATATCCTTTAGCTCCCTGGGTGTGTTAAGTTCTAACATCCACCCATTTCCTAGAAATCTTGGTTTTATTTTTACTTTTTTCAAAAAATGTATCCCACGATTTTCACCCGGTGTCAATTATCTAATGTAATCCTGGGCACTACACTTCCTCTGCCAACCTGGGAGAGCAACGGACTGACCTCATGCTTCCTTCTATGCATGAGGAGTCCAAGCTGCTTCTTTTCACCTGACAGGGGAGAGTTTCCCCGGTCGGTCGTAGAGCGTGGATAGAACACGTTATTCCGACAAGTTCCTTTCCTCTCCATCAGGCCCCCCTGGCTGGCCAGGGGGAGGTAGTTTAGAGACCAGGATTACTGCATGTTTTTTGTGAGGGTACCTACCCTAGGGGACACGGGGAGAACATGTGAGGGTACCTACCCTAGGGGACACAGGGAGAACATGTGAGGGTACCTACCCTAGGGGACATGGGGAGAACATGTGAGGGTACCTACACTAGGGGACACGGGGAGAACATGTGAGGGTACCTACCCTAGGGGACATGGGGAGAACATGTGAGGGTACCTACCCTAGGGGACACAGGGAGAACATGTTAGGGTACCTACCCTAGGGGACACGGGGAGAACATGTGAGGGTACCTACCCTAGGGGACACGGGGAGAACATGTGAGGGTACCTACCCTAGGGGAAACGGGGAGAACATACAAACTCCACACAGAAAGGCCCTTTCGCCAACCCCGCCTCGGGTATGGGCTCTGATGACGCAGAGGAGAGAACACGCCCCCAGCGCCCACAGCGGGAATCGAACCCAGGACCTTCTAGCTGTGAGGCGACAACACTACCGACTGTGCCACTGTCCCGCCTCTTGGTTTTATTTTTGATAAATATTTTAAACTTAATAAACAAATCAGCTCCGTCGTTAAAACTCTCTTCTTCTAATCATCGCCACGGTCAAATCCTACCTCCCCCTAAAAACAGCTGGAGATGGTTATCCATGCTTTGATTTCATCAAGAATAGATTATTGCAACTCTTTGTATATTGGCATCGACCAGGCGTCACTCAGGCGTTTACAGCTAGTGCAGAACACAGCTGCCCGCCTTCTCACCGGCACTATAAAACGTGAACACATTACTCCATGTCTGCCCCTCCCCATTAGATCTGCTCAGATAGGTGCTTTAGAAATAAAGTTTGATTTGATTTGACTTGGAGTACACAATTCAGACACCAGATGGAGTTCATGTTTCAACCTTTGATCAGTAGAGTGGTGTCCATCTTTGAAGTCAATAAGTCCATGCATGGACGAGTCACTCTTCATGGAGACACAGCTGGGTACAGGAGAGACTGCTCTGTGATGATCAACCCTGTTACAAAGAGAGGATCAACAGGATTTAGTTTATTTATAAATAAGAGAAAGTAAAAGATGAGTGTATATATTTTTTAATTTGCTGCTTTCTTTTGTTTTAGGAATTTAGCTGTTTTTGACAGATCCTGTGATCTTTTTGGCAGTGTAGTAGGGCTATAGTAAATAATCAAAAAATAAATCTCTATAACATTTTGTAAAAGAAAATACATATTTAGCCCCATGCTCGAATGCCCCCGCCCCCCTGTCAAAAACAGCTAAAATCCCTAAAACGAAAGAAAGCAGAAAATGAAGAAAAGTTTACACACATCTTTTACTTTCTCTAATAACAACCTGAAACATGAACCTTGGTTGAAAAAAACTAAAGTTGTCCTTTAATGCACATTATCACCTATATGCAAAGCCATGTGACGTCATCACGTGCCTGCGTGCTCAACTACACACTGTGTTCTACCTGAGCATGGGCAATAAATCTTGATTCATTCCTGACTGAAACTATATCGATGAAGCACGCGTTTCCTTGATGTGACCACCATCCACTATAGGATGGCTAATAATGCAACACTTTTCACCTGACAGCCTGTTGGTTGTGAAGGAGTTCATGTTTCAATCACCCATCTGGTCAATTCAAATTCAAACCTTTGATCAGCAGAGTGGTGTCCATCTTTGAAGTCAATAAGTCCATGCATGGACGAGTCACTCTTCATGGAGACACAGCTGGGTACAGGAGAGACTGCTCTGTGATGATCAACCCTGTTACAAAGAGAGGATCAACAGGATTTATAGACAATCATATCAGGCTTGGCAATTTCATAGTCTAGGAAGTTCTGCTCAAACGTGATTATTCTTAGTTGAAAACAAACAAAAAGCTTATAAAGTTAAACCTAAACATTCAGCTGTAAACATTGACCACAGCTATTTCAGTTATATAAGTTATTTAAAATGTCAACTTTCTCACCCTAAATGAAAACAAAACTGAAATAATGTTTTTTTACCACCATCCGACCATAATATCCTTTAGCTCCCTGGGTGCGTTAAGTTCTAACATCCACCCCTTTCCTAGAAATCTTGGTTTTATTTTTACTTCTTTCTACATTTTTATCCCACGATTTTGCAACGCATTTTTTCTCCCGGTGTCAATTATCTAATGTAATCCTGGGCACTACACTTCCTCTGCTAACCTGGGAGAGCAACGGACTGACCTCATGCTTCCTTCTATGCATGAGGAGTGCAAGCTGCTTCTTTTCACCTGACAGGCTGTTGGTTGTGAAGGAGTTCATGTTTCAATCACCCGTCTGGTCAATTCAAATTCAAACCTTTGATCAGTAGAGTGGTGTCCATCTTTGAAGTCAATAAGTCCATGCATGGACGAGTCACTCTTCATGGAGACACAGCTGGGTACAGGAGAGACTGCTCTGTGATGATCAACCCTGTTACAAAGAGAGGATCAACAGGATTTATAGACAATCATATCAGGCTTGGCAATTTCATAGTCTAGGAAGTTCTACTCAAACGTGATTATTCTTAGTTGAAAGCAAACAAAAAGCTTATAAAGTTAAACCTAAAACATTCAGCTGTAAGCATTGATCACAGCTATTTCAGTTATATAAGTTATTTAAAATGTCAACTTTCTCACCCTCAATTCAAACAAAACTGAAATCATATGTTTTTTTACCACCATCCGACCATAATATCCTTTAGCTCCCTGGGTGTGTTAAGTTCTAACATCCACCCATTTCCTAGAAATCTTGGTTTTATTTTGACTTTTTTCTAACGATTTTCACCTGGTGTCAATTATCTAATGTAATCCTGGGCACTACACTTCCTCTGCCAACCTGGGAGAGCAACGGACTGACCTCATGCTTCCTTCTATGCATGAGGAGTCCAAGCTGCTTCTTTTCACCCGACAGGGGAGAGTTTCCCCGGTCGGACATAGAGCGTGGAAAGAACACGTTATTCCGACAAGTTCCTTTCTTCTCCATCAGGCCCCCCTGGCTGGCCAGGGGGAGGTAGTTTAGAGACCAGGATTACTGCATGTTTTTTGTGAGGGTACCTACCCTAGGGGACACGGGGAGAACATGTGAGGGTACCTACCCTAGGGGACACGGGGAGAACATGTGAGGGTACCTAACCTAGGGGACACGGGGAGAACATGTGAGGGTACCTTCCCTAGGGGACACGGGGAGAACATGTGAGGGTACCTTCCCTAGGGGACACGGGGAGAACATGTGAGGGTACCTAACCTAGGGGACACGGGGAGAACATGTGAGGGTACCTACCCTAGGGGACACGGGGAGAACATGTGAGGGTACCTACCCTAGGGGAAACGGGGAGAACATACAAACTCCACAAAGAAAGGCCCTTTCGCCAACCCCGCCTCGGGTATGGGCTCTGATGACGCAGAGGAGAGAACACGCCCCCAGCGCCCAAAGCGGAAATCGAACCCAGGACCTTCTAGCTGTGAGGTGACAACACTACCGGCTGTACCACTGTCCCCCTCTTGGTTTTATTTTTTATAAAGATTTTAAACTTAATAAACAAATCAGCTCCGTCGTTAAAACTCTCTTCTTCCAATCATCGCGACGGTCAAATCCTACCTCCCCCTAAAAACAGCTGGAGATGGTTATCCATGCTTTGATTTCATCAAGAATAGATTATTGCAACTCTTTGTATATTGGCATCGACCAGGCATCACTCAGGCGTTTACAGCTAGTACAGAACACAGCTGCCCGCCTTCTCACCGGCACTATAAAACGTGAACACATTACTCCATGTCTGCCCCTCCCCATTAGATCTGCTCAGATAGATGCTTTAGAAATAAAGTTTGATTTGATTTGACTTGGAGTACACAATTCAGACACCAGATGGAGTTCATGTTTCAACCTTTGTTTAGCAGAGTGGTGTCCATCTTTGAAGTCAATAAGTCCATGCATGGACGAGTCACTCTTCATGGAGACACAGCTGGGTACAGAAGAGACTGCTCTGTGATGATCAACCCTGTTACAAAGAGAGGATCAACAGGATTTATAGACAATCATATCAGGCTTGGCAATTTCATGTCTAGGAAGTTCTACTCAAACGTGATTATTCTTAGTTGAAAACAAACAAAAAGCTTATGAAGTTGAACCTAAAACATTCAGCTGTAAACATTGACCACAGCTATTTCAGTTATACAAGTTATTTAAAATGTCAACTTTTTCACCCTAAATGAAAACAAAACTGAAATCATATGTTTTTTTACCACCATCCGACCATAATATCCTTTAGCTCCCTGGGTGTGTTAAGTTCTAACATCCACCCATTTCCTAGAAATCTTGGTTTTATTTTTACTTTAAAAAAAAAAATTATCCCACGATTTTCACCCGGTGTCAATTATCTAATGTAATCCTGGGCACTACACTTCCTCTGCCAACCTGGGAGAGCAACGGACTGACCTCATGCTTCCTTCTATGCATGAGGAGTCCAAGCTGCTTCTTTTCACCTGACAGGGGAGAGTTTCCCTGGTCGGACAGAGCGTGGAAAGACCACGTTATTCCGACAAGTTCCTTTCCTCTCCATCAGGCCCCCCTGGCTGGCCAGGGGGAGGTAGTTTAGAGACCAGGATTACTGCATGTTTTTTGTGAGGGTACCTACCCTAGGGGACACGGGGAGAACATGTGAGGGTACCTACCCTAGGGGACACGGGGAGAACATGTGAGGGTATACCTACCCTAGGGGACACGGGGAGAACATGTGAGGGTACCTACCCTAGGGGACACGGGGAGAACATGTGAGGGTACCTTCCCTAGGGGACACGGGGAGAACATGTGAGGGTACCTACCCTAGGGACAACATGTGAGGGTACCTACCCTAGGGGAAACGGGGAGAACATACAAACTCCACACAGAAAGGCCCTTTCGCCAACCCCGCCTCGGGTATGGGCTCTGATGACGCAGAGGAGAGAACACGCCCCCAGCGCCCAAAGCGGGAATCGAACCCAGGACCTTCTAGCTGTGAGGCAACAACACTACCGGCTGTACCACTGTCCCCCCTCTTGGTTTTATTTTTTATAAAGATTTTAAACTTAATAAACAAATCAGCTCCGTCGTTAAAACTCTCTTCTTCCAATCATCGCCACGGTCAAATCCTACCTCCCCCTAAAAACAGCTGGAGATGGTTATCCATGCTTTAATTTCATCAAGAATAGATTATTGCAACTCTTTGTATATTGGCATCGACCAGGCATCACTCAGGCGTTTACAGCTAGTGCAGAACACAGCTGCCCGCCTTCTCACCGGCACTATAAAACGTGAACACATTACTCCATGTCTGCCCCTCCCCATTAGATCTGCTCAGATAGATGCTTTAGAAATAAAGTTTGATTTGATTTGACTTGGAGTACACAATTCCGACACCAGATGGAGTTCATGTTTCAACCTTTGATCAGTAGAGTGGTGTCCATCTTTGAAGTCAATAAGTCCATGCATGGACGAGTCACTCTTCATGGAGACACAGCTGGGTACAGGAGAGACTGCTCTGTGATGATCAACCCTGTTACAAAGAGAGGATCAACAGGATTTATAGACAATCATATCAGGCTTGGGAATTTCATAGTCTAGGAAGTTCTACTCAAACGTGATTATTCTTAGTTGAAAACAAACAAAAAGCTTATAAATTTAACCTAAACATTCAGCTGTAAACATTGACCACAGCTATTTCAGTTATACAAGTTATTTAAAATGTCAACTTTCTCACCCTCAATGAAAACAAAACTGAAATCATATGGTTTTTTTACCACCATCCGACCATAATATCCTTTAGCTCCCTGGGTGTGTTAAGTTCTAACATCCACCCATTTCCTAGAAATCTTGGTTTTATTTTTACTTTTTTCTAAATTTTTATCACACGATTTTTCAACGCATTTTTTCTCCCGGTGTCAATTATCTAATGTAATCCTGGACACTACACTTCCTCTGCTAACCTGGGAGAGCAACGGACTGACCTCATGCTTCCTTCTATGCATGAGGAGTCCTAGCTGCTTCTTTTCACCTGACAGGTTGTTGGTTGTGAAGGAGTTCATGTTTCAATCACCCGTCTGGTCAATTCAAATTCAAACCTTTGATCAGTAGAGTGGTGTCCATCTTTGAAGTCAATAAGTCCATGCATGGACGAGTCACTCTTCATGGAGACACAGCTGGGTACAGGAGAGACTGCTCTGTGATGATCAACCCTGTTACAAAGAGAGGATCAACAGGATTTATAGACAATCATATCAGGCTTGGCAATTTCA
Source organism: Protomyctophum parallelum (assembly GCF_964188405.1). Lineage (NCBI taxonomy): Eukaryota > Metazoa > Chordata > Actinopteri > Myctophiformes > Myctophidae > Protomyctophum > Protomyctophum parallelum. The sequence goes on along the minus strand of NC_139707.1, from coordinate 688,519 downwards.
TGTCTAGGAAGTTCTACTCAAACGTGATTATTCTTAGTTGAAAACAAACAAAAAGCTTATGAAGTTAAACCTAAAACATTCAGCTGTAAACATTGACCACAGCTATTTCAGTTATACAAGTTATTTAAAATGTCAACTTTCTCACCCTAAATGAAAACAAAACTGAAATCATATGTTTTTTTACCACCATCCGACCATAATATCCTTTAGCTCCCTGGGTGTGTTAAATTCTAACATAGAACATTTCCTAGAAATCTTGGTTTTATTTTTACTTTTTTCAATTTTTTTATCCCACGATTTTCACCCGGTGTCAATTATCTAATGTAATCCTGGGCACTACACTTCCTCTGCCAACCTGGGAGAGCAACGAACTGACCTCATGCTTCCTTCTATGCATGAGGAGTCCAAGCTGCTTCTTTTCACCTGACAGGGGAGAGTTTCCCCGGTCGGACAGAGCGTGGAAAGACCACGTTATTCCGACAAGTTCCTTTCCTCTCCATCAGGCCCCCCTGGCTGGCCAGGGGGAGGTAGTTTAGAGACCAGGATTACTGCATGTTTTTTGTGAGGGTACCTACCCTAGGGGACACGGGGAGAACATGTGAGGGTACCTACCCTAGGGGACACGGGGAGAACATGTGAGGGTACCTACCCTAGGGGACACGGGGAGAACATGTGAGGGTACCTACCCTAGGGGACACGGGGAGAACATGTGAGGGTACCTACCCTAGGGGACACGGGGAGAACATGTGAGGGTACCTTCCCTAGGGGACACGGGGAGAACATGTGAGGGTACCTACCCTAGGGACAACATGTGAGGGTACCTACCCTAGGGGAAACGGGGAGAACATACAAACTCCACACAGAAAGGCCCTTTCGCCAACCCCGCCTCGGGTATGGGCTCTGATGACGCAGAGGAGAGAACACGCCCCCAGCGCCCAAAGCGGAAATCAAATCCAGACCTTCTAGCTGTGAGGTGACAACACTACCGGCTGTACCACTGTCCCCCTCTTGGTTTTATTTTTTATAAAGATTTTAAAATTAATAAACAAATCAGCTCCGTCGTTAAAACTCTCTTCTTCCAATCATCGCCACGGTCAAATCCTACCTCCCCCTAAAAACAGCTGGAGATGGTTATCCATGCTTTGATTTCATCAAGAATAGATTATTGCAACTCTTTGTATATTGGCATCGACCAGGCGTCACTCAGGCGTTTACAGCTAGTGCAGAACACAGCTGCCCGCCTTCTCACCGGCACTATAAAACGTGAACACATTACTCCATGTCTGCCCCTCCCCATTAGATCTGCTCAGATAGATGCTTTAGAAATAAAGTTTGATTTGATTTGACTTGGAGTACACAATTCAGACACCAGATGGAGTTCATGTTCCAACCTTTGATCAGTAGAGTGGTGTCCATCTTTGAAGTCAATAAGTCCATGCATGGACGAGTCACTCTTCATGGAGACACAGCTGGGTACAGGAGAGACTGCTCTGTGATGATCAACCCTGTTACAAAGAGAGGATCAACAGGATTTATAGACAATCATATCAGGCTTGGGAATTTCATAGTCTAGGAAGTTCTACTCAAACGTGATTATTCTTAGTTGAAAACAAACAAAAAGCTTATAAATTTAACCTAAACATTCAGCTGTAAACATTGACCACAGCTATTTCAGTTATACAAGTTATTTAAAATGTCAACTTTCTCACCCTCAATGAAAACAAAACTGAAATCATATGTTTTTTTTACCACCATCCGACCATAATATCCTTTAGCTCCCTGGGTGTGTTAAGTTCTAACATCCACCCATTTCCTAGAAATCTTGGTTTTATTTTTACTTTTTTCTAAATTTTTATCACACGATTTTTCAACGCATTTTTTCTCCCGGTGTCAATTATCTAATGTAATCCTGGACACTACACTTCCTCTGCTAACCTGGGAGAGCAACGGACTGACCTCATGCTTCCTTCTATGCATGAGGAGTCCTAGCTGCTTCTTTTCACCTGACAGGTTGTTGGTTGTGAAGGAGTTCATGTTTCAATCACCCGTCTGGTCAATTCAAATTCAAACCTTTGTTTAGCAGAGTGGTGTCCATCTTTGAAGTCAATAAGTCCATGCATGGACGAGTCACTCTTCATGGAGACACAGCTGGGTACAGGAGAGACTGCTCTGTGATGATCAACCCTGTTACAAAGAGAGGATCAACAGGATTTATAGACAATCATATCAGGCTTGGCAATTTCATGTCTAGGAAGTTCTACTCAAACGTGATTATTCTTAGTTGAAAACAAACAAAAAGCTTATGAAGTTAAACCTAAAACATTCAGCTGTAAACATTGACCACAGCTATTTCAGTTATACAAGTTATTTAAAATGTCAACTTTCTCACCCTAAATGAAAACAAAACTGAAATCATATGTTTTTTTTACCACCATCCGACCATAATATCCTTTAGCTCCCTGGGTGTGTTAAATTCTAACATAGAACATTTCCTAGAAATCTTGGTTTTATTTTTACTTTTTTCAATTTTTTTATCCCACGATTTTCACCTGGTGTCAATTATCTAATGTAATCCTGGGCACTACACTTCCTCTGCCAACCTGGGAGAGCAACGGACTGACCTCATGCTTCCTTCTATGCATGAGGAGTCCAAGCTACTTCTTTTCACATGACAGGGGAGAGTTTCCCCGGTCGGACATAGAGCGTGGAAAGAACACGTTATTCCGACAAGTTCCTTTCCTCTCCATCAGGCCCCCCTGGCTGGCCAGGGGGAGGTAGTTTAGAGACCAGGATTACTGCATGTTTTTTGTGAGGGTACCTACCCTAGGGGACACGGGGAGAACATGTGAGGGTAACTACCCTACGGGACACGGGGAGAACATGTGAGGGTACCTACCCTAGGGGACACGGGGAGAACATGTGAGGGTACCTACCCTAGGGGACACGGGGATAACATGTGAGGGTACCTACCCTAGGGGACACGGGGAGAACATGTGAAGGTACCTACCCTAGGGGACACGGGGAGAACATGTGAGGGTACCTACCCTAGGGGACAACATGTGAGGGTACCTACCCTAGGGGAAACGGGGAGAACATACAAACTCCACACAGAAAGGCCCTTTCGCCAACCCCGCCTCGGGTATGGGCTCTGATGACGCAGAGGAGAGAACACGCCCCCAGCGCCCAAAGCGGAAATCGAACCCAGGACCTTCTAGCTGTGAGGTGACAACACTACCGGCTGTACCACTGTCCCCCTCTTGGTTTAATTTTTTATAAAGATTTTAAACTTAATAAACAAATCAGCTCCGTCGTTAAAACTCTCTTCTTCCAATCATCGCCACGGTCAAATCCTACCTCCCCCTAAAAACAGCTGGAGATGGTTATCTATGCTTTGATTTCATCAAGAATAGAGTATTGCAACTCTTTGTATATTGGCATCGACCAGGCGTCACTCAGGCGTTTACAGCTAGTGCAGAACACAGCTGCCCGCCTTCACACCGGCACTATGAAACGTGAACACATTACTCCATGTCTGCCCCTCCCCATTAGATCTGCTCAGATAGATGCTTTAGAAATAACGTTTGATTTGATTTGACTTGGAGTACACAATTCAGACACCAGATGGAGTTCATGTTTCAACCTTTGATCAGTAGAGTGGTGTCCATCTTTGAAGTCAATAAGTCCATGCATGGACGAGTCACTCTTCATGGAGACACAGCTGGGTACAGGAGAGACTGCTCTGTGATGATCAACCCTGTTACAAAGAGAGGATCAACAGGATTTATAGACAATCATATCAGGCTTGGCAATTTCATGTCTAGGAAGTTCTACTCAAACGTGATTATTCTTAGTTGAAAACAAACAAAAAGCTTATGAAGTTAAACCTAAAACATTCAGCTGTAAACATTGACCACAGCTATTTCAGTTATACAAGTTATTTAAAATGTCAACTTTCTCACCCTAAATGAAAACAAAACTGAAATCATATGTTTTTTTACCACCATCCGACCATAATATCCTTTAGCTCCCTGGGTGTGTTAAGTTCTAACATCCACCCATTTCCTAGAAATCTTGGTTTTATTTTTACTTTTTTCTAAATTTTTATCCCACGATTTTCACCCAGTGTCAATTATCTAATGTAATCCTGGACACTACACTTCCTCTGCCAACCTGGGAGAGCAACGGACTGAACTCATGCTTCCTTCTATGCATGAGGAGTCCAAGCTGCTTCTTTTCACCTGACAGGGGAGAGTTTCCCCGGTCGGACATAGAGCGTGGAAAGAACACGTTATTCCGACAAGTTCCTTTCCTCTCCATCAGGCCCCCCTGGCTGGCCAGGGGGAGGTAGTTTAGAGACCAGGATTACTGCATGTTTTTTGTGAGGGTACCTACCCTAGGGGACACGGGGAGAACATGTGAGGGTACCTATCCTAGGGGACATGGGGGGAACATGTGAAGGTACCTACCCTAGGGGACACGGGGAGAACATGTGAAGGTACCTACCCTATAGGGACACGGGGAGAACATGTGAGGGTACCTACCCTAGGGGACACGGGGAGAACATGTGAGGGTACCTACCCTAGGGGACACGTGGAGAACATACAAACTCCACACAGAAAGGCCCTTTCGCCAACCCCGCCTCGGGTATGGGCTCTGATGACGCAGAGGAGAGAACACGCCCCCAGCGCCCAAAGCGGGAATCGAACCCAGGACCTTCTAGCTGTGAGGCAACAACACTACCGGCTGTACCACTGTCCCCCCTCTTGGTTTTATTTTTTATAAAGATTTTAAACTTAATAAACAAATCAGCTCCGTCGTTAAAACTCTCTTCTTCCAATCATCGCCACGGTCAAATCCTACCTCCCCCTAAAAACAGCTGGAGATGGTTATCCATGCTTTGATTTCATCAAGAATAGAGTATTGCAACTCTTTGTATATTGGCATCGACCAGGCATCACTCAGGCGTTTACAGCTAGTGCAGAACACAGCTGCCCGCCTTCTCACCGGCACTATAAAACGTGAACACATTACTCCATGTCTGCCCCTCCCCATTAGATCTGCTCAGATAGATGCTTTAGAAATAAAGTTTGATTTGATTTGACTTGGAGTACACAATTCAGACACCAGATGGAGTTCATGTTTCAACCTTTGTTTAGTAGAGTGGTGTCCATCTTTGAAGTCAATAAGTCCATGCATGGACGAGTCACTCTTCATGGAGACACAGCTGGGTACAGGAGAGACTGCTCTGTGATGATCAACCCTGTTACAAAGAGAGGATCAACAAGATTTTTTTTTAATCTTATTTATAAATAAGAGAAAGTAAAAGATGAGTGTATATATATTTTTAATTTGCAGCTTTTTGTTTTAGGAATTTAGCTGTTTTTGACAGGGGGGCGGGGGCATTCAAGCATGGGGCTAAATATGTATTTCTTTAAAATAATATATAGCGATCTCTTTTTTTATTATTTACTATAGTCCTACTAGACCCCAAGAAATTACATATGGCCACAGAAGATTACAGGATCTACTGAATGTGTCAAACTGACATATTGAGCCTATACACACATTGAGCTTCCCCTTCAGTAGATCCTGTGATCTTTTGTGGCCAGATGCAATTTATTATATAAATAATAAATATAAATAAATATAAATATAAATAATCAAAAAATAAATTGCTATACAATTTTGTAAAAGAAAATACATATTTAGCCCCATGCAGCAAATGAAAAAAATTTAACACTCATCTTTTACTTTCTCTAATAACAACCTAAAACATCAACCTTGATTGAAAAAAAACAATAGTTGTCCTTTAAGTTTTAATATTGCCAGCTAAATAAAAAAATAATCCATTATTATTATTTGGATATGCACAACAACATTACAATTTAAAACGGTTAAAATCATAATTATGGGCCCAGGCCGTAGCGTAACGGTCTGGGCACCGGACTGGTGATCCAGTCGCGGTGTGCCGCGGGTTCGACTCCCGAACCCGACACGGCCTTTACCGCATGTCATCCCCCCATCTCTCTCCCGTTTCCTGTCAGCCTACTATCTGTCCCTTAAAAAACCAAAAAAAAAAAAGGCGTAAGCCGCAAAAAATATATATATAAAAAAAAAAAAATCATAATTATGTAACGTTGTTTTATGAGCAAACTTTTTTTTAAGAGTCGGAGTCAGTGTAAGCTTGTAAATCTATTTACATCCATCACTCGTCTGTCCTCCTGACAACTTTTTCATCATTTTGACGAGCAACACCGCTGCACGATGGAGTAGATTAATGATGCTTCAGTATATTTTGCAGGAACAGAGATAGATTAATTGTGCTTCAGTGTATTTTGCAGGAACAGAGCGGTGCGTCTGCCATAAGGAACAGAGCGGTGCGTCTGCCATAAGGAACAGAGCGGTGCGTCTGCGATAAGGAACAGAGCGGTGCGTCTGCGATAAGGAACAGAGCGGTGCGTCTGCCATAAGGAACAGAGCGGTGCGTCTGCCATAAGGAACAGAGCAGTGCGTCTGCCATAAGGAACAGAGCAGTGCGTCTGCCATAAGGAACAGAGCGGTGCGTCTGCCATAAGGAACAGAGCGGTGCGTCTGCCATAAGGAACATAGCGGTGCGTCTGCCATAAGGAACAGAGCGGTGCGTCTGCCATAAGGAACAGAGCGGTGCGTCTGCCATAAGGAACAGAGCGGTGCGTCTGCCATAAGGAACAGAGCGGTGCGTCTGCCATAAGGAACATAGCGGTGAGTCTGCCATAAGGAACAGAGCGGTGCGTCTGCCATAAGGAACAGAGCAGTGCGTCTGCGATAAGGAACAGAGCAGTGCGTCTGCCATAAGGAACAGAGCGGTGCGTCTGCCATAAGGAACAGAGCAGTGCGTCTGCGATAAGGAACAGAGCAGTGCGTCTGCCATAAGGAACAGAGCGGTGCGTCTGCCATAAGGAACAGAGCGGTGCGTCTGCCATAAGGAACATAGCGGTGCGTCTGCCATAAGGAACATAGCGGTGCGTCTGCCATAAGGAACAGAGCGGTGCGTCTGCCATAAGGAACAGAGCGGTGCGTCTGCCATAAGGAACAGAGCGGTGCGTCTGCCATAAGGAACAGAGCAGTGCGTCTGCCATAAGGAACAGAGCGGTGCGTCTGCCATAAGGAACAGAGCGGTGCGTCTGCCATAAGGAACAGAGCGGTGCGTCTGCCATAAGGAACATAGCGGTGAGTCTGCCATAAGGAACAGAGCGGTGCGTCTGCCATAAGGAACAGAGCGGTGCGTCTGCGATAAGGAACAGAGCAGTGCGTCTGCCATAAGGAACAGAGCGGTGCGTCTGCCATAAGGAACAGAGCGGTGCGTCTGCCATAAGGAACAGAGCGGTGCGTCTGCCATAAGGAACAGAGCGGTGAGTCTGCCATAAGGAACAGAGCGGTGCGTCTGCCATAAGGAACAGAGCGGTGCGTCTGCCATAAGGAACAGAGCGGTGCGTCTGCCATAAGGAACAGAGCAGTGCGTCTGCCATAAGGAACAGAGCAGTGCGTCTGCCATAAGGAACAGAGCAGTGCGTCTGCCATAAGGAACAGAGCAGTGCGTCTGCCATAAGGAACAGAGCGGTGCGTCTGCCATAAGGAACAGAGCGGTGCGTCTGCCATAAGGAACAGAGCGGTGCGTCTGCCATAAGGAACAGAGCGGTGCGTCTGCCATAAGGAACAGAGCGGTGCGTCTGCCATAAGGAACAGAGCAGTGCGTCTGCCATAAGGAACAGAGCAGTGCGTCTGCCATAAGGAACAGAGCGGTGCGTCTGCCATAAGGAACAGAGCGGTGCGTCTGCCATAAGGAACATAGCGGTGCGTCTGCCATAAGGAACAGAGCAGTGCGTCTGCCATAAGGAACAGAGCAGTGCGTCTGCCATAAGGAACAGAGCAGTGCGTCTGCCATAAGGAACAGAGCAGTGCGTCTGCCATAAGGAACAGAGCGGTGCGTCTGCCATAAGGAACAGAGCGGTGCGTCTGCCATAAGGAACAGAGCGGTGCGTCTGCCATAAGGAACAGAGCGGTGCGTCTGCCATAAGGAACAGAGCGGTGCGTCTGCCATAAGGAACAGAGCAGTGCGTCTGCCATAAGGAACAGAGCAGTGCGTCTGCCATAAGGAACAGAGCGGTGCGTCTGCCATAAGGAACAGAGCGGTGCGTCTGCCATAAGGAACATAGCGGTGCGTCTGCCATAAGGAACAGAGCGGTGCGTCTGCCATAAGGAACAGAGCGGTGCGTCTGCCATAAGGAACAGAGCGGTGCGTCTGCCATAAGGAACATAGCGGTGAGTCTGCCATAAGGAACAGAGCGGTGCGTCTGCCATAAGGAACAGAGCGGTGCGTCTGCCATAAGGAACAGAGCGGTGCGTCTGCCATAAGGAACAGAGCGGTGCGTCTGCCATAAGGAACAGAGCGGTGCGTCTGCCATAAGGAACAGAGCGGTGCGTCTGCCATAAGGAACAGAGCGGTGCGTCTGCCATAAGGAACAGAGCGGTGCGTCTGCCATAAGGTGGTTGAAAGCAGCGTCGCGCTACATCGGTAACGACGCGCACGCATCTGTAAACACGCAGGAGAAATGAGTCAATTCAAACCTTTCATCGGTCGGGTCGTCTCCGTCACTAGAGACCAACGATGACGCGCCAGAAGCAGAACTCCCACTCATTTTCTCCATAGAGATATTGTATTATCAGCTACAGTAAAATGTCGTAACAATCCAGTATTTAGAAAGAGAACTCGACGTCACACCATTAGACCTATCCCAAAGCCCCTCCCCAAACTGCTATGGTCCAATCACAGCTAAGCATAACATGGGTTAGACAAACCTCTCCACCAATAGTTTTCCTATATGATAAAACATCGTTTTAAAACATAAATGCCACACACATATTTTTCCAGTGCATACAGTATGGCAGGCCTTGTTGTTGTATTTCTGAAGAGATTTTGAAGGTCTGGTTCCAAAAATGAACCAGTATATTTAATGTGTAAAATCCATGATATTTACATTGGAATGAATGAGCCTGGCTGGACAGTGTCCAAGTGGGAGTGTGTAAGTGGGAGAGGCCGGGTCTTAGCTATAGGTCAATTAAAAAACGTATTTTTGGGGGGTTTTCCGATTCTTGTGAATGGAATCAAAATGCGTTACGAGTTAATTCATCAGGTCGCTGGTTGGCTTGATTCCAGCCTTCAAACTCTTAATATAAGGATGTTTTTAAATGTTCTATCCATCTATCTATCTATGAAGCAAAATGAATGGGACATTCTCTTCTGGCCCCATGCAGTGCTGTTGAAAATTATGGCGGCTTATCTCCTGATGACTCCTGGTAGAAAAGAGAGGATGAACAATATTTAGTGAATCATTATAATCCATGTTGAATCTACAGCCACTGGTCACACATCTCTTGCATTATAGCACTCTGAATTTAAAACACATTAAACTAGAAAGGTCTCTGCTAGGCCAGGTTGTTGGGGGCACAAAGTCTGGAAGGCACTTAACCCATTTAGGCCTGACGTCGAAATTAAAAATTAAAATAAAAATTAAACCTCATGTTTCTATATCAGTGGTTCTCAATATTTAATGTCAAGGACCCCAGAAACTATATGCATTTGGCCGCCGACCCCCATCTGAAAATATGTAGTTCCAGGGACACCCCCCCCCCTCCCCCCAGAAGCAAAGATTTGAGTTAAAAACAGAAAAAGAAATATTCCAAATTTGCGTCACATTTTCACGACTTTTCAAAAATATCTAAAATAGCTGCACAGACATTTGGAGCATTGTCAGGTTGGTCGGTGACAGTTAACATCACACAACTTAGCTCACCATAGTGAATACGGCGCCATCTTTAACTTTTAATTATAGTTAAGGTATCCTAGACTTTAGAATTTGTAATTCCAGTAATATAGTGTCACGACAGACCAGTAGTGCAATAGCATATCCTTACTGCAGGGGTTCTCAACGTTTTTGGCTGGGGAGGGGACCCCCTCTGGCTCTGGGGACGCCCACTGGGGACCCCCCCTGGGGACCCCCGGACCCCTGCCCCGCCCCCCCCTCCCCACAATTTACAATTTTACAATTTAGGCATTTAGCAGACGCTCTTAATCCAGAGCGACTTACATTAAGCAAGAACAAAAAGCATGGGAATACATCACATAAAAACATTTATCATGAAACATGCATAAGCTAAGAAAGTAACAGTGGAATATCTATATAATGAAGCTATACATATAAACTATACATCTATACTACTATGCTATACATATACTATGACGTGCTATGACTACATACAATGCAATTATACTGCTGTCTACATAACAAGTCTGATGATAAGTCTGTATCAAATGCTATCTAAGTCTACAGAAATGCTATCTAAGGGGTTAGGGTAAGTGCTATGGGCCATGATGGAGTCTGAAAAGGTGGGTTTTCAGGCTACAGCGGAAGATTGGGAGTGATGCTGCAGTTCTGACTGCAATGGGAAGTGCATTCCACAGTTTTGGAGCCAGAAGGGAGAAGAGTTTGGGACGTGTGGAGCGTTGTCCCGGCGTTTTTAGTGAGGGTACTTCCAGCTTCCCTGCGTTGGCTGATCTGAGTGCGCGGGAGGGTTTGTAGGGTTCGATCATACTTGCAAGATATGGGGGAGCCATACCTTTGGTTGCTTTGAATGCCAGCATCAGAGTTTTGTATTCTGTGCGGGCAGCGACCGGGAGCCAGTGGAGGGACTGCATAAATAACCTTAATAATAGAGAAAATATATCATAAATTAATACTGAAACCAGATATAATCATTAAGGAAAGTTTATGCATGTACTGTACCGTGTGTACTATGTAAACTCTTCATTTCCATTTTCCAGCCATTCAGTTGCAAAAGAAAACAAACAAAAACATTATTTATTTTCTTAGGTTTTTAAATCATTTGGGGACCCCTTTACTGGATGATGTCATTGCATTGCACATGGTGGCAGAGTGTTGTGACTCTGTTATTTATTTATATGAAACGTCTGACCACTTGGGTGCGCACTTGAGTCAATTCAATTCAAAGGAGCTTTATTGGCATGAGAAAACAAACGTTTACATTGCCAAAGCAAGTGTCACAGCATTCCATTTTGCTTTGGTTTTTGGTGGTCTCTTTCCAGTATGCCAGGTAGATTTATTTTTCTTATAATCTGGTTATAAATCCAATGAATTAGTATTTTTTTTATTTTTGTCTGCCTACCAATAATAAACTATGACATTTATCAGTAGGCCTAGCCTACTGATCACTGTATTTATTTTCCCTTTTTACCTCCTATGATTTATTTTTGACTATATAGTTGTGTATATCCGTACGTCTCTAAATGTTTTGATGTTAAAACAAAAAACATGCAGTAATCCTGGTCTCTAAACTGCCTCCCCCTGGCCAGCCTGATGGAGGGGAAAGGAACTGGTTGGAATAACGTGTTCCTTCCATGCGCTATGTCCAACCAGGGAAACTCCCCCCTGTCAGGTGTAAAAGGAGCACTTGGACACTCAGGCATGAAGGAAGCATGAGTTCAAGTCCGTTGCTCTCCCCTTGTCCCCCATATATGGGGACTAGGTTGGCGGAGGGTGTGTAGAGCCCAGGATCACATTAGATAATTGACACGGGTGAAAAATGGGTTACAATATTGTGGGATAAAAATATATATTTAAAAAAACACGACCGGATTAAGGTTGGTGAGGGGTGCGTTAAAACGACCGGATTAAGGTTGGTGAGGGGTGCGTTAAAACGACCGGATTAAGGTTGGTGAGGGGTGTGTTAAAACGACCGGATTAAGGTTGGTGAGGGGTGCGTTAAAACGACCGGATTAAGGTTGGTGAGGGGTGCGTTAAAACGACCGGATTAAGGTTGGTGAGGGGTGTGTTAAAACGACCGGATTAAGGTTGGTGAGGGGTGCGTTAAAACGACCGGATTAAGGTTGGTGAGGGGTGCGTTAAAACGACCGGATTAAGGTTGGTGAGGGGTGCGTTAAAACGACCGGATTAAGGTTGGTGAGGGGTGCGTTAAAACGACCGGATTAAGGTTGGTGAGGGGTGCGTTAAAACGACCGGATTAAGGTTGGTGAGGGGTGTGTTAAAACGACCGGATTAAGGTTGGTGAGGTCTCGGAGTGCGATAAAACGACCGGATTAAGGTTGGTGAGGGGTGCGTTAAAACGACCGGATTAAGGTTGGTGAGGGGTGCGTTAAAACGACTGGATTAAGGTTGGTGGGGGATGAGTTAAAACCAAAAACATGCAGTAATCCTGGTCTCTAAACTGCCTCCCCCTGGCCAGCTGGGGCACCTGAACTGGTTGGAATAACGTGTTCCTTCCACAACTTGGACACTCAGGCATGAAGGAAGCATGAGTTCAAGTCCGTTGCTCTCCCCATGTCCCCCATATATGGGGACTAGGTTGGTCTCCCCTTGTCCCCCATATATGGGGACTAGGTTGGTCTCCCCTTGTCCCCCATATATGGGGACTAGGTTGGCGGAGCGTGTGTAGAGCCCAGGATCACATTAGATAATTGACACAGATGAAAAATGGGTTACAAAATCGTGTTAAAAAAACAAGAACGGATTAAGGTTGGTGGGGGGTGCGTTAAGACGACCGGATTAAGGTTGGTGAGGGGTGCGTTAAGGGTTGGGAGAGGGTTAAGGTTAGGTGTGCTGCCTCGTGGGAGGTTAGGGTTAGGGTGAGGGTTTGAGTATGGTTTTGGTTGTATGACTGGTCTAACCAATGACAAATTTATGGTTTTATTTTCTCACCACAGGGGACAAAACTCATAAACTCTTATACGCTATAAACAATATAGATCAATTGTAGATCTGCTATTTTCAGCATGAATCCAAGTGTAAAATGACTAATAGATCTCTTGTCCACTAGTCCCTTCCTGACATTTTAGTGTAGTTTTTATTTGTTTTTTTTTATGTATATTGAATGTAGACCTACAAGTCATCAAATGTTTGTTTGAATCTTTACCTGTCATGGATCCTGTCCGCCCGGTTCTGTACTGTACACCACCCTCGGTTCTGGTTCTGTACTGTAGACTTTGGACTGGATAATAAAATGACTTCTGTGTCCTGATTAGATAAAGTGGAGATGGGAGGAGAGACAGAGAGAGAGAGAGAGACAGAGAGAGACAGAGAGAGAGACAGAGAGAGAGAGACTATTAGATTATAACTAAAGAAAAAGATAAATACATCACATATTGGAACGAACTCACACAATCACAACACAAACTAGAAACATATGTGGCTCTAAACAGACAGTATACTGTGGCAGACTACCTAAACACAGTAACTGATAAAAACCTGAGAAAGATTTTGACAATGTGCACGGACAGACAGACAGACAGACAGACAGACAGACAGACAGACAGGACAGACCTGGCTGCCCAGAGAGGAGAGGCTGTGCCGTCACTGTGATGACGGAGCTATAGAGACAGAGTTACACTTCTTAACACATTGTAAAAACTACACACTGTGATGACGGAGCTATAGAGACAGAGTTACACTTCTTAACACATTGTAAAAACTACACACTGTGATGATGGAGCTATAGAGACAGAGTTACACTTCTTAACACAATGTAAAAACTACACACTGTGATGACGGAGCTATAGAGACAGAGTTACACTTCTTAACACAATGTAAAAACTACACACTGTGATGATGGAGCTATAGAGACAGCGTTACACTTCTTAACACAATGTAAAAACTACACACTGTGATGACGGAGCTATGGAGACAGAGTTACACTTCTTAACACATTGTAAAAACTACACACTGTGATGACGGAGCTATAGAGACAGAGTTACACTTCTTAACACATTGTAAAAACTACACACTGTGATGATGGAGCTATAGAGACAGAGTTACACTTCTTAACACAATGTAAAAACTACACACTGTGATGACGGAGCTATAGAGACAGAGTTACACTTCTTAACACAATGTAAAAACTACACACTGTGATGATGGAGCTATAGAGACAGCGTTACACTTCTTAACACAATGTAAAAACTACACACTGTGATGACGGAGCTATGGAGACAGAGTTACACTTCTTAACACAATGTAAAAACTACACACTGTGATGACGGAGCTATAGAGACAGAGTTACACTTCTTAACACAATGTAAAAACTACACACTGTGATGACGGAGCTATAGAGACAGAGTTACACTTCTTAACACAATGTAAAAACTACACACTGTGATGATGGAGCTATAGAGACAGCGTTACACTTCTTAACACAATGTAAAAACTACACACTGTGATGACGGAGCTATGGAGACAGAGTTACACTTCTTAACACAATGTAAAAACTACACACTGTGATGACGGAGCTATAGAGACAGAGTTACACTTCTTAACACAATGTAAAAACTACACACTGTGATGACGGAGCTATAGAGACAGAGTTACACTTCTTAACACAATGTAAAAACCACATACTGTGATGACGGAGCTATAGAGACAGAGTTACACTTCTTAACACAATGTAAAAACTACATACTGTGATGACGGAGCTATAGAGAGTTTTTCCCAAAATTTGAAACAAATTTCCCAGAATTCCAAAGTATGACAGAAAGGGAGAAATTACCACTCCTTCTGGGGGAACAGAAAGAATGTGCAGTTTTGGCTGCAAAATATGTAAATTCCTGTCACAAGTATTTTTTTTTTCATTTCAGTGATATTATGTTATGTTGTCGTTTGTCATATCTGTGATTGTGCTTTGGCAACACTTGTAAAACTCGTAAAATGTCATGCCAATAAAGCCTATTGAAAATTGAGAGACAGAGAGAGACAGAGAGAGAGAGAGAGAGAGAGAGAGAGAGAGAGAGAGAGAGAGAGAGAGAGAGAGAGAGAGAGAGAGAGAGAGAGAGAGAGAGAGAGAGAGACAGAGACAGAGACAGAGACAGACAGACAGAGACAGACAAGGAAAGAGAAGAGGTTGTCAAACTGGTTGGTTACCTGGTTCACACAAACAACTGATCATGACACGTCTACACAGAATGTTGATGACAACAAGCCTGAAGCCAAATGACGGCCCTTCACACATTGAGAACGGTTGTATCTGGTGTGTCTTGTCTTATACTAAGCCCTTCACACATTCAGAAGAACCATTGTATCTGTTGTGTCTTGTCTTACTATGCTAGACCTAGATAGCTCAAAGTGAGAAGACTTGCTTTATAGCTAGATATATTCACACTTTGCTGTGTATAGATAATGCTCAATTCAATGACATCTGTCTCTCTGTGCGTCTTACTGTGAGCACAGTTTCAGTTTTCAGCAGTTTTGGCGTGCGCCAATGCCAGTTGGTACCACAAGGTGGAGCACCTCCCTTACCCACTTGTGTCAGGCCAGTGAGTGTCTATGCTAATTAGGCCATATTGTGAGGTCCCTTTTCGTCATGGGCACTACACATTCAATGCATTTTTTCATAGATAAAAATAGTCCCTTCTGGACTTTGGGTTAAAAGCCCTACTCATAATATCCTGCAGTATTTTGTCACAGGCCAGAAATGTATATAAAAGTATATAACCAAAAAAACGAAAATCTTGTGCTGGTGTTTTTGCTTGTAAAATGTGTTATATTGATTTTGGCAACACAAAATCTTTCTCAAATGTCATAAATACATATACCTAACATCTGAAACAAGTACTGGTGCCTTAGTTTACTCATATGTGAATCTAGATCATGAAATGTAGCAAATGTGTTGAAGAAAATGCTTCAACTTAAGTGATTGGCACACAGCACATGAAGCATACACATAGTAAATGTATCCAAAAGCTTATATTTCATACATAAACATTGTCACAACCTACTGTGTAATGAAAGGTAGAAAAGAAAAGCAGTGCACCTCGGCCCACAAAGGCTACAAATCTATCAAAGTGTTACCACACACCCCTAAATGTATGTGTGTGTGTGTGTGTGTGTGTGTGTGTGTGTGTGTGTGTGTGT
Source organism: Protomyctophum parallelum (assembly GCF_964188405.1). Lineage (NCBI taxonomy): Eukaryota > Metazoa > Chordata > Actinopteri > Myctophiformes > Myctophidae > Protomyctophum > Protomyctophum parallelum. The sequence goes on along the minus strand of NC_139707.1, from coordinate 672,545 downwards.
GTGTGTGTGTGTGTGTGTGTCCCCTCAATGGCTGCTAACTAAAACTGTTTTGGCTGTAAAACCAGATGAGCAGGCAAACCGGATGGCAGGGATCACAATTACAACATTTAAGCTGATGATTAATTGTCATACAAATTATTGCTATTGTTTTTGTCACTGAACACAGGACATTATGAATACAAATGTTAAATCTGTTCGGCTTAGGATTTGAAGTTACGCAGGGCAGATGTGACAAATTACCTAAATATATAAGAAATAACTGACACATACCTACACATGCAGACTTTGTGTCTGTCATGTTTTTGGACCATTACAAATGCGTTGGAATGTTTATCATTATGATTGGGTGTGTCCGGAACCCTGTTGCGAAATGTGAAAACCAGTGAACTTTTGAATTTTTTGACAAACGTGGTGTCTATTTTAAACACATTGAAATGCTCTGATGTATGATTACATCTATCTAGAACACTCCAATATACACATTCCTACAGATAGGAGTATTAAATAATGAATGCAAAATCGTTCAACCGACCAACTTCAAACTCGGCGTGTGCGTTGCTGCTGACATTTTTATGTCCGATGTCGAGTTGATTGGATAGAACATGTACGCCCAATCGCCCATACATAGGTGTTGGCGTAGCCGCGTAACAGTACAGTACAGTACAGTACAGTACAGTACAGTACAGTACAGTACAGTACAGTACAGTACAGTACAGTACAGTACAGTACAGTACAGTACAGTACAGTACAGTAATAGTATAGATCTTGTCTAATGCCTTCATTAGAGCTATGGGACTGTTGTCTTCCTGCGCTCGCATGCAATGCAGACCAGCCTCTCCTCTGTTGCGGAAATATAAATATGTTTTACCTATACTCACCAATACAAAGGAAATATAAATACGTTTTACCTATACTCACCAATACAAAGGCGGCTTGTGTTATTAGAAAGCCTACTTTCCACTCTGAGCTCCCCACCACATGTATAAAATCGTCACTACATTGGCCCCCTTCAGTCTGCATACCAGGTGGACATTGGGTTTGATGATGTCATCTATTCTACATGCTAAACAATGCATTCACACACTTTGACACCCTGGGCAATACAGTTAGAATCATGCTTTGTTTTAACTTCTTCAATGTCTTCAAAACTATCCGGTCACAGCTGCTTGCAGAAGCTTGTGTTGATGGGGGGGCATGGTTTGGTGGCATGGATCTAAGATGTAAGAATCTCTGGGGCAGACTGCAGTATGTGAGACTGCAGGGTTGTACATCACAGGCACTCCCCAAGGTCACCTTTCCTGCTCACCCTATAGGCGAATTCAGAAACGGGTCTCATGGTCGCAGCTTACATCCAGATGAACCCGTTTAGTTTATGGCTGCTCCAGCAGTAGTGGCAACATTCCAAAAAACAAAACAAACGGAATGTTAAAATATCCACCGCAGGGCCTGAGACCAGAGCCATTGAGTCATTTAAATGCTACTTTAAATGCTTAGTATGACCTTTCACTGCTTCGTCTCAACCATTACTCAATGGCTCTGGTCTCAGACCCTGCGGTGGATATTTTGACATTCCGTTTCTTTTTTGTTTTGTTTTTTAGCATTGCTGTTGGAGCAGCCATAAACTAAACAGGTTAATCTCGATGTTCTGGGCATCTTTGTAATGTTAGTGTTAGTAAAAAGCAGTTAAAAGAGTAACCTTTGACTTGAGGCAGACTAACATCAGCCACTCTATCATTCACTGTAGTAGAAGAGGTGTGCCTGGTGAGGGTTTAAACCCTGCAGCTATGTCGAGTCCGCCTAGAGGAAATACGTAAGCTGTGACCATGAGACCCGTTTCTGACTACTCTGATGAACTGATGACGTGTTCTTCTCGAATGCTCAGATCTTTTAGCGTATGCAACAGGATGCTGCAAATGGCTGGTGAGGAAGACGCGGGCTCCGTCGTGGGGAGCTCACATGGAGTGGATGGTTTAGGTGCATACAGCGATGAAGATGTACACCATAATGGTGTGTTCTAGATAGATTTAATCATGAATTGGAACATTCCAATGTGTTTCTAATGATTAAAATACATGCATCGACTTGACTGAAAGTGTAAAAAGTTAAGTTATAACTCGTTTTCACATAGCCACCATCTTGGAAATGCAAATTAGGGTACCAGACACACCCCATTGTAATGATAAGTAGTCCAACATGTTTGTAATGGTCAAATAACTAAATAAATAGACACCGCATTTGTAGCTCATTTGGTTCAAATGTTACAGCCAAAACTGGTCACAGGCTCGGGCGCCCTAGCTTAATCATTAGAGCATGCCCTGGGCTACATCCGGGCCAAATTATGTCCCTTTAATATTGATTGCCATGGAAATATCCGTAAGGCCCGGGACTATTGCTGAAATGTCAGATGCTGACAGTTTGTGGTACTTTAATAGATGTTGCATACAATATGTTGAAATAATTCTGACCGTTATTGCATTTAGTTTTAGTCTTGTAATTGTTTTGCATTATTCCAAATTAGGGGGGCGTGGTAACATTTTGATAGACCAGCCATTATGGGACACGGTGTGCTGCTTTTCTTTTCTACCCATCATTACACAGTAGGTTGAGAAATTTTGAATTTATGAAATATAAGCTTTTGGCTAAATTTACTATGTGTATGTTTCAGTGTGCTGGGTGCCAATAACGTTAGTTGAAGCGTTTTTCTTTAACAAATTTGCTACATTTCATGATCTAGATTAACGTATGAGTAAACTAAGGCACCAGTACTTGTTTCAGATGATAGGTATATGTATTTATGACATATAAAGATTTTGTGTTGCCAAAATCAATATAACACATTTTACAAGCAAAAACAGCAGCACAAGATTTTCGTTTTTTGGTTATATACTTTTATATACATTTCAGGCCTGTGACAAAATACTGCAAAATTATGAGTAGAACTTTTAACCCAAAGTTCAGAAGGGTATTAACTATGAAAAAATGCATTGAATGAGTAGTCCCCATGACGCGGGAACAAAATTAATTTTCTAGGCACTTTTTCTGGGGTCCCAACACGGCCTATTTACCTGTCATGGATCCTGTCCGCCCGGTTCTGTACTGTAGACCACCCTTGGTTCTGGTTCTGTACTGTAGACTTTGGACTGGATAATAAAATGACTTCTGTGTCCTGATTAGATAAAGTGGAGATGGGCGGAGAGACAGAGAGAGACAGAGAGAGGGACAGAGACAGAGACAGAGACAGAGAGAGAGACAGACAGACAGAGAGACACTTTATTTAACTGTTATTCCTTTTTTCATAGAAGTGTGTATTTGTATGTCATGTCTTTAATGTTCAGATTAATTGAACAGGGGCTTGTCTTTGGTGTATAATACAAATTATATTGCACTGTCACTAACTTAAACTCAGAAAAGTACATTTAACCTTTATTTGTTTTCTTATAAAAGGACAAAGTCTTCATTTTCAATGATGCTGAGATTACAGAAGACATAATACAAGTGCAGGCTAATAATATTGAAAAATATTTAAGGATAGGTAGCTGTTGCTTAATAATTTAGTATTAGAAAAAGTAAAGTATTCAATATCCAGAGATACATGTATACAGTAGGCTTATTGTTAACCACAGGTTAAGGTTAAACACAACATACTAACGGCATAAAAGTACCTTTTATAGATAGGCCTACCTGTACACCTTGTTGAGCAGAGCAGAGCAGGAGAGCACAGAGGGAAAAGATCGCCCAAATGATCTTCTGACTGTTTGGGGCATAGAGTATTGGTTTGGGGGGAGGGAACGAGACACTGCTTCCTCGTTCCTCCCACACTAGAAGAGCAGATCTACAAGCTTGCATCGCGCCGCGCTGTGAGCTTGTAGATCTGATGGCTGCGACGTTTAAAAACAGGACAATCCAGCCTGGTGACAGAGAGAATGCAAATTGCATGCAGACCGCGTCCATCTTACCATTAATGGCAAGGTGCTACCTATAGGTGCAATGGCAGCCCATTCATCCAAACAGAAAAGTCCTCTCTGATTGTATTAAACAACATCAAACTCACCAACATTGCAGCTGTAGGGAAAGCTTGAATTATTCTCTCAAAGTGTTTGTTTCATAAAAGTCCACTGTAGATGTTATGTTATGTTATGTTATGAGCTACTTTGGGTCCTTGCAGCTGATTATTATTATTATAGATTATTATAGCATTTAAGTGCTGGAGTTTGGAAGCGCTCGTTAGATAGGCTTTTTTTTTTTAATTGAAATATTTATTAACAGTTTGTAGAATTTACAGTACATTTTAAGCACAAACTCAATACAAAGACTGTTAACTGTGAGTGGACGACCCAATTAAGCATTACACTTGTTTACAACAGGGTCCACATTGTTCAATTCATCAAAACATTTAGAGACATACAAACATTTAGAGACATACAAATAGACATTTCTATGTAGCTAAAGAACAGAACAGGAATTCATCATATAGGAAGCAAAAAAGGGAAAATATACATACAGTGAGGGGAAAAGGGGGGGGGGGGGTGGGGTGGGGGGGGATTCAGATTTTACAGAGGCCAGTTTCGAATTGCAGCCATCCGTAGGTGCCCTTTGAGAGCGGTTTTGAAGGAGTCAAGGGATTCACATGTCTTAATGACTGTTGGTAGGGCGTTCCACATTTTGGTGGCATAGGAGCGAAAATATTTTAGTCCCTTGTTTGCGCCGAATCTGGGTTGTACATGGTTTGTTGCACTCCCTCTGGTGTTGTGGGTGTGGACTTCGTTTACATTAAGGAAGTATTTAGACAGGTACAGGGTATCTTAGTGGTGTATCGAATCTTGTGGACCAGACCCATTGCAAGATGCTGTACTCTGTCGTCGACCCTAAGCCATCCCAGCGTGTCAAAGTGGGCAGGGGTGAGGTGGGTTCGGGGGGTGAGGCCAAGTAGGAGCCTGACCAGTTTGTTTTGGGAGGTCTGGAGCCTTGTTTTAAGGGCCTTTGAGGTGCTGTGGTACCAAGAGGTGGATGCATAGTCAAAGAAACCTTGTACGAGGGCTCCTGTTAAGGTCTTCAAGGTGTTTTTGCTGACCAGTGACTTTTTTGATTACGTTGGTGGCCATTTTATCACCGGAAAGATTGGCCTCCAGGATGGAACCTAGGTAGGTAATTTCATCTTTACGTGTGATAATATTGTCACCCACTCTAACCAAGAAGCCATTGATGTGTGCACACACGCACTGCCACTGACAACCAACCTCCCTATTCTATAACCTTTATGTTGATTTCCTGTTTTTGGTTATTTGTACGTCTCTACATGTTCTGATTAAGGCTGCACAATATACCGTTATCGTATCGTTATCGAGGTATGAACATGCACAATATCAGTATCGCAAAAAGGCAACGGTATCGCGATATAGATATATCGTCGACATATCGATATATCGTCCACTTCTAAAGCCAGCCCTCTGTTTTAGCCTGTGCCCCTCGGAAAATAAACCATCACTCCGTTTGTCCCTCTGTCCTACACACACGAACACGCACGCACACGCACACACACACACACACACACACACACACACACACACACACACACACACACACACACACACACACACACACACACACACACACACACACACACACACACACACACACACACACACACTAGGGCTGCACGATATATCGTATCGTGTCGATATCGAGATATCTGCCATATATATCGTGATATGAATTATATCGTATCGTATCGATATCGAGATATCTGCCATATATATCGTGATATGAATTTTTGTCCATATCGTGCAGCCCTAGTTCTGATGCATTTAACATGGTGGACCCTATTGTTAACAAGTGTACAGTTAGTATTGAAGTTTTGTATTGAATTGTGCTTGAAATGTAATTCCACAAAATGTTAATTGTAACATTTTTGCAACAATAGAATATATCTACTAGATCACAGCGTGATGTATCTTATTTGTTTTGTCTTATTTTGTCTACTTTAGACCTAGAATTCTCAGGCTATAGGAAAGCATTTTCTTAAAACATTTTACATTTCATTTATGGTTGAATCATTAAGTATTGACTTGTGCTTTCGTTTGAAATGTACCCATTCTACATACTGTGAAGGAAAACATATCAATCAAACAAACAATCCATCAATCAATGAGATCACGAGCAATACATTTAGGTGACATTTCAAGCGTTATAAATCTGTTATCCATAGGTCTACTCCACTGTATTCTGGCTTGCCTTGTACCACCACCTAGTGGTGTCTTAAGTACATAGCAAGTCAAAGATAGATAGAAAGGAACACTTTCCAGAGAGTCAGGCAGAGTTATGTGTGGAACAAACAGCATGTGAAAAACGTCTCACAAACGAGGTACAGTTTACACTCAATATATTGTCATTTAAGTAAACAATTCTTTGACATGCTTAACTGTGTGATGTTACCCTGTTACTGTGTGATGTCCCTTTAGCACCCTTAGCTCATGGATGCTAACGTTACAATGGCGAGTGTAGACGGCTAATTTAGTTTCTGTTAGCTATTATGCTAGTCTCTTTGCGTTCTGTCTGTCGTTGCTTACCACCAGGCCCGCTGTCTGTATTAATGCACGGCATTGCAACGGGATTTAGTGCAAGTATCGGCCCTGAAATGCTGTCCATGTGCTGCCGAAATATCGCTGCAGGGCCTGAGACGAAGTCGAGGAGTTCTGAAGGGATTTTATTCCTCGATAATGGAACAAAACGAGGCATTTCCTCTCTCTCACCCATAGGCGATTTTAGGCTCTCCCAGCAGGGGGGCACAACAAGGATTACACGTGGTATAATAACAGCTAGCCTACATCTGGGTACACAACTGTGAGAACTCAATGTAAACAACTCAATATGCAAGACAAGTGTTTTGCTAGACACTATATGATTAATTTACTCATTTTGGAGCATACTATAGCCAATCAGCATGTGAGACATGTCAATGTCAATCATGTAATGTTGCAAAAAACTTACAAAGCATGACTGAAATGAAAAATAGTTACAAAAGTTACAATATTGACAAATATAAGAATCAATCTCGATTACTGTCATCGTCTATTTCTTGCTTCAAATGTTTTCAAAAACATTCTTGAGAGCAATATTTGATTAAATGATTGATTGAATAACTTACAGTGAGTACTTAACGTACAGTCAAACACTGTCCAAAACGATAACCCCTGAAAGCATTTCCATTCAGGTCCTGGGTATTCAATTCACTATCATGAAATGGAAAAATAACAATTCAAAATCATAAAAAAGTAATAATAAAATCAAATATGTACAGGTTGGGGGACTAGAAAAAGGAGGGGGTTTAGTTGTAAATCACATTGTGTGTGACTCGAATCAGTATAAAGCATTCAACCAAGCCGTGAATACATTTAATTATACAATGCAATTACATTTAATCATATTGTATAATATTGTATACATGATGACTGGACCGTCTGGACGGTGATGTGACAGCGTCAATAAATGAACCGGGGCAAGTTTTGACTTGAGCTTTGACCCCATCACCGAACGCAACGCAATGCAACGTCGCTAGGAAGAGTGCGAGGCAGCTGATATATTCTTCAATGTATGCCGGTGTCGCGTGGAAATATAACTAATCTACAAGCTCACAACGCTTACCCACGGCACCGTCATTTATTTTTTTTATTCAAAATTTTGTTTGAATATGGAATATTCGTTGGCAGCACTAGTCACTAGGCTGTGAGCTGGCTGTCTGCCACACACCCCCCACCACGATCACGATGGCATTGGCTGCTCCGTTTCACCCGCGTTTGGTTTGAAGTTATATCGAGTCATGTTTCGAACATTGCAAACGTGTGAAATAACTGTAGTATGCGCCGTGTCGGGGTGAGCTCTCACACTCAAGCTCCCCTTGAGTGTGACCATGCTGTTCTGCTGCGTTGCATGTCGTCAGTATGACTAGGATGACGACGTCGTCTACATTTCATGAGCTTTCATTAGTCAGGTTTCACCTGACAAAAAGGAAACATTCCCTGATGCTGTCGGTGACACAACGCCGATGGCTGCAGTGGAACGCCGTCGTTATACATTATTTACTTGCAAAGGACAGCAATTAATAAATTGTCTAAAATATAAAGTAAAAACATGTCAAATCAAGTGTGCACATGTGCATCTCCACCTGACCTGTGGCATAATTGACTCTAATTGGTTATCTTCTACATTAGTTCCTTTTTTTCTTTTTTTTGCAATGTTGACCACACAATTAGCTAAATATTTACCCAGGGTAGTAGCTGAGCACAGGTGCTCATTTTCAGCAATGTTTCAGTATGTATGTAAGGTTACTGAATGATTTATTTTCTCTTTTTCATTTCCCCTACTGTTGATTTTCTACAGACCACCACAGCTACTGATCTACAGTATCAAGAGAGATGGCCTCCAAAAGAGATGCAGAGTACCAGCAGGAGATGGACGGACGACGTGGACTGTTTCATGCGATGTTTCAACCCGTCGTACACTTGCACAGGATAGGTATGTAGCGTTTACATTACTGGTGGTTTTAAGCCTATAGTAAAGTTAGCTAGCTGCAGGTGTGTGTACTTGAGTTCTCAACGGGCCGGAAAATTCAAGCCTGGCCTGAACGAGTTGAAGGAAGCCCGATCGAAACATTAATTAATCAACAAAGTCCAACCCAGACGAAAATAATAAATAATGCTACAAACGGCTGCGCGTCGGCAGAGGCTCAAATCACTTCAGGATGAGAGAGACGGTAATGTGTTTGTGTCTAACCAACTCCTAGTAGCTGTCTGTTCCTTAGAGTATATATATGAATAGAGAAGGCACCCAGAGGAAATCTTGAGGCGAAATGGACATAGTGGCCGAATGAAGGTATTGCAGCCTGGCCCCAAACACATGAACGCGCTGTCCGTTGACTAACATTGTACACGTTCACGACGGACGACGCTCGTGCGCGTTCAACGGCAGCGCGTTCATGTGTTTGGGGCCACTCACCACTGCAATCCGTCCCAGAATGCACTCTGTTCCTACCAGGAAGGAGGAGTGAATCCGCCTCATGCGCTTTTGAGCAACTTAATGCAAGTGGATGGGAGGAGAACTCGGGTGTCTTCTCTATAGATATATAACTCTATGGTCTGTTCGGCACTCCGCACAAGTGGTGGGTATGGCCTGCAACCTCACGATAGATATGTATCACGATACGGCTACAGGCTTTAGTTTAGACATATACTACTAGACCGACAACCTACCTCAAACCCTAACCGAAAGCACAGGAGCACCGCATGTCCGACCGTTGTTTCCGCATGGCGGTCCGTTGGTGTGTCTAAAGATTAATTGCATATATCGTAAGTGTCAGGCAGAAACTGATTCTGATGTTTGTTTAAAAGCCGCCTCACACACAGCATTTCCTGCCACATCAATGCGGTACGATAGGATTATCAGAAAGGAATACAATACGATTATTGCCATATCAATTAATTGAACCCACACCTACTCCGCACACATATAAAACATCCATGACAATAAAAACAACTCGCCAGCCACTAACGGATGAGCAAAACATGTTAGTGGTGTCAACAATAACCGATTCAGCAATGCAATGCGATTCGGCCGCGTGCGCGATTCTGCATCGGTGCAGCAACAGACAATCGATTATAGCAAAGTCACCTTTTTGGACCCTTGGGAGCATCCGTAGGTCTCTGTTTGCACATCAATCACAGCAATCGGGGGCGGAATGTCGGGGGGGCGGAATGTTCAGGACAGTCTCGTTTGGGATTCGCTTATACAACCGTCTGTTTAGTGTAAACACAGAAGTCACACTGCTACATGACACCGGGAACAAACAGGCTAAAGGCGCGTGTCTACGCGGTGTGACTAAATGAATTAAACCGCTGTTTCACAGCAGGATAATTTTACAGCCTGGGTTTCACCTCAGTGGATGTAGACCCTTTTACATTAAAGGAGAATTCCATACTAAAAGGCTTTCTTACCTTTCTTTGTAGTTGTTACGTCCCCATCAAAGAGGTCCAGGTGTTATTTTGTTCAAAAGCTCCTTATTGGCTATTTCCCCTACCATAAGCCCTAAATGAATTGCATTGAATTGAATGGGATGTATGGGGTGTTGTGCTAATTCGCTTATTTCCATCGCTCAAAATTATATATTTCTTGTATATATCCTCTCTTCATAATGTAAATAATAACCCAAGCGGCACACTTTACTACTTATTTCGATGGAAATAAGCGAATTAGCACAACACCCCATACATCCCATTCAATTCAATGCAATTCATTGAGGGCTTATGGTAGGGGAAATAGCCAATAAGGAGCTTTTGCACAAAATAACACCTGGACCTCTTTGATGGGGACGTAACAACTACAAAGAAAGGTAAGAAAGCCTTTTAGTATGGAATTCTCCTTTAACGACACAACGCTTGGCGTTGGCTCTGGTCCATAGCGCTAAGGACTCCTTAACGCTATGGACCAGAGCTGGTTGGGTGTTACGTTACATCAGTGCTGCTGTGTACAGAGACTGAGATGTGTGTGAGCGAGAGAGATAAATAAATACAGGGTGTGTCGTCGTATGTACACCAGACACCAGAGGATATAATTTATAAGTTAAATGTCATTGGTCTTATAATATATTGATACATAAAAGTATAGTATAATAATACATGATACGTTTGGGTGCATCCTGCTCAGTCTGTATACAATACTATTATAATTCTAAATTAAATATGTTCAGATCTGACTATTCCCATATCTTGCCATTTTGTTGTGCAGAGTGATTCATCACAATGCATCGTAGAATCGAATTGAATCGTTGGCTGGTGAATCGCAATCGAATTGAATAGTGCCAATTACCACTAAAACATGTCGGTGCTTTTCACAGCGAGCCCATATAACTTAGAATCCATTCATTGACTGAACCTCGCGCCACCAGGCTTTCCACAAGGAGGAAAATGAACGCCTGGACGCGAGGAATGATGTTTGAGGAAGGGACCGAATTAGTTCTAGTTGTTTAAGGAAAAATAAACAATTGATAAGACATTTAGGCCATATTTCTCTGTTCTAATTAGGTGAAAAGGCATTTGTCGTCACTGTCCACTGTGTCCAGGCTTTGAAAAAAAAAACACTGCTTTACAACCTCTGTTTTGACCTTAATCTACAACGCATGTCACTTCATTATTATTAGTCTTCTTCCATGTCAAGTCAAAGTCCATATTATCTTTATTCTTATTATCCTTATTCTACTGCTTCATTCCAGACAAAATGGTGGACCTTAAACAGGAACTTATAGACCACCTTAAACAGGAACTTGAAGACCTTAAACAGGAAGCTGAAGACCTCCTTAAACAGGAACCTGAAGACTACCTTAAACAGGAACCTGAAGACTACCTTAAACAGGAACCTGAAGACCTCCTTAAACTAGAAGCTGAAGACCACCTTAAACAGGAACCTGAAGACTACCTTAAACAGGAAGCTGAAGACTACCTTAAACAGGAACCTGAAGACCACCTTAAACAGGAACCTGAAGACTACCTTAAACAGGAACCTGAAGACCTCCTTAAACTAGAAGCTGAAGACCACCTTAAACAGGAACCTGAAGACCACCTTAAACAGGAACCTGAAGACCATGAAACTGAAGACAATCTGGACACCAGTAAGTTGACTGCAAATCAAAGCACCTCAATCCATGCCTGACATATAACGCATGTTATAGAAATGTTTTCTTGTCTGCAAGTTTGCAACCATACATTTATTAACCAAAATAGCATAAATAGTTGCCACATGACGTTTTGTGAGCTTGTAGGTCGACTTATTGGAAAGTGGTAACTTATTTTTGCCTCACCCCATTTCTTTCTGAAATGAGGGCTCTGGGTGCACGCATAGGTGTGTATCTGGAACTGGAGGAGTTGAGGAACAAGCTAGGGATTTTTTTTATAATTAATCCACTATCCGCGACCATGATTTTTCTTGACTAAATCAAACGATTATTTAACAATTATTTTTAAATGTGGTTTGTTTCTGTATTGCCCTCTGCAAATAAAGTGATTAAATTATTGAGCAGGAAACTAGCAGTGTATTGTTGAAGCTCTTTAGTGATCTACTCTGACTATAGTATGTAAAGTTGCTGAATAACTAAATATACTGTATATATTTATCATGGTGATTTCCACAGAGCACCACAGGGAGAGGTCTACACTAGTATCAACAGAGAGAGAACACCGAGAGATGGATGAGCGACGTGGACTGTTTGATGCAATGTTTCAACCTGTAGTGCAGATGCACAGGATAGGTATGTATGTTTAGATTTTCTAGAGCTGTTCCGATTCCAACTTATTCACTTTCAATACTGACACTGCAGCCAAAAACTCTGTAACGACACAAGTTGGGAATGATGCAAATAGAGAATGTATGCCTCACCCTGTTATGCAATACTCGTTATACCTGAAACTACGCGGCCCGGGCTAAATTGTTCTTCTCGTTGTAAACACTTTGGGTGCTACAGTATATAACGAATGAGGTGTCTCTTTAAAATATCCACTTGTTTTGTGTTCATTCAACATGTACAGAAACTGCAAACTCAGTACCACAAATGTTCTTCTCTCCTCTCTTAACCACAATGTTCAATGTTTTCTTCTCATTTCATACTTTGCCTAGACGTCCTGAACCTCCCTTTGTCTAAAGAGCTTTACCCTGAAGAGGAGAGGAGCTCCAGTCTGGCCCAGGAGGAACCAGAGCCTCCACAACATAAAGCTAATCAGGAGGGGCTACTTCAACAACCAGAGGAGGCTGATGGGTTGACATTACTAGCAGTGGAAAGTGAAGATGATGATGATGAAAACATACAGACGGAGCCTGGAGCCAGCACCTCAACTCAACACACAGAAACACAAGATGATGTAGAGGACTGTGGGAATTCACAACCAACTACTGATGACCATCTCCTCTCTTCACACGGTTCTGAAACTGTAGATAGTGATGAGTGGGAGGAGACCAGGGAAGGTCAGTCAGCTTTAAACGCACTGAGGTCACACACTAGTCAAGATGCAGAAGGACAGCTGTCCCAGGACCAGAAATCATCAATACAAACTAAATCCATAGGAAAGAAAAGGTTTAGTTGTACCGAGTGTGGCAACATCTTTAAACATAAGAAATCTATGGAGAAGCACGCTAAGATTCATACAGGGCCGAACCGCTTTAGTTGTACAGTGTGTGGCAAAATCTTTAAACGTAAGAAATGTATGGAGCAGCACACTAGGATTCATTCAGAGCCGAACCGCTTTAGTTGTACAGATTGTGGAAAAGTATTTCAAAGCAAGGAAAATCTGGAGAAGCACATTAGGAATCATACAGAGAAGAAACGTTTTAGTTGTACAGAGTGTGGCACAGTGTTTAATCGGAAGGCCGATCTGAATGCACACACACCGATTCATACAGGGAAATATCCCTTTAATTGTACAGTCTGTGGCAAAGGATTTACTGGAAGGAGTCATCTTGAAAATCACATTAGAATTCACACAGGGGAAAAGCCCTTTAGTTGTACAGTTTGTGACAAAGGCTTTACTCAAAATAGTACTCTTAGAAGCCACATGTTGATTCATACAGGGGAAAAGCCCCATACTTGTACAGTTTGTGGCAAATGTTTTGGTAAAAAGTTCACATTGCAAGAACATATGAGAACTCACTCGGGGGAGAAGCCAAAGCCCTTTAATTGTATACATTGTGGCAAAAGCTTTAAAGGAGTGAGTAACCTAAAAACACACATAATGTCTCACACAGGGGAAAGACCCTTTATTTGTACAGTTTGTGGTACAGGTTGTGTTAGGAAATGTGATCTAAAAAGGCACATGAAGATTCATACAGGGGAAAAAACCTTCCTTTGTACAGTTTGTGGCAAAGGCTTTAACGAAAAGGGTGATCTGAAAAAACACATGCGGTGGCATACAGGGGATAAGCCCTTTAAGTGTACGATTTGTGGCAAAGGCTGGGTTACAAGACAATTACTAAAAGCGCACATGAGGATGCATACAGGGGAAAGGCCCTTTACTTGCACAGTTTGTGGCAACACATTTGGTCGAAATGATCATTTCAAAGCACACATGAGGGTTCATACAGGGGAAAAGCTGTATACTTGTACAGTATGTGGTAAAGACTATGCTCGAATGGATGTTCTAAAGACACACATGAGGACTCATACAGGGGAAAAACCCTTTACTTGTAAAATTTGTGGCAAAGACTTTCGTCAAATAACTTGTCTAATTACACACAATAGGAGTCATACAGGGGAAAAGCCATTTAGTTGTTCAGTTTGTGGAATAGGCTTTAGTCGAATGGATGTTCTAAAAAAACACATGAGGAACCATACAGGGGAAAAGGACTTCACTTGATCAGTTTGTGGTAAAGGCTTCATTTGTAGGCCTACTCTGAACAGACAGAACTTTGGTCCAAATGGACATCTCAAAATAGGAAGGTGCTGCATGTTTAACAATATATTTTAGTTCTTTAACGCTGCTGTCATATAAAACATACAAGTTTGCAGTCATTCATTCTAATCCAGGATGGAAATGACAGGTCATATAGATGCAAAGCAGACTAATCACATAATCTAATCTGACAATAGCAACATGCCTAAATAAAACAATTCTATATACTTTATTCTCCAATTGATAGCTGTTCACTGTGTTGACATGTTTGTCTTGTTGTAAACTGTTAAATTATCATAGCTCATATGGGCAGTGGCAGAGAGACATTTCTTTTTTAGAATCAGATTATTATCACTTTGTGTATTTTATAGGGGTTTTGTGAGAGCAGCAACACACCAAACTGTAATTTTACCTATGTGGGCGGATTCTGGCAACGCTTTTCAATGGGAACGGAGTGTTTGTTGCCATGTGTGGATTTCTGGGGGAAGGGGGAACGAACAACAAAAAAACTTTGTGCCCATTGAAAAGCATTGGCAGAATCTGCCTCCATACGCATAATAAAAGTTTGGTGTGACTGCATCGTTATAGAATAGATGGATACTTAAATTAGTTGTATTCTGTTTTGTTAATGGAGAATTCTGCAGTAGCTGTTTCCTTACCTCAATCTGACGTTAATATATCTAATAACGAGTGGTACACATTTAACCCATTTTGGGCGGGAACCCCTTTTGGTGTTAGCATTACGTTACGCTTTAGCTATTGAAAAATAGCAGATCTACAAGCTCATAGCGCGCCACCGAGTGGCGCGCTACGAGCTTGTAGGTCTGCTATTTTTGAAAGATCGAAGAGCGACTGACATAGAAGACATTTTTAGAATCTGATCTCAGGTCAGAATGGATTAAATGTTACATAACATCCAGGGCGCAGTGCAGCTCAGACCGGCCACGCTGGCTCGCCTTGTTACAGGAGGCCTGTCGGAACAAGACATGTCTGTGCGTCTTATTACAAAAGACATGTAGAAAAGAATTAGAGCAGTGTCCAAAAATATACATATATTTTCGCTCAATCTAAGCGATTTTGCTTAAGACCAAGCACGCCCGGTCTTATAGCTGCGCTGCGCTCTGGATGTTATGTAACATTTCACATGTACCACTCACTCGTTATTGGATATAGATTAACGTCAAATTGCGTTTACGAAAATGGCTATTCCGGATTGTAAAGGTGCGTTCAGACTTGGATGTTTAGAGTGGCGCGATTACATACAAAATCAATGCAAAAACGAGAATTGCGCGACGCGATCTGGCGAAGCACAAACTGGACGAACCGAGGCGAATATATACATATTCAGGTCTGAACGCCGCTTTAGAAAGGGAAAACGAGAGGGCATTTTTCTGTTATTTAAAGAAATAAAATAAACAAGGTTTCACATTACGTCCTTTGTGTTTGCTTTATCCTTAACATTTCTGCTGTTATCTAAAGGTGTGTCGTTCACCCCCTTTAATTCATTTCTGCTGTTATCTAAAGGTGTGTCGTTCACCCCCTTTAATTCTGCTGTTATCTAAAGGTGTGTCGTTCACCCCCTTTAATTCTAAATATGTTATACTTGTGGGCGGGTGGGAGCAGCTCGGGGTGATGACAAGTAGTCATATATTATTGTTATATTTCACAGTATGTAGAATGGGTACATTTCATTATATTTCACAGTATGTAGAATGGGTACATTTCATTATATTTCACAGTATGTAGAATGGGTACATTTCATTATATTTCACAGTATGTAGAATGGGTACATTTCATTATATTTCACAGTATGTAGAATGGGTACATTTCATTATATTTCACAGTATGTAGAATGGGTACATTTCATTATATTTCACAGTATCTAAGACCTGGGCTTGTTTTTCTGTAAAGTTGCTTGTAAATATTGGTGATGATTCAAGTTTCTTTAAATCCTTACAGCCTCATTACGGCTTTGAATCCAATCATACACATTATGAAAATACTACGTCCTATACAGCGAGTACAAAAAATAAATAATAATGATAAATACAAAATAAAAATACAAAATAAAATAATGAAATAAAGGAACATGGTCATATAATGGCATGTTTATGTATGTATGTATGTAGAATGGGTACATTTCATTATATTTCACAGTATGTAGAATGGGTACATTTCATTATATTTCACAGCATGTAGAATGGGTACATTTCATTATATTTCACAGTATGTAGATTGGGTACATTTCATTGTATTTCACAGTATGTAGAATGGGTACATTTCATTGTATTTCACAGTATGTAGAATGGGTACATTTCATTGTATTTCACAGTATGTAGAATGGGTACATTTCATTATATTTCACAGTATGCCGAATGGGTACATTTCATTGTGGGTACATTTCATTATATTTCACAGTATGTAGAATGGGTACATTTCATTATATTTCACAGTATGTAGAATGGGTACATTTCATTATATTTCACAGTATGCCGAATGGGTACATTTCATTGTATTTCACAGTATGTAGAATGGGTACATTTCATTGTATTTCACAGTATGTAGAATGGGTACATTTCATTGTATTTCACAGTATGTAGAATGGGTACATTTCATTATATTTCACAGTATGTAGAATGGGTACATTTCATTATATTTCACAGTATGTAGAATGGGTACATTTCATTGTATTTCACAGCATGTAGAATGGGTACATTTCATTATATTTCACAGTATGTAGAATGGGTACATTTCATTGTATTTCACAGTATGTAGAATGGGTACATTTCATTGTATTTCACAGTATGCCGAATGGGTACATTTCATTGTATTTCACAGTATGTAGAATGGGTACATTTCATTATATTTCACAGTATGTAGAATGGGTCAATTTCATTATATTTCACAGTATGTAGAATGGGTACATTTCATTATATTTCACAGTATGTAGAATGGGTACATTTCATTATATTTCACAGTATGTAGAATGGGTACATTTCATTATATTTCACAGTATGTAGAATGGGTACATTTCATTATATTTCACAGTATGTAGAATGGGTACATTTCATTGTATTTCACAGTATGAAGAATGGGTACATTTCATTATATTTCACAGTATGTAGAATGGGTACATTTCATTATATTTCACAGTATGTAGAATGGGTACATTTCATTATATTTCACAGTATGTAGAATGGGTACATTTCATTATATTTCACAGTATGTAGAATGGGTACATTTCATTATATTTCACAGTATGTAGAATGGGTACATTTCATTGTATTTCACAGTATGTAGAATGGGTACATTTCATTGTATTTCACAGTATGCCGAATGGGTACATTTCATTGTATTTCACAGTATGTAGAATGGGTACATTTCATTATATTTCACAGTATGTAGAATGGGTCCATTTCATTATATTTCACAGTATGTAGAATGGGTACATTTCATTATATTTCACAGTATGTAGAATGGGTACATTTCATTATATTTCACAGTATGAAGAATGGGTACATTTCATTATATTTCACAGTATGTAGAATGGGTACATTTCATTGTATTTCACAGTAGAATGGGTACATTTCATTGTATTTCACAGTATGTAGAATGGGTACATTTCATTGTATTTCACAGTATGCCGAATGGGTACATTTCATTGTATTTCACAGTATGTAGAATGGGTACATTTCATTATATTTCACAGTATGTAGAATGGGTCAATTTCATTATATTTCACAGTATGTAGAATGGGTACATTTCATTATATTTCACAGTATGTAGAATGGGTACATTTCATTATATTTCACAGTATGTAGAATGGGTACATTTCATTATATTTCACAGTATGTAGAATGGGTACATTTCATTATATTTCACAGTATGTAGAATGGGTACATTTCATTGTATTTCACAGTATGAAGAATGGGTACATTTCATTATATTTCACAGTATGTAGAATGGGTACATTTCATTATATTTCACAGTATGTAGAATGGGTACATTTCATTATATTTCACAGTATGTAGAATGGGTACATTTCATTATATTTCACAGTATGTAGAATGGGTACATTTCATTGTATTTCACAGTATGTAGAATGGGTACATTTCATTGTATTTCACAGTATGCCGAATGGGTACATTTCATTGTATTTCACAGTATGTAGAATGGGTACATTTCATTATATTTCACAGTATGTAGAATGGGTCCATTTCATTATATTTCACAGTATGTAGAATGGGTACATTTCATTATATTTCACAGTATGTAGAATCGGTACATTTCATTATATTTCACAGTATGTAGAATGGGTACATTTCATTATATTTCACAGTATGTAGAATGGGTACATTTCATTATATTTCACAGTATGTAGAATGGGTACATTTCATTATATTTCACAGTATGTAGAATGGGTACATTTCATTATATTTCACAGTATGTAGAATGGGTACATTTCATTGTATTTCACAGCATGTAGAATGGGTACATTTCATTATATTTCACAGTATGTAGAATGGGTACATTTCATTGTATTTCACAGTATGTAGAATGGGTACATTTCATTGTATTTCACAGTATGCCGAATGGGTACATTTCATTGTATTTCACAGTATGTAGAATGGGTACATTTCATTATATTTCACAGTATGTAGAATGGGTCAATTTCATTATATTTCACAGTATGTAGAATGGGTACATTTCATTATATTTCACAGTATGTAGAATGGGTACATTTCATTATATTTCACAGTATGTAGAATGGGTACATTTCATTATATTTCACAGTATGTAGAATGGGTACATTTCATTATATTTCACAGTATGTAGAATGGGTACATTTCATTGTATTTCACAGTATGAAGAATGGGTACATTTCATTATATTTCACAGTATGTAGAATGGGTACATTTCATTATATTTCACAGTATGTAGAATGGGTACATTTCATTATATTTCACAGTATGTAGAATGGGTACATTTCATTATATTTCACAGTATGTAGAATGGGTACATTTCATTATATTTCACAGTATGTAGAATGGGTACATTTCATTGTATTTCACAGTATGTAGAATGGGTACATTTCATTGTATTTCACAGTATGCCGAATGGGTACATTTCATTGTATTTCACAGTATGTAGAATGGGTACATTTCATTATATTTCACAGTATGTAGAATGGGTCCATTTCATTATATTTCACAGTATGTAGAATGGGTACATTTCATTATATTTCACAGTATGTAGAATGGGTACATTTCATTATATTTCACAGTATGTAGAATGGGTACATTTCATTATATTTCACAGTATGTAGAATGGGTACATTTCATTATATTTCACAGTATGTAGAATGGGTACATTTCATTATATTTCACAGTATGTAGAATGGGTACATTTCATTATATTTCACAGTATGTAGAATGGGTACATTTCATTATATTTCACAGTATGTAGAATGGGTACATTTCATTATATTTCACAGTATGTAGAATGGGTACATTTCATTATATTTCACAGTATGTAGAATGGGTACATTTCATTATATTTCACAGTATGTAGAATGGGTACATTTCATTATATTTCACAGTATGTAGAATGGGTACATTTCATTATATTTCACAGTATGTAGAATGGGTACATTTCATTATATTTCACAGTATCTAAGACCTGGGCTTGTTTTTCTGTAAAGTTGCTTGTAAATATTGGTGATGATTCAAGTTTCTTTAAATCCTTACAGCCTCATTACGGCTTTGAATCCAATCATACACATTATGAAAATACTACGTCCTATACAGCGAGTACAAAAAATAAATAATAATGATAAATACAAAATAAAATAATGAAATAAAGGAACATGGTCATATAATGGCATATTTACCGCAAGCAACAACATCAAACTTTGAAGTAAATTGGTAGTTGCGGAGTGCGGTTTTTGGGGGTATTTAGTACTTTATATAGGCCTACTTGTTTCTAATGTGTAGTTTCCTAATGTCGTTTAAACCAGTGATTGATTGATTAATTGATTGATTATGTGAATTATTGAAGTATTCAGGTTTTATTAATGTGTCCAGGGACCCCCCCCCCCCCAGTCCATATTCTGTGTCCAGGGACCTCCGTACCAGATTTGTGTTTTTCTCTCTCTTAAAAAAAGAATAAATAAAAATAAGAATAAGAATCTACAAACTCACAACGCGTTGATTGTTCTTTCTGCCTTGTTCTCATAGACCTGGTGCTTGTTTCTCTCCCGCAATCTGGCAACCCTCCGCTAGGTGGCTAATGTTGTTGCTAGCTGTTTTTACATGTAGTATAGTTGCTATCTAATGTTGCTAAGCTAACGAAGCTAACGACGCCTGTTTGTATATATTATATGATTAGCAGCGCTATTTAATTCATACCATTTCATAGCGAAGGATATAAACAGGATATAGCAGAACGGAATAAACAGGAGAGGAACTAAAAGGTGAGTTTTTACCTAAAACTAAAACATTCTCCCACTGGAATGATGTTAGCATCATGCTAACCAGCTAACAGGATAACCAGCTAGCAGCAAACACACCTCTGTAGTGGAGTTTCAACAACACTATAATTCATATTACAGTATGTATGGTAAACATTCTATTATTCTACCATTAACGTCTTATTGTTCATGTTGTTTCAAGTGTTGTTGATGCCAGAATGTGTCGCTAGATGGCCTAACATTAGCATTAAGGCCGTGTTGTTTTTTGATGAATTGAACAATGTGGACCCTGTTGTAAACAAGTGTAATGCTTAATTGGGTCGTCCACTCACAGTTAACAGTCTTTGTATTGAGTTTGTGCTTAAAATGTACTGTAAATTCTACAAACTGTTAATAAATATTTCAATCAATCAATTGTTGTTATTACTTGTAGATGCATCGTATACACTGTAAACGATGCATCTACAAGTTGTACAATTGTGCAATGAGCAATGTGATTGTTATGTCCATATCAAAATAAATAAATAAACATAAACATTATGACGTAAACAACGGCTTTTAGTTTAAACGGATTTTGTTTATATCACTGGTCCATTAATTTACTCTTTGGCATCTGAGCCACGGACCACCATCTGATGACATTTAGCCTCTCAGACCCATCTGAGCCACGGACCACCATCTGATGACATTTAGCCTCTCAGACCCATCTGAGCCACGGACCACCATCTGATGACATTTAGCCTCTCAGACCCATCTGAGCCACGGACCACCATCTGATGACATTTAGCCTCTCAGACCCATCTGAGCCACGGAACCACCATCTGATGACATTTAGCCTCTCAGACCCATCTGAGCCACGGACCACCATCTGATGACATTTAACCTCTCAGACCCAAAACTAAAGAATATTTTGTTATCGTTGGATTAGATTTTGTCCACAATTATATTGATGTTGGTACCATTAGGATAGATAACATGATGTTGGTACCATTAGGAGAGATAACATGGTGTTG
Organism: Protomyctophum parallelum; assembly: GCF_964188405.1. Classification (NCBI taxonomy): domain Eukaryota; kingdom Metazoa; phylum Chordata; class Actinopteri; order Myctophiformes; family Myctophidae; genus Protomyctophum; species Protomyctophum parallelum. The sequence continues at coordinate 650,640 of NC_139707.1, read as the reverse complement.
GTACCATTAGGAGAGATAACATGATGTTGGTACCATTAGGAGAGATAACATGGTGTTGGTACCATTAGGAGAGATAACATGGTGTTGGTGCCATTAGGAGAGATAACATGGTGTTGGTAGTACCATTAGGAGAGATAACATGGTGTTGGTACCATTAGGAGAGATAACATGGTGTTGGTACCATTAGGAGAGATAACATGATGTTGGTACCATTAGGAGAGATAACATGATGTTGGTACCATTAGGAGAGATAACATGATGTTGGTACCATTAGGAGAGATAACATGGTGTTGGTGCCATTAGGAGAGATAACATGGTGTTGGTGCCATTAGGAGAGATAACATGGTGTTGGTGCCATTAGGAGAGATAACATGGTGTTGGTGCCATTAGGAGAGATAGCATGGTGTTGGTACCATTAGGAGAGATAACATGATGTTGGTACCATTAGGAGAGATAACATGGTGTTGGTACCATTAGGAGAGATAACATGATGTTGGTACCATTAGGGGAGATAACATGGTGTTGGTACCATTAGGAGAGATAACATGATGTTGGTACCATTAGGAGAGATAACATGATGTTGGTACCATTAGGAGAGATAACATGGTGTTGGTACCATTAGGAGAGATAACATGGTGTTGGTACCATTAGGAGAGATAACATGATGTTGTTACCATTAGGGGAGATAACATGGTGTTGGTACCATTAGGAGAGATAACATGATGTTGGTACCATTAGGAGAGATAACATGATGTTGGTACCATTAGGAGAGATAACATGGTGTTGGTACCATTAGGAGAGATAACATGGTGTTGGTACCATTAGGAGAGATAACATGATGTTGGTACCATTAGGAGAGATAACATGATGTTGGTACCATTAGGAGAGATAACATGATGTTGGTACCATTAGGAGAGATAACATGATGTTGGTACCATTAGGAGAGATAACATGGTGTTGGTACCATTAGGAGAGATAACATGGTGTTGGTACCATTAGGAGAGATAACATGATGTTGGTACCATTAGGAGAGATAACATGATGTTGGTACCATTAGGAGAGATAACATGGTGTTGGTACCATTAGGAGAGATCAAAATAACAATTCTTCTACATTCTCTAATTGACTTCTTGTAAAGTAAGTAATGCAGATGTTTAACAATAATTTAACTCAAGGTCCATTTGGTTACCAACTCTCCATCATTTAGCTGGGGACCACCTGGAACCCCCTGAAGGACCACTGGTTTACATGATAAGACGTCACTGTCAATTCAACACAGAGAACTGTGACATCACACACATCTAACTTTGCACCAATTATTATTATTTTCTACTTTTACCTTTAGTTTTACTGCACCAATATGTGGAACGCCAACACTCATCAATAAGTGCTGTGCTGTGGTGTGTGTGTGTGTGTGTGTGTGTGTGTGTGTGTGTGTGTGTGTGTGTGGGTGTGGGTGGGGGGGGGGGGGGGGGGGTTAGCTTCTGCAAAAAAGTCGTCCCCAAACTTTGTCATGTCAAGGACCCCCATTTGAAAAGATATGCCAGGGACCCCCATAAGAGAAGACTTTTACGGCTCTAGCAGTGATTCTCAACCCGTTTAATTTCAAGGACCCAGACTGCAGGGTCATACCTGCCCATACCGATTCTGACCCATTATGATATTATACAGAGGACCACAATGTAAAGAAGCCTATAGGCCCTCTAGGGGCTTATTGGTTCAAAGCCTGTTGATAAAGTATTCAATCAATCAATCAATAAATAGCCTATTCTCTTTTCCAAGTGTCTGTTTTCACAACTGAATGAGAGGAGTACACAAATGAAATGTATTTATTCTTGGCTTGTGAAAACCGATTCAATAATCTGTATAATTTTGAGACCATTCCGATACCAATATATAATTTATATATATGGCAACGGACTGACCTCATGCTTCCTTCATGCCTGAGTGTCCAAGTTGCTCCTTTACACCTGCGTGGAAGGAACACGTTATTCCAACCAGTTCCTTTCACCTCCATCAGGCGCCCCGGCTGGCCAGGGGGAGTCAGTTTAGTGACCATGATTACTGCATGTTTTTTGTGAGGGTACCTACCCTAGGGGACACGGGGCCGATATGACTGACATTTCTCTCTGCCTATCACATTGTCTAGATGCAGGCAGGTGCATCGGTGGGCGGGGCTCAGAGTCGCTCGGAGGATGAGGATTCGCTGGTGATAAAGGAGGTGAAGAGGACGTCGGGACAGGCGTTCTGCGGAGGAGGAGGAGGAGTCGTTCCCAAACGCAGGAGTTCCTCCAGGTTGGAGTTCATTATTAAAGGAGAATTCCATGCTAGAATGCTTTCTTATCTTTCTTACCTTTCTTTGTAGTTGTTACGTCCCCACCAAAGAGGTCCAGGTGTTTTTTTGTGCAAAAACTCCTTATTGGCTATTTTCCCTTCCATAAGCCCTCAATGAATTGCATTGCATTGAATGGGAATTGAATGGGGCTATGGGGTGTTATGCTAATTCGCTTATTTCCATCGAAAGAAGTAGTAAAGTGTGCCGCTTGGGATATTATTTACATTATGAAGAGAGGATATATACAAAGAAATTATAATTTTGAGCGATGGAAATAACTGAATTAGCACAACACCCCATAGCCCCATTCAATTCCCATTCAATTCAATGCAATTCATGTAGGGCTTATGGTAGGGGAAATAGCCAATAAGGAGCTTTTGCACAAAATAACACCTGGACCTCTTTGGTGGGGACGTAACAACTACAAAGAAAGGTAAGAAAGTCTTTTAGTATGGAATTCTCCTTTAACTCACTGAGACCTGTTGTTCCAGGGACCCCCCAGAAGCAAAGATTTGAGTTAAAAACGTTCACAGTGAAAGAATATATGTATAAACAAGAAAGTAGTTTTTTGCCACTCAGTAGGCGTTCCCGCATTACTTCTGGGTAGGATGATGATGTCGCCTGCAGTGCAGACCCTCTATAGAAAGTTATGCTCCACATCCTAGTGTTTGACAGGAGGACCATCCAGATAAATTTAGATCTCGGCGATGCCATTATTTCCTATGACAATAAACAATAACAACACTTATCATCTCGTACCTACAGGTCCATCTCAATGAATTAGAATATTGTGTAAAAGTTCATTTTCTTCCATAATAATATAATAAAAAAAATATTATATTCTCAATTAGTATTTAAATTTTTTTTTGTTTTAATCTATGATGATTTTTGGTCTTTGGTCTTTTGGTGTTTTAAACATTATGTTATGCTTTAGCTATGAAAAATAGCAGATCTACAATCTCATAGTGCGCCACCGACCTTGTAGGTCTGGTATTTTTGAAAAATCGTGAAAATATTTATTTCAGAAAACTGGAGGATTTAGAATAATTTCTTAAAATTTCGAGGTCAGGCCTAAATGGGTTAATGTATGCAGTTAATATGTGGTCTGGGCTACTTTTGAACAAATCATTTCATCAATGGGGGCGTGGCATGGAGGTGATCAGCCTGTGGCACTGTTGAGTTGTTATGGAACCTAGTTGTACAGTAGTGGTGCTTGACAGCTGTCATTGTTCCCCAGGTCCATCAACCTAGTTGTACAGTAGTGGTGATTGACAGCTGTCATTGTTCCCCAGGTCAATCAGCCTAGTGGAGAGCAGCCTGGTCAAGTCCTCCAGCAGAGTGAAAGGACCGCCCGTCATCGATCAGCCAATCCGCTGCTCTGGGGGCGGCGACCTCTCGTCCAAACAAAAGGTACGAGCCAATCGGCTGCTCAGGGGAGGTTAGAGCCAATCCAAACCAACAATTTAAAGTTTCCAAATTTAGTGAATGATAAGGGGACGTCTCAGGACAACAGCACTGGGGCACTTGAGGATTATGGAAACAATTCGGCTCTGGCTCCAGTGATTAGAAATGGATAATTCAAAATATACTCCTCATTGACTTACATTGTAGCTGAAACGGCTCCTCATTGTCTTACATTGTAGCTGAAACAGCTCCTCATTGACTTACATTGTAGCTGAAACAGCTCCTCATTGACTTACATTGTAGCTGAAACAGCTCCTCATTGACTTACATTGTAGCTGAAACAGCTCCTCATTGACTTACATTGTAGCTGAAACAGCTCTCGTTGACTTACATTGTAGCTGAAACAGCTCATCATTGACTTACATTGTAGCTGAAACAGCTCTCGTTGACTTACATTGTAGCTGAAACAGCTCCTCATTGACTTACATTGTAGCTGAAACAGCTCCTCATTGACTTACATTGTAGCTGAAACAGCTCCTCATTGACTTACATTGAAGCTGAAACAGCTCTCGTTGACTTACATTGTAGCTGAAACAGCTCCTCATTGACTTACATTGTAGCTGAAACAGCTCCTCATTGACTTACATTGTAGCTGAAACAGCTCTCGTTGACTTACATTGTAGCTGAAACAGCTCCTCATTGACTTACATTGTAGCTGAAACAGCTCTCGTTGACTTACATTGTAGCTGAAACAGCTCCTCATTGACTTACATTGTAGCTGAAACAGCTCCTCATTGACTTACATTGTAGCTGAAACAGCTCCTCATTGACTTACATTGTAGCTGAAACAGCTCCTCATTGACTTACATTGTAGCTGAAACAGCTCCTCATTGACTTACATTGTAGCTGAAACAGCCCCTCATTGACTTACATTGTAGCTGAAACAGCTCCTCATTGACTTACATTGTAGCTGAAACAGCCCCTCATTGACTTACATTGTAGCTGAAACAGCTGCTCTCAAAGTCACTCTTTTACTATGTAAACAAACACAAACAAAGTTGATTCAGACAATATAGAGCATCACCAAAACTCATGTGGTTTTAGGGTTAGGGTTACTGTAGGTATACATTGTGTGGTCTGTTATATACAGGGCTGCAGACAACTAGTACTAGTACTCAGAGGAGCACCTGGAGGAGTTATATTACTTGCTGCTCCTAAAATGCGGCGACCCATCTCGCCGCAAAGAAAATTACGCATTATAATGCAGCTTGCCAAGCTTTATTATCTCCCGGGTTGCAACAAAACTAGCAGAATTTAGCATGCTTTCCCTGGAAATGTCTTTCAACGTTACTTTTTTTGTTGTTTGATAGCTTCTCACTGCAGATTAAACATACAGGCAGTCAATCTGCATTGGCTGTGAAGGCAAAAGCCTCTGTCCACGAACTGTTAAATCCTCTGTTTTTCGTCGGCTATCTTTATTTCTCTCCCTGTAGAAGCCATAGCGTAGCAGGCAGCAGCCTCACACACCCACTGGTTTGTTTATAATAGACACCTGGCTGGCACGGCACTGAGTGTGTCGCATGCTATGACGCAAATTTTAGTTTAGTTAAGTTTTCCAATTTTGTAAAAATGTGTAGAATAAATATTAAGAATGCTTGTCACGTTTGGCCTCCTACAGAAACCATAAATGAAAAATAATCTATTGCTACTTTTAATGCTATACAGGGAGCCACTAGGGGTGTGCTCTAGAGCCGCATGCGGCTCTAGAGCCGCCTGTTGCAGACCCCTGACTTATAGCAAAACGATATTTATTGGATAAGTGGGGACTGGGGAGTCAATGGAGAGTATTGCAACTCTAGATTCATCCCATTATTTAAAAAAATCCAGAGTTGCAAATTGCACCTATAGGTCCATGTGTATTCCAGCTCTATATGCATATTCTAATTCAAACTTCTTAATACTTCCTTTGATTGATTGAAATATTTATTAACAGTTTGCAGAATTACAGTACATTTCAAGCACAAACTCATATTATCCATGAGCATCAAAGCAATATTTAGATACTTTTTTTATTTTTTATTTAAAGCCGATCTACTAGCTCACAACGTGTTGCGGAGCCGCGACACGTTGTGAGCTTGCTGATCAACTATTTGTTTAACATACGACACGTCGTACGGCGAAGCATACGTCAGGCTTCCCTTTTAGCCGAGGCGATGTACACAGTCAACACAGAGTCAGACACACATGGCTCCTCGGTGCAAAATAAATAATGTACAATACCCGACTTTACGATAAAAGCTGGGTGACTGAAATTCTTTGTCCCTGTATAAAAGGTGCAGTTTTTAACGGCCAGATTGGGATGCTCACGACATATTTTGCACCACAACTCGCTGCGCTCAGCACTAGTTTGGAGCCAGCGGACATCCAACCACTTTTCCGCAAACACACGTTTTCTGTGCGGTTCAGGTGGTGGTTCCGTCTGGTGTCTCTTTGGAGGTGGTGGTGCTGGAACACCAAAATAGTTACTTAATGGCGCTTGCTTCTTGGACATTTTGACGAGAGTTTGGCTGTAATACTGTAAGAATAATGTGTCAGATAACTTTTTCTCCGAGTCCGTAGTAAACTCCTGTCCTCCTCCCAGTAGCAAGCAGGAAGCAGCACGCATGGATTTGGAATCCTCCCTCAAGGTTCAAGGGTCAAGGTTCAAGTTTATTTAGTGTCCCCGAAGGGCAAATTGGGTTGCAGCATAGACAGTACATTAAACAATGAATGAAACAGTACAGACAAAACAAACAGTTCACATAGCGGATACCAGAGTAAAAGGTGCACACAACCATTAAAGTGCAGGCGTTTAAAGTGCTATGCGATAGGTCATAAAAGTGCGTGTGCATAGACATAGATAGGCACAAGATAATACAGTAAAAAGTAAAAGTGCTCATCATAAGGTTATATCCTCGATCTACGCACAGCAGCATTCAGTGTGTGAATAGAGACCGGGACAAAGGAATGTTTGTGCCTGTTTTTTGTGGCACAGGGGGCTCGCAAGCGAAGGCCGGATGGGAGAAGGATGTACTCTCCGTATAGTGGGTGAGCAGCATCAGATCGGATACACAGGGCTTTGTTAAGTACCTGTTTCTTAAAGATCTGGTCTAGGCCGTTCATTTGTGAGCCAATGATTTTTGAGGCCACTTTTACAATTCTCCCTAGGGAATTTTTGTCTCTGATGCAGAGATTACCATACCAACAGATAATGGAGAAAGAAATGACGGACTCGATGTAGGCACTGTAAAACAGTTTCATCAGAGTCTTGTCGACATTGAACTTAGCCAATTTCCTTAGGCAGTACAGGCGTTGTTGACCTTTTCTTTGCATCACATCAGTATTTAGGTCGAATTTCAGTTTGTCATCAATAATTGTGCCTAGATACTTGTAGCTTGTACCATTAGCTTGTTACATTGGGTTTTTAGGATGACCAGTTTGGGTGACATTTCTTCTTTTCGTTTTATGGGTATAGAACAAGTTCGCCTGCCCAAAAGAGGCAGTATGCATGACCTGTTACTCAAACAACGTGAAGCATATTGGACCACCCCCCAACGCTAATTCAGAACTTCTTGCCTCGTTGAGTGAATTTGGTTTGTGTATGTGTATATATATATATATATAATATTGTATTTTTCCACTCTCTGTCTGTATGTCATGAGAGCAGGACCTAGTGACTTTTGTCTCTTATTGTTGACTATGTTGATTTCCTAATGTATTTGTACAACCATTAGTCTTTACATCTTTTCTCGTATAATGTAAAAGTTATTTGGGGTCCTTGTGCCTTTAAATTATGTCAGCAAATTGAGGATCATCACAAGCTGTACCTCTTCCTCTAATTAGACTCTGTATATTGTGATTGGTTGATTATTTTAAAAACGTTTGTATATAAGTAATTCTGTTAAAATGATGTGTTATGCCTGAGAAAGGTAACACATTTGTGTAGCAAGCTTCTTGGATCTGGCAGCGTCAGGTTATAATAATAATAATAAAACTTTATTTGTATAGCACCTTTCATGACATGAAATGCAGCTCAAAGTGCTTTACAGAACAATGGAGAATAAAAGAAAAGCAAGGCAACGACAGCAATGCAATACAGTGAGGACATGAATAACAAAAACTAAAAATAATAATAATAATAAATAAATAAATGAGAAAGGTCCGGAGGGACCGAAACGTTGCTTCATTAAATAAGACAATACTCTTGTGCCGAGCAGATACACAGTGTGCGGGTGTACCTTATTGCTTTCAAGGACCCCAAGTTTGACATGCATTACGGACCCCCATTTAATGGAATTTCTATCTCTGGGACCCCCAATTTATATTGTGAAATCGATGTTAATTTAACTCTGACAGTGTACAAATGGAACCACGTCCCGTTAGTGGGTCCATTTGGTTCCATGTGTACACTATCAGAGTTACAGATGGGTGGGGGGCTTTTATTTTGTATTTAATTTGAATTATTATTATTATATCTAGTTGTATTATGGTTAAAACATTGAGAGCTTCTGCTCTGTCTGCACTGCAAACAAGACCTGCTGTGTTGTGAGGTAGCTGCATGTGGAAAGCCTGATCCAGTCTACAGCCCGCCATGGACAGTGACTACTATGCCCTAGGGCTGTCAGTTCACCTCTATAATCCAATTCGAATTTCATTGCTTCATTATTTGTAATTTTCGAAAATATTCGAATATTTACATTGTTTATTTTAACTCATATTTAGCCTATAATAATACACAGAATATAATACGATGCACGTTCTGTCCACTAGAGGGCCCCCCCTTCCAAACGAGAAAGCAGTACTTTCAGCACATGTAATAATGGTTTACGGCACAAAATAGCGTTTAAACTGTTTTATTGAGCACAGTGCACTCAGCACGGTAAGATTGTTGTCTGTCTATATTTGCATTTTACAGTGAACGTGAAACGTAAACGACAGGCCTAGCGCGAGACCCACCGAATGCTTGTGTTTCCACGGACATTATGTCATGTCATTGCGGTCATACTGTCGCGATATCGCCGTGCTTAATGTGGTCCGTGACCGTGGCCCTGACAGGCGCTATGTCTGTCTGTCCTGCACGTGTCCCCGTCCCCCTGTACGTTGGGACCAGTGGACTAGTCCGCTCTGACAAGGCGTAGTTATGCATATCATGTCAATACTCTCGTCTCGGACGGGCGTCCCGCGTCCCTGGTTGTGGCTTGCGAGCAGCCCACCAGGGGGGCTTTAGCTCACTCTAAGCGCTGCCGCGCCGCTCCTCCGGACTTTTCGGGGGTACCGCCTGGGTTCTGCGCGACGGGCTTGACCATGCGGAGTAGCCCTCGTCGCCCCGCTCAGGACCCACGGAACCGCGTGCTTGTCAGCGGCGGTACCGCGAGGCCACGGGGCATAGAACGCACGAAAATCGAGCCTCCGAAAATACTTTCGAGACATTTCAACGTTTTTGACCGCGTGCTCAGCCTTTGCAATCGGGGCCCTTGTCACCTTCGTGTAGCTGGCTAGTCTCCGCTAATTTATCACCGGGCCACTAAGCCGTCTCTATTACGGTCGCGAGGCCACGGGGTCCGGAACCCGGCCCACATTCGCTCGAGACGTGAACGTGCACGTTTTCTAATGCAGTGGAACCGGCCGGGGAGATTTCACAGCGGTAGATTCGTTACTCAATACATTTAGCGGATAAAATAACATAAAACAAAATAAAAATATTAAATAGAATTAATAAATGATAAAAGCTCCATTCGAATGGAAATTTTAGCTTTCGAATATATATATCTTTTTTAATATTCGAATTTCTTTCATATTATGAAATTCGTTCTGACAGCCCTACTATGCCCTCCTCTCAGGCCTGCCAAAGAAGTCAACGGACAAACTCCAAACTTGTTCAAAATGCGGCTGCTAGAGTTCTAACTAGAACTAAAATGAGAGAACACATCACCCCAATTCTATCATCACTGCATTGGCTCCCAGTGGTTTTTAGAATTGATTTTAAAATTCTTTTACTTGTTTTTAAATCCCTAAATGGTCTTGCACCTCCGTGACTGCCTACCTAGATATGTCCCTAACCGCCCCCTCAGGTCCTCCAATGCTGGCCTACTTGAAGTGCCTAAAAGAATGTGCACAAAAAAATATGGTGAGGCAGCTTTTTGCTTCTACGGCCCAACAGCCTGGAATAAACTTCCATTCGAGCTCAGACACGCACCCTCTGTAGACATTTTTAAATCTCAACTCAAGACTCACCTCTTCACTCTTGCTTTTAGTTGAGTTTTACTATGCACGTTCCTACCCTGCCCTGACTGATTTGCTGCATGTGGTGTTTTTATTTGTTTTTATTTATTTTATGTTCTTATATTCAATTTTGTTCTTTGCCATTGTTCTATCACACAGAATGGGAGACCTTCCATTTCCAGGTGGCCTACTCTACCGAGCTCCTGAGCCACTGCCGCCCAAAAACATTAATGATGATTTGATAATTTTATATAGCCTACATAATGTCCTGTAATTTGATCATATATCATGCAACACAACAAGCAGAGTTGCCGAAATATTACATTACATTACATTTACAGTTTCATATTGATTGATATTTGATATTTTCGCCTGGCCAACTTGTATAATTCCTGCATACGTTACTGGCGTGTCACTACAATGTTTTAATAGCATGTTAGTAACAGCACGTCCCTAGCAGGACTTTTACATTCTTGTTGTGTTCATATAGTTTTAACACATTTTGGGCGGGAACCCCTTTTGGTGTTTTAAGCATTATGTTGTACTTTAGCTTTTGAAAAATAGAGCTTGTAGGTCTGCTATTTTTGAAAAATCATGAAAATGTGGCCCAAATGTTTGAATATATTCTTTCAGAGTGAACGTTTTTAACTCAAATCTTTGTCCCTGGAACAACATATTTTCAGATGGGGGTCGGCGGCCAATTACATATATTTTTGGGGGTCCTTGAAATAAAAAGCTAGGCTTTGGAACACCTACAGGCGACAGGTGCGTAGGAGAGGGTACGATGCCCGATAATGAAAAAGGAACAAACACTGTCTTCAAATGCAGTGAACCAACTTTAATAGGGAAACAGCAACGTTTCGGCCTATGCGGCCTTCATCAGGCTATCTTTGAGGTCCTTGACATGAAAATGTTTGAGAACCACTGATATAGAAACATGGGTTTTTCAGAAAACAGTCAGGATTTAGAAGGCATTTGTAGAATCGATCTCAGGTCTAAATGGGTTAAGCAGACTTATTTCAAGATGCTCCAGTGTTTGTGTTCATACAGTCTCCATAGTAAAGTGTCACTATACCTGCACTAACCGTGCAGCCAAACCCAGATGAGCATGAAGAGACCACACGCTGCTCGAGCTGTGAAGATCAGAAGACAAGATAAGTGCTTCACGCCTTCCATTAGACTGGTAGAGCACACACACACACACACACACACACACACACACACACACACGCACAAACACACGCACATGCATGCACGCACACACACACTGACACACACCACAGCAGAGGCAGTAACTGTCAGCACTCCCTGTGCGGTTTATTTTAGGGTTTTTTCTTCAGGTTTAAAGTAAACATTTTTTTCTAAACAGGTTTGTGATGAGACAGCAACAGAGCACATTTCTGACCGAATACTTTTAGTATTAGTATCGGTGTGGTGTGTTGTGTTCCACATGCAGTGAGCTTGTGTGTGTGTGTGTGTGTGCGTGCGTGCGTGCGTGCGTGCGTGCGTGCGTGCGTGCATGCGTGCGTGCGTGCGTGCATGCGTGTGCGTGTATGTTCAGCACAGTTCTGGTCTCACTCCATGTCTCGGCTCAGTATTAAAAGACTGCTTCAAACTCAAACGGCTAACTCCACCACCTCTCCCCCTCTCATGCAAGTAATTGAGAATATATAAAGTCACACCACCAACATCGATGAGGCAGTATTGCTTTGTTTTCAAAATATAAGGTTTTCTTAATTTCCTGAAACATTTATATATTTTTCATTTCCTGAAAAATGACCATTTTGGAGTTAGGTGGTTTCTTCCCGACAGCAGAGATATGCTACACAACCACAATGTTGCACATAGACATACAACAAATCCCCATGAAAAGCAACACTGAAGGCCCTGGCACATTCAAAGTGTCAGAAGCCCTCAAGCCCCAGTCCAAATGCACGAAGAGTAATTAAGGCTCCAATTTAAGTATTCTTTCCCTTGGAGACGGTAAGCGCCATATTTACAAGACTTAGGAGGGAGGTTCATAATAATCTCTCTCTAGGTCGTCCTCAGACGAGCCCTCCATCGTCGTTTCCAGTCATCCCGGTTCTCCATACATCTGGCCAGTTCGTTGGTACTTTGCACTCCTGCATCACTCTTGAGTACATCCACGTATGTTAGCGTGGGGCGTCCTCGTGATCGATGCCCGTGTGTTGGTTCCCAGAGCACCAGTTTGCTGGCTGGCAGTTCTTGATGCCTTTGGCAGTGTCCTGCTAGTCTCATTCTCCTGGCTGCTATTTTCTGGCTCACCCTTGGTAATCCCTCGGTAATCCCTCATACAGAGTCTTGTTAGTGACATGTACAGTCATGCTGATGTTAAGTACTGCACGCAGCATTCTGGTGTAGCACCCGTCAAGGGACTTCTGCAGGGTTGGCTTCAGGGTCCAGCATTCACTGCCGTATAGGAGACCAGACTCCACTGAGTCCACAAGCTGAGTTTGATTTGTCGGGGGGGATTGGAGTTCCATACACTGGTCATGCCATTCAGGGCCCTCCATGCAAGTGCCTTCCTCACTTTCAGATCTTGCTCGGTTGAGTTGACCCATGAGCCCAGGTACTTGAAGTCCTTGACTTCCTTCAGCACAGTGCCTCCTGTTGTTGTGAGAGGTGGATGTTCCGGTGTTATAGGTGATAACCTCAGTTTTCAAATTTTGAAAATGAATTGAAAAGGAATTACATCACTCAGCCTCATGGTGGCGCTATAACAGCCCACTTCACGTTTTTCCCTATAACTCTTGAACCGTAAGTCTTTTTCCATGGATTCCTTGGATCATGACGGATCTCCCCACATAGACCCCATTTCCGTCTAGAATGAAATTGCACCAAATTTGCATTTTCTTCAAAACACACTTTTTGCTCCACCTCCAACAGATTTTATCCAAATCTCACACAAATTGGTACACAACATCTCTGGCACTATTCGATTACTTGAACACTGGCATTTTGATAGTCCATACTGTTCGGCCGTAATCGGCTTCCGAAGTTAGTAGGAGGGGCCTATTTTATAAAGAATACCACAAATAATGAATGGAACGTTCAATCCACACAGAATTTCACATATCACATATCGAGAGTGGTTCAATCAATGTAGCGCCAAAAGCAATTCCCTTTAAAGCCATGGGGGCGCCACAAATGCCAAAAATGTCACTGTTTGTTGAAAAAACTATGTTGGGGGGCTCAATCCCCACCAAAATACTTACACATGATCTCAGGGGTGATGTGACCATTTAATTGACAGGAGGATAGACACTGAGTAGAGGGCTTGGAAATGGAATGGAATGGAAAATACTTTATTAATCCCCGAGGGGAAATTGATTTGTTACAGCAGTAACAGGCAGCCAGCGTTACGCAGCGCTTATACAGAAGAGAGAGGGTGATTGATTGAAATATTTATTAACAGTTTGCAGAATTACAGTACATTTCAAGCACAAACTCAATACAAAGACTGTTAACTGTGAGTGGATGACACAATTAAGCATTACACTTGTTTACAACAGGGTCCACATTGTTCAATTCATCAAAAATGATATATGGACCCCGAGTCTGTACTAAATATATAGAATAACAAATGTCTTGCCTATAATGACAAACCCGAGGCTATGTTCATTGGAGATTGACAGTAATGTTAGTATTAGTAAATAACTAAAAAGTAGTTTTGGAAAAATGGAAACTTGTGGTTAGAGACTTGTGGTTAGAGACGCCATTTCTCATAGATCTGCTGTGTTTTCCTGTAAGTGAAGATGTTATCTTCTGATCTAGAATGAGTGTGTTGGCCTAAAAATAAAAATAGGGGGTTGTTGACTGCAGGTGTGTACTGCGTAGGACAAAAGTGCATTTAGGGAATCTTTGAAAAGCAGAAAAGCACACTGTCTTCCGACAGTGTGCTTTTCTGCTTTTCAAAGATTGCTCTTTACTCCGTCCTGATGAAGGTCTGACAACCGAAACGTCGTTTAATAAGGAGCAACAATGTGTCAAAAGTGGACCATCTATCCATAAATGCTTCAAATTAGACACACGCGTTCCTCCACTCCACCACAGGGAGTGCAGTGCCCGGCCTTGAGTCGGTCTGACCCACAGTTTTCCAGAACCGCCACTAAAGGCTAGCTCTGCCCAGGTTCTGGACAGGGCCCAAATTAGCCAATTGATTACACCTGATCACCCCTGCATGGATCTTCACTTTTTTCTTATCAGAGTTCTATTAAAAGTTGAGAATAGTTTAACATTTTCAGAAATGTATAATGCGTGTGTAATGCTTTTTTATCATCTGTCCAATCAGGTGTGTCTCTCTGTGCCGTGCTGTCAGCGGAAGCAGCCACACTCACACTGTACCACCACCAGGCCAGCCTCCCTCCACCTCCACTGGGCTCACAAAAACACTATCAACCTGAATGACCTCAAATTCACAATCCACTCAGGTGAAAAGTTAAATGGTACAGCCTACCTTTGTCCTATATATCAATGCATTGCTGTATTGAAATTGAGATTAGTTTTGTTCTAATTTCACAGCTTGTGCTTGAATTGATGATTGCTTACTTGTAAATGGCTGTACAAAAGTATAAATGTACAAGTAAAACATTAGGTCAAAGTGGTTATACTGGTTGTGATGCCATGTTAATAAATGTTACTGTGGACCCCCTGGAAGCCCCTTCAAGGACCACTGGCGCGCACGCACGCACGGCACGCACAGTGGGGTTTGACTGCATGGGATCTTTTTTTAAAGACTGTAAGCACATCCTGTGGTTTAAACCTTTCAGGTAAACACTTTTTGAAAACAAGTTTTTGATGAGACATGATCAATAGTGTTAGTGGTGTGTGCGTGCGTGCGTGTGTGCGTGCGTGTGTGCGTGCCTGCCTGCCTGCCTGCCTGCCTGCCTGCCTCTATAGAAGTGTGAGTGTCCCCAGATCTATGTGCCGCATTCCTGGCTCTTACTGATTGTAGTTTTGGTGTCATTCAGGTGTTTTTGGTTTGGAAAAACACGGATCTGCTTCCTGTTTGTAACTATATCCACACAAAATGTATATAATCCAGCACTGAGTCTGTGAAATTATTCACGTCAGCGCTGCCGGGCCACTACAAATATCCCAGTCTGTGGTGCTGAAGCAGCCCAGGGATAGCGAGCGTCCTCAGGCCACGTCCTGACTAGCCTGACCTAAGCAGAGACATTTCTGGCCTAGATGGGAGGGTCGCGTCTCAGAAAAGCGCGCACCCTGATTGGATCTCATCGATCTGTCCGTCACCCCCGGCCCCTCCTCTCCCCCCTAGTGCAGCGCTACGTCACATCATTTAGAGCGACGCCCACCCGGAAGGGTTGACTCCCACTTTTAGACTGGTTCAGCCCACGGCTTTTTCCAGGCTTTCATCTTTCACGAAATGAAAGCCTGGGTATCGAGGCTACGTCCTGACAGACCTGACTTTGAGCCTACTAGATCAGATTTTTGGTGTGTACCATTGATTGATTTAAATATTTATTAACAGTTTGCAGAATTACAGTACATTTCAAGCACAAACTCAATACAAAGACTGTCAACTGTGAGTGGACGACCCAATTAGGCATTACACTTGTTTACAACAGGGTCCACCATGTTCAATTCATCAAAACATTTAGAGACGTACACATAGACACTTCTATATAGTTACAGAACAGGAATTAATCATAAAGGAAGCAAAAAGGGAAAAGAAAAATATACAGTGAGGGGAAAAGGGGGGTGGGGGGGTGGGGGGGGGGATTCAGATTTTACGGGGGCCACTTTCGAATTGCAGCCGTCCGTAGGTGTTAAGACTGAGTTGTGTTCTGAACTCAAATGCAACCACTCAAGAGGCAGGAAGACAGTTAAGAACTTTATTGTCCAAATAAAGCAGGATAATGACAATGTATAGATATACAGTATATATCCATATAAATACATAAATACTCTATAGTATAATTAGGTAGATATGTATCTATGAGAATATATAACGCTATACTTAGGGGAATTCCAAGGGGGTAGTCGAAGACGAGCTTGTAGATCGGCAGCCAAACAAACAGTCCAAGGGGTGACGAACTCCAGGAGTGGCACGGCAGATAGCCAGGTCTGGAGGATGAGAGGAACAAACTAGAAAAAGTGCCCTTCTGGGCACAGGTCTCCACCAGGATAGGAATGTAGGACATTGCAACTTGCCTTCATCTGGTGGTTGGATAAAAGGGCAACAAAAGTAAATTATCCACAGATCCGTGCAGTTAGAGGTAAAAACACTTTTCGGCCAGTTATAGCGCCACCTTGAGGCTGAGTTGAAATTGTTCATGTGGCATTTTGTCCTCGGCCTAGTGGGAATGTGCGTGCACAATTTCACAGAAATCACGCAATGTGTTCATGATTTGCAGCATTTTGTTTGAAACTGAGCACTCCCGTGTACTTTGGAAGCCAATCAGGATGGAGTCTGAGAAATCTGAAAGAACCATTTCGTTAAATGGCTCTAGAGAGACTGTGTACCAATTTGCGCGATGTTTGGACAAAATCTGTAGGTGTACTGTGCAAAAACTTGTTTTGCACAAAGCGGCCTCCTGGTGGCGCTATAACAGGCCGTTCTGGAAATTTTCCAGAGAAAGGTTGGAAAAAACCTGGAAAAGGTTCATCGTTGGCATCCAGGGAGTGTGTGTGCAAAATTTGGCATCGACCGGGTTAACGGTGCCGGAGATTAGCTGCTCACGGACACACACACGGACGGACGGACGGACGGACGGAGTGCAAAACATACTCTCCCCCCATGCCTTCGGCCTGGTGGAGACAAAAAGGTGTGTTTTAAGATTTCGTTTAAAAATGTCCACAGATTCAGAGAACCGTAGATCCCTTGGCAGGCTGTTCCACAGCACAGGGGCATAGTAGCTAAAGGCGGCTTCTCCATATTTCTTTGTGTTAGGGGTCTCTGGAATCTCTAGGAGACCAGCACTAGATGATCTAAGGGGTCTGCCGGGCACATATAAGTTTCGCCCGAGACTCGTATGCACCGTCCCAGCCGTCCCGCCAATTTTGAAGCGTATGCACCGTCCCAGCAAATGACGTAATGACTAATTGTGCCTGATACGGCAGAGGTGCCAGATTACATACATGTACAGTATACATAGGAGCATTACCTTTAATCCTCCCGACACTAAAACATATTGTCAAGGAAATGTGGGATACCTGAGTTATATTTAAGGACGTCATAAACCAAGGCATGAGCAGCTGTTAAGCCACAAGAAGCTATTCTCTGTTCCCACTGACATTTGACCTGTGACTTGTGTGTTAGGACCCACCTTCTCCCCGAGGGGGGGTAGGGAAGGTATTTAAGCTGAAGTCTGACTGAGATGGTGTTGGGTCAGTACGGTGTTCCATTGTAAACGCTTCACTGCTGTCCACGTATTCGAATACAATCTATTCCAATACTCTGAAACTCTGAATTGTGTCTGCCTCATTATTGTGTTTCAACTGTGTTATATGTGCCCACCGACAGATTGCCTTAACAATATCGTCATTACGTCACGTGCTTGTTGCCTACTAGTGTGCAACAAGCAAGTATGCACTCGACAGAGTGCAGTTCTAGTTGTATATTATGTTGCACAACAGCGATGCAATGCGTTGTGACCCTGTAGTTTAGATCAAGTCGGACATTTAGTTTTTTTAAATTATTTGAAACTTTTTGCCTATAAAATAGGGATTTATTATTAATAGATTAATTTATGTACGATTAAATCAATTTGTTTAACAGTTGCACAAATAACTGTGATAAATAGATTCACAGTACAGAATAATTCACAAAGTAATTTGATATTCTTTCACCACCATGTTACTAATACGTACAGGGTTAGGGTTAGGGTTAGGAAAGGAACAGTATGTATAATGTAGACTATTCCTTTGGACCATAACAGTCACATGATACAAGTGCATCACATTACAACCATTTTGTTTAAATACAGAATGAATCACGTCAAATGTCTTTCGCTGCATGTACTGTGCGGCCGAATGTAAGTCACTCATGTGTGCCGTGAACAAAACAAAAACAATTGAGCCTTTGTTCAGCATTGCTTTTGCATTGTACAGTCCAAATAAATTGCAGTGTCGCCAAAAAGGCAGAAGGAGCGAGAGCACTTTCATCATCATCATCGTCATCATCATTTTTCGACCGCGGTCGAGATCATGGATTTCACAATGCCACGCCAGACTTTCCGGTCCTTCATTGCCATCCCCAGTTTCTGCTTACTGATGCATGTGTCCCTAGCGATGACATCAGGGAACGACAGTTCTCTACCTCTGGTCTGCTTTGAGGCAGGACTCCAGAGAAGAAGGGAAGATATAACCTCATTGTCAGCTCTGTAGCAGTGGCCGGCAAACTGTGTTCTTCTGGATCGGACTAGTGAAGAAACACGGGGAAGGTTGCCGTATATTAGATTAGTCGATGGGTGGCTCTTCCAAGACAGATTTTATTTTCCGCTCTCATTAGAAGGCGGGTGTAAGTGCCATCCAACCGTTTCTTTGAAAGTGTCCATGTCTCGGAGCCATAGAGTAGAATCAGCTCAACGGTCGTCCTAAATATTTTTACTTTTAACATCTTACTACTGGGATGACCAGATCTTATGCATGTCATTGCAGGCTGACCAGGCCATACCCTTCCTAGTTTGAAAGGAGTGTTTCCAAGAACTGATGAACCAAGAAGTAAGGAAGACATAGTTGTGTCAGTCAGCCAGCCAGCCAGCCATCCAGTTATAGACGATAGAGTTAATAGCTCACGGCTATTCAAACTATTCAAAAATGTTATTTAAAATAGTAAAAGAAAAGGCAATGCACCTATAGTTTAGGGATAATTGGGCTCTCCCCATTTCCTGTCAACCTAAAGAGGGATTTAAAATATATATGTTCAAAGGTTTGCACACATTTTCACTATTTACCCAAAGATGACTTTTCAATCTTGTAATATTACTGCCAGTTGGAGTTTCCATGTTAGATTGAAGATATTGATAACAGCTTCCTGTCAGAATGTATGTGAAAGCTTTAAATGTGACCACATCCCCCCCCCCCCCCCCCCCACACACACACACACACACACACACACACACACACACACACACACACACACACACACACACACACACACACACACACACATGAACAGATACAGATGCAGAGAAAACTTTATGCAAAAACTTGATGCTAGTTCTGTGACTGTTAGTTTTACAAAACTAGTTATAGCCTGCCAGCCATAGCCAGCCAGTCAGCCAGCCATATAGCCAGTGAGCCAGCCAGCCAGCCAGTTATCCAGTTATAGACAATAGCCAATGTACAAGCGGTAGTCAATGTAGATTGGCTATTTAAACTATTCAAAAATGTTAAATAAAAAAGGGATAATTAGGGATAATTGGGTTTAGCATGGACGAAAAGAGAGCCCCTAGGCTCAATGTAGCCTCTCTCTCCCCATTTCCTGTCAACCTAGTAAAGACTGCTTTAAAATATATATATTCAAAGGTTTGCACACATTTTCTACTATTTATAGAAAATAGCAGAGTTCTGCACAAAGGGGCACTATAGGCTTCAGAATCATTTAGGGACCCCAGAATCATTTAGGGAGATGTTTGGAGTGAGTGTGGAACTATAGTGGCCTTCTGGAGTGAGTGTGGAACTATAGTGGCCCTCTGGAGTGAGTGTGGAACTATAGTGGTCCTCTGGAGTGAGTGTGGAACTATAGTGGCCCTCTGGAGTGAGTGTGGAACTATAGTGGCCCTCTGGAGTGAGTGTGGAACTATAGTGGCCCTCTGGAGTGAGTGTGGAACTATAGTGGCCCTCTGGAGTGAGTGTGGAACTATAGTGGCCCTCTGGAGTGAGTGTGGAACTATAGTGGCCCTCTGGAGTGAATGTGGAACTATAGCGGCCCTCTGGAGTGAGTGTGGAACTATAGTGGCCCTCTGGAGTGAGTGTGGAACTATAGCGGCCCTGTGGAGTGAGTGTGGAACTATAGTGGCCCTCTGGAGTGAGTGTGGAACTATAGTGGCCCTCTGGAGTGAGTGTGGAACTATAGTGGCCCTCTGGAGTGAGTGTGGAACTATAGTGGCCCTCTGGAGTGAGTGTGGAACTATAGTGGCCCTCTGGAGTGAGTGTGGAACTATAGCGGCCCTCTGGAGTGAGTGTGGAACTATAGTGGCCCTCTGGAGTGAGTGTGGAACTATAGCGGCCCTCTGGAGTGAGTGTGGAACTATAGTGGCCCTCTGGAGTGAGTGTGGAACTATAGTGGCCCTCTGGAGTGAGTGTGGAACTATAGTGGCCCTCTGGAGTGAGTGTGGAACTATAGTGGCCCTCTGGAGTGAGTGTGGAACTATAGTGGGCCTCTGGAGTGAGTGTGGAACTATATAGTGGCCCTCTGGAGTGAGTGTGGAATATAGTGGCCCTCTGGAGTGTGTTTTATTATTAATTAATTCCTGCCATGAATTTAAAAAAAAAACTACTATATAACATTATTTTATTGAATTGCGATCATACATAAAAACCTTCTGTTAACACTGTTAAGTTCTTTACCAAAAATAGTTGATCTACAAGCTCACAACGCGGACGTCGCGTTGCTTAACCCATTCAGGACGGGGAACCCCTTTTGGTGTTTTCAGCATTATGTTATGCTTTAGCTGTTGAAAAATAACCACTGACATAGAAACATAGGTTTTTTCAGAAAACTTTCAGGATTTAGAAGGCATTTGTAGAATCGGCCTCAGGTCTAAATGGGTTAAGTAGATTGGCTATATTTTATTTTTATATGTGGGGTAATGATCGATTTTGTCGTCATCTGGGACAATGTGAGCTTCCACCGGGCTGCTGAAGTGCGTGAGTGAGTGGTCCCAGCCTCCAGGACCATGACCCACATTTCTCTGTTCTATTCCTTCCACCTTATTCTCCTTTCCGGGAATCCTTGAGGAGTTCTTTTCAGCTGTGGAGGTAGAAGGTACCCACAGAGCCGGGTCACACTGCTCCAGGCCATGGAGGAGGCTTGTGGCGACGTGAGTGTTGAGGCCTGTCGGGGCTTTATGCGCAACTCGCGGCGTTTCTTCCAACGCTGCTTGGACAGGGAGAACATCACCTCACCTGTGATGTGGACGAGGCCCTCTGGCCCACTGGCCAGACAGGCATGAAGAGTTTGAGCAGGCTGGTTTTTACCGAGTGGGGGTCCCCGGGGGTCCCCGGAACATCCAGCCCACCCCCCCAGGAACGTGCCCAGGGGGGGTCGGCGATGACGAGATGCTGACAGGCTGCTGGGGTCTTCGTTCGGGAGTGGCGGCCCTCGCCTCGTCCTCCGTGTCTTGGTTACGCTATGTCGTGCCCCCAACAAAATCTGAGGCTGGGAAAAAAAGCATTGCTTATTTCGGACCCTGGTCTTGGAATGACCTAGAGTCCAGACTCAAACTGGCTGCTGTGATTCCCCTAGTGAGCTTTAAATGGATTGCCATCATGGGCACACTTCCCATACACTGCTCCTGCTTTGACGTATAGCAACTGTCTGCTTGCTTTTTTAGTGAACTAGCAATTCCCGTTGCTTAGATCTTTTAGTCCTTATTGGTCGCGTTCCTGTTCTCCCTTTTAGCTTCTTTGGTAGTGGGTACTGTATTTATGAGCATTGTATGTCTGTCCTGTTTTTTTGTTGTTATTTTTTGTTTACTGGCAGAGTTGTGTCACTTATTTTGCCTATTGTTCTGGCCAGTTCACACTTGTAAAAGAGACTTCAGTCTCAATGTGGTTTTTTACTGGTTAAATAAAGGTTAAATAAAAATAAAACTGAGGGGGGTCCGCACTCTGCATCCTGCTTCCAGTCGTCGAGGACTCACCGCCGCCCAGTTTCCCATTAATGTTTCCCATTAATGAGGATTTAGTTGACACAATGGAATAAAATGGCGATTGTATTCAGTGTGGGGCAGACGGCCTGTCACAGCCAGATTTGGGAGACCAGTAATAAATACTTAGGCATACACAACTGAACAAGACCAAATTGGATGAGAACTCTCTTCAGGTTAAACCTTGGTCACACAAGGCCCTGTAGCTTTCCCTCAGGACTGTTACCTGTGTTAAAGCCCACAACCAACTGACTATAGTCTGTCCCTGCAGCCTCCCTTAATGTAGGAGTGGATCCTACCACAGGACAGAATCAATTAACAACCTTCCTTCTCATAAACTACTTATACATACTTCCATAAATAATCAATTGTGTAAAAGTAACCTAAACAGAGTTGATGGCATGAAGAGTCATCATGGAAAAGGAGTGTCAAGGGTTTAGCATTTTGTGAGTGAGGTTTTCAGTTTTATATTAAAAAGATGATAATCTTCACGGCATTGTCTTTTTTCAAAATATTGATTATATTGATAATTAATCAATCAAGGGTTGATATGATGATGAGCTGACTACGCATGCACGCACACACGCACGCACACATGCTGCAAGAACGGGTCATTAGTGCAAAATGTATGTAAATAGAGGCAGGCTACAATATTAAATATTACATTTAGAAAATTATGTTTTGATTGTTGACAGGTGTAGTGGTGTACTTAGTGTTTACTGCAAGTTGAGTTTCCATGTCAGATTGAAGATATTGATAACGGCTTCCTGTCAGAAGGTATGTGAAAACTTTAAATGTGACCACACACACACACACACACACACACACAGATTAACAGATAAACATGTATAGAGGAAACTTGATGCGTCGACAGCATATTCTTACAGATATAAGGGACGACTCGTCTACTTGTGTGACAGTTAGTTCAGACTCCAATCAGTCTCAGCCAGCCCGTCCGTCAGCCAGCCAGCCAGCCAGCCAGCCAGCCAGCCAGCCAGCCAGCCCGTCCGTCCGTCCGTCCGTCAGTCCGTCCGTCCGTCCGTCCGTCAGCCAGCCAGCCAGCCGGCCAGCCAGCCAGCCGGCCAGCCAGCCAGCCGGCCGGCCAGTCGGCCATTCGGCCAGCCAGACGATTTGTTTGTCAGCCAGCCAGTTTGTTCATCAGTCAGTCAGTCAGTCAGTCAGTCAGTTTATAGTCAGTCAGTCAGTCTCAGTCAGTTTATAGTCAGTCAGTCAGTTTATAGTCAGTCAGTCAGTCAGTCAGTTTATAGTCAGTCAGTCAGTCAATCAGCCAGTTTGTTCATCAGTCAGTCAGTCAGTCAGTCAGTAAGTATATAGTCAGTCAGTCAGTCAGTTTATAGTCAGTCAGTCAGTCAGTTTATAGTCAGTCAGTCAGTAAGTATATAGTCAGTCAGTCAGTCAGTTTATAGTCAGTCAGTCAGTCAGTTTATAGTCAGTCAGTCAGTCAGTTTATAGTCAGTCAGTCAGTCAGTCAGTCAGTATATAGTCAGTCAGTCAGTCAGTCAGTCAGTCAGTCAGTTTATAGTCAGTCGGTCAGTCAGTCAGTCAGTTTATAGTCAGTCAATCAATACGTTTATAGTCAGTCAGTCAGTCTATAGTCACTCAGTCAGTCAGTCAGTCAGTTTATAGTCAGTCAGTCACTCAGTCAGTCAGCCAGCCAGCTGGCCAGCCGGCCATTCGGCCAGCCAGACGATTTGTTTGTCAGCCAGCCAGTTTGTTCATCAGTCAGTCAGTCAGTTTATAGTCAGTCAGTCAGTCAGTCAGTCAATCAGTCAGTCCAGACTCCTGTGAATCCGTTCGAGACTCCTGTGAATCCGGTCCAGACTCCTGTGAATCCGGTCCAGACTACTGTGAATCCGGTCCAGACTCCAATGGGACTGACAGGAATGGGTGGAATCCTGATGCTGTTCCTCTTGTTGTGGCGTGCAGGTAGGATTGTATTTTAATGATTGTTGGTTTTAAATGATTGATGATGCTCTTTTTATCACTCTGTGGTTTGTGTTTTTTGGTCAAAATTCTTTGACTTGTTGTTCCATTCTGACCTGAGCTGTCAGGTTGTCCACAACCTGCTCACAGACCAATAATGACCTGGCATTAGAAATGCACTATTATGCAATGTGGCCCTCTGGAGCATAGACTGTAAAAAATATGGACAAAGCGTTCCCCGGGTCTAACATGAACGTAAAATGAAGCCTGTAATAATATGCTAATTCCTGATGTAAGTCGCCATCTTTTGGTACCAGCTGGCCATTGGCTGGCTCCGTTTTGTACCAGCTGGTCATTGGCTGCCCAGACAACGAGGCGGGTCTTCCCCCCTTCTTCTCCGTTGGTTTTTATTTTGACTCGAGTGGGAGGAGAAGACTCTTGAGTGGGAGGGGAATCCCGATCATAGACTGTAACGGTAGCCACGCCCCTCAGAACATACGCGACATTATGGTCATTTTTTTTATTAATGGGACCATAATTTTCCAAAAAGAATATTATGACATTAGAAATGAGACTTTAAACTAGTGACTGGAAGAAGAAAGTATTCATGACCATGTTTATTAAGGTAATACAGTCTAGGTGAAGTTGGGCCAAAATACATGGGCCTCTATGGAGCTATGGGGCTTTTTGGGTCCAGTCCAGCGCCACAACAGGCCATTATATGAACTACCGATTTCAAATGAGGCTTCACGAAATATCTGGCTGACTGCCCCCCTGCTCTGGAGTGAGTGTGGAACTATAGTGGCCCTCTGGAGTGAGTGTGGAACTATAGTGGCCCTCTGGAGTGAGTGTGGAACTATAGTGGCCCTCTGGAGTGAGTGTGGAACTATAGTGGCCCTCTGGAGTGAGTGTGGAACTATAGTGGCCCTCTGGAGTGAGTGTGGAACTATAGTGGCCCTCTGGAGTGAGTGGAACTATAGTGACCCCCTGGAGTGAGTGTTAAAATATAGTGGCCCTTTGGAGTGAGTGTGGAACTATAGTGGCCCTCTGGACTGAAAATACGTGACTAAATTTGACTGAGGGACTGCCATTGGATTTTCGTTTTTTTTTTTGGTTGTTCAGTTTGACCCACCAGTTTTGGAGATATGGCTTATAGAGTAATGTCTTGCAGAAAACAGCAAGTTGAGAAAACAGGTTTGAAAGGTTTAAAACCTAGCTATACATGTTTAAGCATTTATTTCATATTTACATGTCAATTAAGACATGCTCTAGTAGTATACGAGTCTGCCTGTGCTATTAACTCATTTTTGGAAAAATAAAATAAAAAGTGACCCTCTGGAGTGAGTGTTAAAATATAGTGGCCCTTTTGGAGTGAGTGTGGAAATAGCGTGTCACACCCCATCTCTCTCCCCATTTCCTGTCAACCTACTGTCCTGTCAATAAATGCATAAACAAGCCCCAAAAAACTAGTTTAGTGTTATCTCTCGTTATATTGCTGCTGATGGAACTAGTGCAGGGCTGGGCAACCTCAGACACGGTGACACTGGCACAGGGAGGGGGATCACTGGCACACTGGCATACTGTATATATGTGAAAAGAGAGGATGTTCTTATTTTAGAATTGAATATAAAACTAAAATGCAGTCAATTAAATGTAAGTTCATCACATCTGTATGTAGATTACATCCTGCACATAATTATACATTCAATTGCTCTGAGTTTGATCAATACATCCTGATGTGGAAAGAAAGAAAGAAATAAAGAAAGGTTATGTCCTGTATCTGGACGATCAAAATATGTTGGATATTTTCTATGTTGATGTGATTTCATAAACTTATCAAGGAAATAAAAACATGACGCTTCATGTCAAAAAGGTTGCCGACCCCGGGTTCCAGAGAGAGAGAGAGAGAGAGAGAGAGAGAGAAAGGGAAAGACAGACAGAGGCAGGCAATTTTATTTAAAAAAAAAGATAACATTCACGGCATTCTTTTTTTTTCCAAAACACATTGATTTTATTGGTAATTAATAAATAATAATACATATTTTAAAGAGGGGAGGGGCTGTTTTCAGTGTGTTGATTAAGGGGCGTGGCCCAAAATGAATTGCAATCGTAATCGTTCAAGGTTATATGTGAAGTGAGGTGCGCTAATATATTAAAGTCTAACTCATGTTGATTAGGTGATGTAATGTTGATGTAAAACAAACGGTGCCAGCACAAACATTAAACGCCATTAAACCATAAAGAGACAATATGACGTGAATGACACATTATGACGTAAATGTTCCCTTCATTGTCGTTTGCGTTTACAAGACAAACATTAAACCTGTGTATAGGAGGGGCTAGCGCCCCTCAAAAATAGATTATTATATAAATCGTGGATCATGGTCAATTCAGTGGTTGAAAGATGAGTACCATTAACATCCTAATTCCTATATAAGGCAAAAATGTCTAGATTCTGAATTAGTTTTGCACAAAAACCTTTGTGATGACGGCTATATAGCCGTTTTTAGGTCAAGGAGTGTTTTTTATATGTAATGCTTGGAGTGGATTCAGAATCATGAATAACCCATATAGTTTCACACGTCACATGCTACTTAATACAGAGACAACGTAAATGACAGTTATGACACAAGCACTGTATATCACACAAAACCGGACAATTATGTGTCCGGCCAGAGGTTGAGTTGGGAGGAGGACAGGTGGTTCTAAAACCGGACTGTCCGGCGTGAAACCGGACGTCTGGCCACTCTTTCTGCCAACTTTTGGCATTTTTGCGAGATGCAAGCAGCAGCATTAAAACTTGAAGCGACCACGGGGCTGCACTGCAGAATGTAAACACGGGTCGTAAAGCGTTGTGACATGCTGCCTTACGGTGCTGAAAAGTGCCGTAAAAACGGCTCGGGAAATAAGGAAAAGAACCAAATTCATTTAAAAGGTTTATATTCTAAATGTCCGTAAGGCATATAAATATTGATAAAAAAACGATAACGAATGCCATTTTGTCTATCATTTCAGTTCGTTTTAGTTAGTTTTGTGAACACACAATACAGTTTTAGTTTAGTTATCGTTTTTTAATTTATTTTAGTTTCAGTTTAGTTTCAGTTAACTAAAATGTTTTTTTAATTCTAGTTTTCGTTTTTTCGTTAGTTATAGTTAACTATAATAACCTTAATTGGGTCGTAGTCTAGATGTGTTCATGTAAAAAAATCTCACCAGGTTAATATAAATAGTATAAAATTGTCTCACGCAACAAAGTATTATATACTACAGACGAACCAGATTGTTAGCCTTGA
Organism: Protomyctophum parallelum; assembly: GCF_964188405.1. NCBI lineage: Eukaryota > Metazoa > Chordata > Actinopteri > Myctophiformes > Myctophidae > Protomyctophum > Protomyctophum parallelum. The sequence continues at coordinate 623,545 of NC_139707.1, read as the reverse complement.
CCTTTTTCTCATTTAGTGTTGGGTATAACGGCGTTTAAACAAACGGCGCTACCTAACGTCGTTATTTTTTTCAGTAACGGGTAATCTAATTAATTACAATTGTCATCGTTACAACGCAGTTACCGTTACTGACAATGAAATGTGCTCCGTTATTATGTTAAGCGTCCCCAAGCTTTCTGTTACCACGGGCCGGCTGACAGTTTGTGTGTGTCTGTGACACTGGCTGTGGCTACACTGGCAGGCGTGAAAGCTTCAGTTGTCCGTCGCGTCAGGTCTCACTTTAAATCCTTCCGGGGCTTTGGGCGGTTCCTAGAGGAGACGCACACGGAAGCCTATTTAAACGCCTGTAGTCCTCTATTTCTTCGTTAGCGAAGTGGGCGTGAGAGGGACGTTTGAGTGACAAGATGTTGACACAGACAAAGGCGCATTCTAGTGTAGGCTGTATGGTGCTGTGTTGCTACTTGGCTATGGACTTATGACTGTCTAGTCGACTGGTTAACATACGTGCCTTTGGAACGGGGGACCCGGGTACGCCTCCCGGCCGAGGAGTTTTAAAACTAGTTTTGTTTTCGCCGACGACTTGCGGACGGACAACTTACATCTGACGCTCTCCTCCGCGCGGCGTCAGATGTAAGATGCCGACAAGCGTGTGTCACCCGGCGGTGAGAAGGAGAAGGAGATTTTTGATTGATTGATTTAAATATTTATTAACAGTTTGCAGAATTACAATACATTTCAAGCACAAACTCAATACAAAGACTGCATGTTAACTGTGAGTGGACGAACCAATTAAGCATTACACTTGTTTACAACAGGGTCCACATTGTTCAATTCATCAAAACATTAAAGACGTACAAATAGACACTTCTATATAGTTAAAGAACAGAACAGGAATTCATCATAAAACAGTGTTCCCTGACCGGGAATCGAACCCGGGCCGCGGCGGTGAGAGCGCCGCACCTTATCCACTAGACCACCACGGAGATGGATAATGATGATGAGAAGGGCAGCACATGATGAAGAGAACGGGCTATTTTATAAAGTATAAAAAAAAGTTATTTTCAATGTCATGGATCAGGGTTACAGTAAATGACAATGTAATTCAGCCAGGGGTGCCATGGATGAAAAGATTACAGGGGTGATCTGAAGCAAACATGAGAACCAATGCTTTACTTTATTTCTTCAGACGATTTTTCAATGTTTTGTTAACAATTTGGACATAATGTTACTTCGAGCAGTTCGAGCTGCCCACTGCCCAGATGTCTTCCTGTATCCCTTGACATGGCTTCACAATTCCCTCCCAGGGGGCGTTTGACAGCGTGAAAGAAGACAACTACAAGTATAACTCCTCCCAGTGGACGGGCTGCAGGCTGCATCTGTTCCATTGGCTAGTGCCTATCACTGCCGGGTGACGCGCTTCATTTTCACGCTTGTGCGCGGCTTCCATTTGAGTCTGTCCGTCGCGTCCATTTGAGACTGTCCGTAGCGTCCGTCGGACGCGGAGGTGGAGCTTATTTTCCATCCACCAGCTGTCTAAAAAACCCACGAAGAAGAAAAGTTGAGCTTCAAGTTCACGCCTGCTGAAGGCTAGATGTGCTCACAGGGTCTGTGTGTGTCTGCGCGTGTTAGTCCAGGCAAAGTAGCATTTCCAGACAGACTAATTAAAATAGAATTTTTTTCACCATAGATCATCTCTATGAGGTGTCTAGAATAACATACTAAAAGTCCTAAGAAATCCTAGATGCGGAAATATGTTTAATTCTCATCAATTCAAGATGTGTGCTAATACCTCGAGAAAACTAAACACCCTAATGGGCATTCTTTTTTCTTTTGTCCTATCACAATGAAACTTTCCACAATGAATCTTAACATGAAAACTAAACTTTTTTGTATTACAAGTTTCTCTGAAACTTAATTTGAATATGCAAATTAGCTTAATATATATTGAATATGCCTACATTTGCATATCACGAAAATTACTTTTCCCCAAAATGTATAATATTTACATTGTTGTTTGTTAATGATATCAAACACACTGATCAGACTTTCATGAACCATTTCATCGAAATATTGTGACTTCATAGAATAACATCAAAAACACCATTCATATGTATGACAAATTTATGTATGACAAATGCATAAATCCGTCAAATCTTCCTCCAACCATCCTACTGCTAATGGTTGATGGCAATGCTGCTTTTGGACTGGCCTCTAACCTGAAACCTGCCGGGCTTGGTTGTACCTACCGGGGGCATAACCCCCACCGGTATAGTCCTCAGGGTCACAGAGGCCAGGTGACCTACCTCTGTGAGGACATCCCCTGGCTGCAGCAGTGTCTCAGTCCATCCCAGTCTTCTTGTTCCTGCACTCTGCAGACGCGCCTGAAGCTGTTGCAGGCCATCTCCCACCTCCAGGTAGACTCCATCACACATCTCCCACCTCCAGGTAGACTCCATCACACATCTCCCACCTCCAGGTAGACTCCATTACACAGCTCTCCCACCTCCAGGTAGACTCCATCACACAGCTCTGTCACCTCCAGGTAGACTCCATCACACAGCTCTGTCACCTCCAGGTTAGCCTGACCCAGAGCGAGACATTTCTCGTCTAGAGGGGCGGGTCGCGCCTCAGAAATGCGCGCACCCTGATTGGATCTCATCGATCTGTCCGTCACCCCCGGCCCCTCCTCTCCCCCCTAGTGCAGCGCTACGTCACATCATTTAGAGCGACGCCCACCCGGAAGGGTTGACTCCCACTTTTAGACTGGTTCAGCCCACGGCTTTTTCCAGGCTTTCATCTTTCGCGCAGACGAAATGAAAGCCTGGCTATCGAGGCTACCTCCAGGTAGACTCCATCACACAGCTCTCCCACCTCCAGGTAGACTTCATCACACAGCTCTGTCACCTCCAGGTAGACTCCATCACACAGCTCTGTCACCTCCAGGTAGACTCCATCACACAGCTCTGTCACATCCAGGTAGACTCCATCACACAGCTCTGTCTCCTCCAGGTAGACTCCATCACACAGCTCTCCCACCTCCAGGTAGACTCCATCACACAGCTCTGTCATCTCCAGGTAGACTCCATCACACAGCTCTGTCTCCTCCAGGTAGACTCCATCACACAGCTCTCCCACCTCCAGGTAGACTCCATCACACAGCTCTGTCATCTCCAGGTAGACTCCATCACACAGCTCTCCCACCTCCAGGTAGACTTCATCACACAGCTCTGTCACCTCCAGGTCCAGGTAGACTCGATCACACAGCTCTGTCACCTCCAGGTAGACTCCATCACACAGCTATCCCACCTCCAGGTAGACTCCATCACACAGCTCTGTCACCTCCAGGTAGACTCCATCACACAGCTCTGTCACCTCCAGGTAGACTCCATCACACAGCTCTGTCACATCCAGGTAGACTCCATCACACAGCTCTGTCTCCTCCAGGTAGACTCCATCACACAGCTCTCCCACCTCCAGGTAGACTCCATCACACAGCTCTGTCACCTCCAGGTAGACTCCATCACACAGCTCTGTCTCCTCCAGGTAGACTCCATCACACAGCTCTGTCTCCTCCAGGTAGACTCCATCACACAGCTCTGTCACCTCCAGGTAGACTCCATCACACAGCTCTCCCACCTCCAGGTAGACTTCATCACACAGCTCTGTCACCTCCAGGTCCAGGTAGACTCCATCACACAGCTATCCCACCTCCAGGTAGACTCCATCACATAGCTCTGTCACCTCCAGGTAGACTCCATCACACAGCTCTGTCACCTCCAGGTAGACTCCATCACACAGCTCTGTCACCTCCAGGTAGACTCCATCACACAGCTCTCCCACCTCCAGGTAGACTCCATCACACAGCTCTCCCACCTCCAGGTAGACTCCATCACACAGCTCTCCCACCTCCAGGTAGACTTCATCACACAGCTCTGTCACCTCCAGGTCCAGGTAGACTCGATCACACAGCTCTGTCACCTCCAGGTAGACTCCATCACACAGCTATCCCACCTCCAGGTAGACTCCATCACACAACTCTGTCACCTCCAGGTAGACTCCATCACACAGCTCTGTCTCCTCCAGGTAGACTCCATCACACATCTCCCACCTCCAGGTAGACTCCATCACACATCTCCCACCTCCAGGTAGACTCCATTACACAGCTCTCCCACCTCCAGGTAGACTCCATCACACAGCTCTGTCACCTCCAGGTAGACTCCATCACACAGCTCTGTCACCTCCAGGTTAGCCTGACCCAGAGCGAGACATTTCTCGTCTAGAGGGGCGGGTCGCGCCTCAGAAATGCGCGCACCCTGATTGGATCTCATCGATCTGTCCGTCACCCCCGGCCCCTCCTCTCCCCCCTAGTGCAGCGCTACGTCACATCATTTAGAGCGACGCCCACCCGGAAGGGTTGACTCCCACTTTTAGACTGGTTCAGCCCACGGCTTTTTCCAGGCTTTCATCTTTCGCGCAGACGAAATGAAAGCCTGGCTATCGAGGCTACCTCCAGGTAGACTCCATCACACAGATCTCCCACCTCCAGGTAGACTTCATCACACAGCTCTGTCACCTCCAGGTCCAGGTAGACTCGATCACACAGCTGTCACCTCCAGGTAGACTCCATCACACAGCTATCCCACCTCCAGGTAGACTCCATCACACAGCTCTGTCACCTCCAGGTAGACTCCATCACACAGCTATCCCACCTCCAGGTAGACTCCATCACACAGCTCTGTCACCTCCAGGTAGACTCCATCACACAGCTCTGTCACATCCAGGTAGACTCCATCACACAGCTCTGTCTCCTCCAGGTAGACTCCATCACACAGCTCTCCCACCTCCAGGTAGACTCCATCACACAGCTCTGTCATCTCCAGGTAGACTCCATCACACAGCTCTGTCTCCTCCAGGTAGACTCCATCACACAGCTCTCCCACCTCCAGGTAGACTCCATCACACAGCTCTGTCATCTCCAGGTAGACTCCATCACACAGCTCTGTCTCCTCCAGGTAGACTCCATCACACAGCTCTCCCACCTCCAGGTAGACTCCATCACACAGCTCTGTCATCTCCAGGTAGACTCCATCACACAGCTCTCCCACCTCCAGGTAGACTTCATCACACAGCTCTGTCACCTCCAGGTCCAGGTAGACTCGATCACACAGCTCTGTCACCTCCAGGTAGACTCCATCACACAGCTATCCCACCTCCAGGTAGACTCCATCACACAGCTCTGTCACCTCCAGGTAGACTCCATCACACAGCTCTGTCACCTCCAGGTAGACTCCATCACACAGCTCTGTCACATCCAGGTAGACTCCATCACACAGCTCTGTCTCCTCCAGGTAGACTCCATCACACAGCTCTCCCACCTCCAGGTAGACTCCATCACACAGCTCTGTCACCTCCAGGTAGACTCCATCACACAGCTCTGTCTCCTCCAGGTAGACTCCATCACACAGCTCTGTCTCCTCCAGGTAGACTCCATCACACAGCTCTGTCACCTCCAGGTAGACTCCATCACACAGCTCTCCCACCTCCAGGTAGACTTCATCACACAGCTCTGTCACCTCCAGGTCCAGGTAGACTCCATCACACAGCTATCCCACCTCCAGGTAGACTCCATCACATAGCTCTGTCACCTCCAGGTAGACTCCATCACACAGCTCTGTCACCTCCAGGTAGACTCCATCACACAGCTCTGTCACCTCCAGGTAGACTCCATCACACAGCTCTCCCACCTCCAGGTAGACTCCATCACACAGCTCTCCCACCTCCAGGTAGACTCCATCACACAGCTCTCCCACCTCCAGGTAGACTTCATCACACAGCTCTGTCACCTCCAGGTCCAGGTAGACTCGATCACACAGCTCTGTCACCTCCAGGTAGACTCCATCACACAGCTATCCCACCTCCAGGTAGACTCCATCACACAACTCTGTCACCTCCAGGTAGACTCCATCACACAGCTCTGTCTCCTCCAGGTAGACTCCATCACACATCTCCCACCTCCAGGTAGACTCCATCACACATCTCCCACCTCCAGGTAGACTCCATTACACAGCTCTCCCACCTCCAGGTAGACTCCATCACACAGCTCTGTCACCTCCAGGTAGACTCCATCACACAGCTCTGTCACCTCCAGGTTAGCCTGACCCAGAGCGAGACATTTCTCGTCTAGAGGGGCGGGTCGCGCCTCAGAAATGCGCGCACCCTGATTGGATCTCATCGATCTGTCCGTCACCCCCGGCCCCTCCTCTCCCCCCTAGTGCAGCGCTACGTCACATCATTTAGAGCGACGCCCACCCGGAAGGGTTGACTCCCACTTTTAGACTGGTTCAGCCCACGGCTTTTTCCAGGCTTTCATCTTTCGCGCAGACGAAATGAAAGCCTGGCTATCGAGGCTACCTCCAGGTAGACTCCATCACACAGATCTCCCACCTCCAGGTAGACTTCATCACACAGCTCTGTCACCTCCAGGTCCAGGTAGACTCGATCACACAGCTGTCACCTCCAGGTAGACTCCATCACACAGCTATCCCACCTCCAGGTAGACTCCATCACACAGCTCTGTCACCTCCAGGTAGACTCCATCACACAGCTCTGTCACCTCCAGGTAGACTCCATCACACAGCTCTGTCACATCCAGGTAGACTCCATCACACAGCTCTGTCTCCTCCAGGTAGACTCCATCACACAGCTCTCCCACCTCCAGGTAGACTCCATCACACAGCTCTGTCATCTCCAGGTAGACTCCATCACACAGCTCTCCCACCTCCAGGTAGACTTCATCACACAGCTCTGTCACCTCCAGGTCCAGGTAGACTCGATCACACAGCTCTGTCACCTCCAGGTAGACTCCATCACACAGCTATCCCACCTCCAGGTAGACTCCATCACACAGCTCTGTCACCTCCAGGTAGACTCCATCACACAGCTCTGTCACCTCCAGGTAGACTCCATCACACAGCTCTGTCACATCCAGGTAGACTCCATCACACAGCTCTGTCTCCTCCAGGTAGACTCCATCACACAGCTCTCCCACCTCCAGGTAGACTCCATCACACAGCTCTGTCACCTCCAGGTAGACTCCATCACACAGCTCTGTCTCCTCCAGGTAGACTCCATCACACAGCTCTGTCTCCTCCAGGTAGACTCCATCACACAGCTCTGTCACCTCCAGGTAGACTCCATCACACAGCTCTCCCACCTCCAGGTAGACTTCATCACACAGCTCTGTCACCTCCAGGTCCAGGTAGACTCCATCACACAGCTATCCCACCTCCAGGTAGACTCCATCACATAGCTCTGTCACCTCCAGGTAGACTCCATCACACAGCTCTGTCACCTCCAGGTAGACTCCATCACACAGCTCTGTCACCTCCAGGTAGACTCCATCACACAGCTCTCCCACCTCCAGGTAGACTCCATCACACAGCTCTCCCACCTCCAGGTAGACTCCATCACACAGCTCTGTCACCTCCAGGTAGACTCCATCACACAGCTCTGTCACCTCCAGGTAGACTCCATCACACAGCTCTGTCACATCCAGGTAGACTCCATCACACAGCTCTGTCTCCTCCAGGTAGACTCCATCACACAGCTCTCCCACCTCCAGGTAGACTCCATCACACAGCTCTGTCACCTCCAGGTAGACTCCATCACACAGCTCTGTCTCCTCCAGGTAGACTCCATCACACAGCTCTGTCTCCTCCAGGTAGACTCCATCACACAGCTCTGTCACCTCCAGGTAGACTCCATCACACAGCTCTCCCACCTCCAGGTAGACTTCATCACACAGCTCTGTCACCTCCAGGTCCAGGTAGACTCCATCACACAGCTATCCCACCTCCAGGTAGACTCCATCACATAGCTCTGTCACCTCCAGGTAGACTCCATCACACAGCTCTGTCACCTCCAGGTAGACTCCATCACACAGCTCTGTCACCTCCAGGTAGACTCCATCACACAGCTCTCCCACCTCCAGGTAGACTCCATCACACAGCTCTCCCACCTCCAGGTAGACTCCATCACACAGCTCTCCCACCTCCAGGTAGACTTCATCACACAGCTCTGTCACCTCCAGGTCCAGGTAGACTCGATCACACAGCTCTGTCACCTCCAGGTAGACTCCATCACACAGCTATCCCACCTCCAGGTAGACTCCATCACACAACTCTGTCACCTCCAGGTAGACTCCATCACACAGCTCTGTCTCCTCCAGGTAGACTCCATCACACAGCTCTCCCACCTCCAGGTAGACTCCATCACACATCTCCCACCTCCAGGTAGACTCCATCACACAGCTCTGTCTCCTCCAGGTAGACTCCATCACACAGCTCTGTCACCTCAAGGTAGACTCCATCACACAGCTCTGTCACCTCCAGGTAGACTCCATCACACAGCTCTGTCACCTCCAGGTAGACTCCATCACACAGCTCTGTCTCCTCCAGGTAGACTCCATCACACATCTCCCACCTCCAGGTAGACTCCATCACACAGCTCTGTCTCCTCCAGGTAGACTCCATCACACAGCTCTCCCACCTCCAGGTAGACTCCATCACACCTCTCCCACCTCCAGGTAGACTCCATCACACAGCTCTGTCACCTCCAGGTAGACTCCATCACACAGCTCTGTCACCTCCAGGTAGACTCCATCACACAGCTCTGTCTCCTCCAGGTAGACTCCATCACACAGCTCTGTCGCTACAATTATGTTGTGTGTTTCCTACTCCTTAAAGGTTTCACATGTGACATTAATTCATTTATTTTTAATGTCACAATCCCTTTAATGTGTTGCAAATTCATCCATCCATTCATCTTCATCCGCTCATCCGAAGTTGGGTTGCAGAGAGTTCCAGACTTCTCTTTCCTGGGCCACGTTAGCAGGGGAACCTCCCCTGTTGTTGCTACCTTGTCGTGGTGGGGAGGCTTGTGTGCCTCTGTGACCCTGAGGACTATACCGGTGGGGGTTATGCCCCCGGTAGGTACAACCAAGCCCGGCAGGTTTCAGGTTAGAGGCCAGTCCAAAAGCAGCATTGCCATCAACCATTATCAGTAGGATGGTTGGAGGAAGATTTGACGGATTTATGCATTTGTCATACATATGAATGGTGTTATTCTATGAAGTCACAATATTTCGATGAAATGGTTCATGAAAGTCTGATCAGTGTGTTTGATATCATTAACAAACAACAATGTAAATATTATACATTTTGGGGAAAAGTAATTTTCGTGATATGCAAATATGGGCATATTCAATATATATTAAGCTAATTTGCATATTCAAATTAATTTTCAGAGAAACTTGTAAAAAAAAGCCCATTAGGGTGTTTAGTTTTCTCGAGGTATTAGCACACATCTTGAATTGATGGGAATTAAACATATTTCCGCATCTAGGATTTCTTAGGACTTTTAGTATGTTATTCTAGACACCTCATAGAAATTATATCTGTTGAAAAAAAAACTATTTTAATTAGTCTGATTTTTGGGTCTAAAATGGGCTAGATTGCCTGGACTATGTGTGCAATGGGGCTGCAGCTGCTCCTCCTGCTGCACACCTCGGAGCAATGCTCTGTCGGATGATAGTATGCCTCCCAGCGCAAACATGAAGCCCAACACACACCGGCTCCGTCCGCTGCTTCGCGCTGCGTCGCCCGGCGCGCCGATAGAACCAATTATATTTTCTAGGCGGCGCCGCGCAGCAACGCGCCGCGTCGGACGGAGCCGGTGTGTGTTGGGCTTCTCACGGTTAGAATAAAACAAACATAGCAGTCAGTTGTGAAAGCTTGATGCTACACAGACCCTGCTAATGCTAATTCTAAAGCTAATGTTGACAGCCTGACTGCATGCGTGCTTGCAGGGGAGAGAGAGAGAGAGAGAGAGAGAGAGATGTGTGTGTGTGTGTGTGTGTGTGTGTGTGTGTGTGTGTGTGTGTGTGTGTGTGTGTGTGTGTGTGTGTGTGTGTGTGTGCGTATGTGTGTGTGTGTGTGAGTGACTGACCACTGACCAGTTGTCTTGTCTTAAGTTCTGAGCCAATTTGTGTCTTTAATTAGACAGTATTGTCTACCAGTTGTCTTGTCTGAAGTTGTTTTTGAGGTCCAAAAAGTTTGAGAGCCACTGGTGTAGGCAATTACACCTGGTTTACTGTTGAGGTTCAATAAATATTATATTGAAGTGCAATACATATATTGAAGTTGAAGTTTATTTCTCCCTCATGGCAAAAGGTTATTATGTCTTATGTGTAAGTTGTAACTTGTAAGTACCTGTCTATGCTGTTCTACTCTATGCACCTTGTGAAACCTGCTCCCAAAAACAATCCAAATTCTTAGACATATTACAACTTTTTTTACGCAAATAGTTACTTTTCCTAGTAACTAGTTACTTTTACAATAGAGTAATTCAGTTACTAACTCAGTTACTTTTTTGGAGAAGTAACTAGTAACTATAACTAATTACTTTTTTAAAGTAACGCGCCCAACACTAAATGACACAATCATTTTTCAACATATAAAGTTCATATTCTTAGGGATTTGTGATGTAACAAGCAGAGCAACATTGACGTGCCACGGGTCAGTCTGCCTCACATGCGGCCTGCAGGCAGCAGCACAAGTCATGTTTATACTTAGTCGTAAGACAGTGTCACGCCACGAACATAGCAGATCTACAAGCCCACATGTCATGGATTTGTTGTGTTTTGTTGTGAATTTGTTTGAATTTTGTTGTGAATTTGTTGTGAATCAACAATCAAGTTTTTATTTGCCAGTAACTTGTACTTGTAGGAGCAGTGTAATGTAGTGTTCCGCAAATTGTGCTACAATATTATATTAAAGCAGACAAACACACATTATAATGTTCTTATTTTGATCATAAGACCCAATTACTGAAAGTCAGTCGGGGTGCATACTTAGTTTAGACTAGTTATTGGTTAGACATGGGTTAACCCATTCTGAACGGGCACCCATTTTGGTGTCAGCATTATGTCATGCTTTAGCTATTGAAAAATAGCAGATCTACAAGCTCATATCGCGCCACCGAGTGGCGCGATATGAGCTTGTAGGTCTGCTATTTTTTGAAAAATCGAAGAACAACTGACATTTTTAGAATCTGATCTCAGGTCAGAATGGGTTCATCAGACCAATGTGTGTCCAGCGGAAACCTCGTATGAATCTGATCTCAGGTCAGAATGGGTTAAGGTTAGGGGGGGGGGCATCCTTTTGTCCGGCATAGGCCCGACGGGGCATACGTCCGACACTGCGCTGGGGGTCGGGAGAGGGTTGGGGTTAGGTTTAGGTGTCTGCCCCGGGGGAGGTTAGGGTTAGGGTGAGGGTTTAAGATAGGTTGTCGATCGGACCAATGCTCCGTCGGATCAAAGTATAGTAACCAAGGTTAGGTTTAGGTGTGCTGCCCCGTGGGAGGTTAGGGTTAGGGTGAGGGTTAAGGTTAGGTTTAGGTGTTCTGAACCGTGGGAGGTTAGGGTTAGGGTGAGGGTTAAGGTTAGGTTTAGGTGTTCTGAACCGTGGGAGGTTAGGGTTAGGGTTAGGTTTAGGTGTTCTGAACCGTGGGAGGTTAGGGTTAGGGTGAGGGTTAAGGTTATGTTTAGGTGTGCTGCCCCGTGCATGGGAGGTTAGGGTTAGGGTGAGGGTTAAGGTTAGGTTTAGGTGTGCTGCCCCGTGGGAGGTATAGGGTTAGGGTGAGGGTTAAGGTTAGGTTTAGGTGTGCTGCCCCGTGGGAGGTTAGGGTTAGTGTGAGGGTTTGAGATAGGTTGTATAGTCGACAATATGTCATATTAGGAGTCCTACTAACTAAACCATACATGGTAAATGGCGTCCCGGGGGCCACATGCGGCCCCCACCTTCACTTAATGCGGCCCGCAGGTTAATAGCAGAATACTCCTATATTATTGATTTCAGCTAATTACTACAATTCAAATGCTATTGTCTTTTTTAAATATTAAAAGGTTATACTTTTCAGGATTCCAATTCAGAAATAGCAAAAATAAATGAATAAATCAGGATTTCAATTAAAATATAGCAAACATAGCTGATCTACAAGCTCAAAATGCATTATCAGTTCCTCCAGATCTGCCATGTCCGCCGCGTCACGCCGTTGACCGTTGTACGACAAAGCATAAACTGCTGCCTGTCTGTCTGCCTGTCTGTCTGTCTGTCTGTCTGTCTGTCTGTCTGTCTGTCTGTCTGTCTGTCTGTCTGTCTGTCTGCCTGCCTGTCTGTCTGTCTGTCTGTCTGCCTGTCTGTCTGAATGCTGAAGCACTGAGAAAGCTGTTACGCCTTTTGTCTTCGTCCTTTTTTCCCAACTTGACTACAGGAGCAGTGGTCTCAAAAACATAGAGGAAAACTTGACAGAAAAAGACTCGCTCACTATATAAAAAATAAAGGAAAAGTCTAACAGACCGAGACTTAAGAAAACATTTTTTTCTTTTATTTTAACATAAAAGTACATTAAAAGTAGCAAACATTTCGGTCCTAAGACCTTCATCAGTGCTATAATATATATATAGTCTTTTTCTGTCAAGTTTTCCTGCCTGTCAGAATGACCTCTACTTTTAATCATTTGAGGGAAACAAAGAACACATGTGAGAAACGATCATGTTAGATGTGTGAAAAGTGACAATGCTATTGACAATATCCTAAGGTGGAAGGGCCAAGGAGGATGCTGTGACCACTAACCCAGCCTTAGCCACTGAAGAGGCAGGACTCAGCAGCCAGGTGGACACCACAGGTGGGTCTGGCATGGGACGTGCACACATAGACATCAAAGGGGGCTTCAGCCCCTGCCCTTTTGCCCGTCTGTAAAATAACTGCCCTTTCTGTGGTGAAAGAAATGCAAAATGCAACTCCTTTCCTTTCCAACATGCTGGAAGGCAGCGCATTCAGGAGAATTGCTTTTCTTTTATACCAAGTCTCCTGAACTTGAACATATTTGTTTCGAAATCCACTAGCTAAAGAGTGCTGGGTTGCGCCCCCAAAAAAGCTGATCTACAAGCTCTCAACGCGTTGTGAGCTTGTAGATCTGCTATTTTCGCTGTTTTTGTCCAAAAGTGCCCTCTTACGGGATTTGAGCCCCTGCCCCTCTAACACTCTCTGCATGTCCCTGGGGTATGCAGGAAGCATGTTCATGACGTCTAGATATTAGATCTATAGGACATTTATTATGATATCTCTGCGGTCGGGGAGAAAACAACTCCAAAATGTTCATTAAAAAAAACTATTTTAGATAATGCACACTGCCTCATCAAAATTGATATTGTGACTTTATATATTGTCAATTGCTATTCCCGACAGTGACGATAGATACATTATTTGGTAACACTTTACAATAATATGGCCACAAATTATTAGCAGTCATTAGCATGACTCATTAAAGGGGCATTTCAAACACGTAAGACGCTCGATTCATACTTTGATTTTATCAGACACGCCCCCTCAATTACAAACACTAATTGTAATTTCAAACTCAAATTTGAATACCATGATGGATTCATCTAAAACATCCGTCCTTGGTTCAGGTGACTGAATACTGTAACACGTCTGCAGGGGCCATGCATTTTATTTCTATAAATAAATAAAAAGGTATAATTGCAAAAAACACAGCCCCTCATGAACTAGAATTAGAGGGACAATTATTTGTTGTTTTTATCTTGTTTGAAGTAATAAGGATAAAATGCACATCAAATATCAAAATATTGAATGAATCATTAACAGGTTAAATACTGTCTGGGGTAGACCTATGTTTGAAAGTAAAATATCCCTTGAAACATCCTGCAGTGTTCACTTTTCTCTCATGCCAATGAAGCCAATTGAATTGAATTGAATTGAATTGAATTGAATTGTGCACGCATGCACGAGCGCACGCATTTGTAAAATACAAATAAAACGTCTCATTCATTTAAAAATCGATGCATTGTTGCATCGATTTCATTAACACAAGTCGATTCAAATTAGAATTAGAATGAAAGAAAATATATATTTTCAATTGTTTTCCCCATATCATATTTTTTGCTCTGTGTGCGTGTGTAGCCTACATAATTCAAACTGTAGGATTGGTAATTGTGACGGACAGAAGTCATTCCTTCCCTTTGCAAAGCGTACCGGAGCGCACTCGCCTATTAGTTTGCATTGCATTCAGAACGCGCCCTTAATTAAGAACCTAACTGCATCTGCATCTGTGTGTGGCTCTCAGCGGTGTCCCACTATTAGCGACTTTAAGCAACGACGGATACGGCAGTCGGCTACGGCAACCGGGAATGGATCAGTGCTCGATACATAAACCTGCTCTCCGTTGCAGTCCTTTCTACTACGGGAGAACCTACACTTACACGTAGTGTCTACAACGCCATAACCATGTTTATTGAAATTGTATCTGTCATACATTTACACCGATTGCTCCATCACCTCTCTTATGCTGTGTCCATATTGACTGGCTGAATGGCTGATGTTGAACTGCACTGTGGCAGAGAAGTAACAGATAGAAGCGTGCAAACTTTATCCCCAGACTAGATCCCCCGCCCCCCCCCCCCCCCCCCCCCCCCCCCCACCGGCTCCTTGCTGATGCAGTGACTGTCCTGTTTCTGGTTTAGCTTTACGCACGGGACGCATGAGTCTCCGGTCAGAGTGGGTTGATGTTTATTTGCATGGCTCAGAAAAGAACGTTATCGAGTTGTATAGGAGGAGGAGAAGGAATACATGTTCACGTCGTGAACGTGGAAGGTCAGCAGATTGTATTCTGGTGTTGTGCTGCTGGCTGCTATAAATGTTAATATAGACCTATGTCTTCTATTGTGTTCTGAAGGTCAGGCTGCTGTACTGCCACTAGTGTTAATGTTATATTTTGTATTGTGTTCTCGGCTGCGCTGCGCTGTGTGCCAATTATGCCCCCTCAGACCCTCTCCTGTTGACTGTGTTCTCTTTTGTGGTCTGACAGAGCAGGCACACTTGCGTGTGTGTGCCTGCACTGTTTAGTATTTACTATTACATTTTTATGTTTTGATAATCAGCGCTTTTCCATATAGATACAGTGTGCCATATTGGAGAGGCCACTGTGTGTGCAGTGCCCCCCCCCCCCCCCCCCCTGTTCTGTAGAACACTGTTGTTATGCAGAGTTGTGGTGATTAGACTCCATTAAAGCTATCATCTGTAGAGAAGCTCCTCTGGTTGTGGAACAGTCAAGGTTGAAGCTCTGCTTCTCAAGGCTCTACCTGGGTCATAGACTGTAAAAAAAAATATGGACAAAGCGTTCTCCGGGTCTGATATGGACGTAAGATGAAGCCAGTCAGTCCTTGAATTGTAAATCGCCATCTTTGTAGATCCGTTTGGCCCATTGGCTGGCCCGGACAACGAGGCGGATCTTCCCCCCTTGGTTTTTATTTTGACTTGAACGGGGGTGGCTCCCGATCATGGACTGTAACGGTAGCCACGCCCCTCAGAACATACGCGACTTTATGGTCATTTATTTAATAAATGGGACCATAATTTTCCAAAAATAATATTATGACATGAGAAATGAGACGTTAAACTAGTGACTGGAAGCAGAAAGTATTCATGTTTATTAAGGTAATACAGTCTAGGTGAAGTTGGGCCCAAATATATGGAGCTCTATGGAGATATGGGTTTTTTGGGCCCAATGACAGCGCCATATGAACTTTCAGGAAGTCCCGATTTCCTTAGTGGCTTCACAAAATATCTGGCTGACTACTCATAGCACGGCACCGAGTGCCGCACTACGAGCTTGTAGATCTGCTATTTTCTTTTAATTGTGAAAATGTGGCGCAAATCTTTGAATATATATATTCTTTCAGAATGAACGTTTTTTTTAACTCAAATCTTTGCTTCTGGGGGGGGGGGGGGGGGTGGCCCTGGAACAATATATTTACAGATGGGGGTCGGCGGCCAGTTACATATATTTTTGGGGGTCCTTGACATGAAAATGGGTCTTTCAGAAAAATGTCAGGATGTCAATGTCAAGGCATTTGTAGAATCGTCCTCAGGTCTAAATGCGTTAAGCATTATGTTATTATTTAGCT
>NC_139707.1:397500-602500 GCF_964188405.1 Protomyctophum parallelum | reverse complement strand
AAGAGGCAGGACTCAGCAGCCAGGTGGACACCACAGGTGGGTCTGGCATGGGACGTGCACACATAGACATCAAAGGGGGCTTCAGCCCCTGCCCTTTTGCCCGTCTGTAAGATAACTGCCCTTTCTGTGGTGAAATAAATGCAAAATGCAACTCCTTTCCTTTCCAACATGCTGGAAGGCAGCGCATTCAGGAGAATTGCTTTTCTTTTATACCAAGTCTCCTGAACTTGAACATATTTGTTTTGAAATCCACTAGCTAAAGAGTGCTGGGTTGTGCCCCCAAAAAAGCTGATCTACAAGCTCTCAACGTGTCGTGTCGCGGTGCGACGCGTTGTGAGCTTGTAGATCTGCTATTTTCGCTGTTTTTGTCCAAAAGTGCCCTCTTACGGGATTTGAGCCCCTGCCCCTCTAACACTCTCTGCATGTCCCTGGGGTATGCAGGAAGCATGTTCATGACGTCTAGATATTAGATCTATAGGACATTTATTATGATATCTCTGCTGTCGGGGAGAAAACAACTCCAAAATGTTCATTAAAAAAAACTATTTTAGATAATGCACACTGCCTCATCAAAATTGATATTGTGACTTTATATATTGTCAATTACTATTCCCGACAGTGACGATAGATACATTATTTGGTAACACTTTACAATAATATGGCCATTAGCAGTCATTAGCATGACTCATTAAAGGGGCATTTCAAACATGTGAGATGCTCGATTCATACTTTGATTTTATCAGACACGCCCCCTCAATTACAAACACTAATTGTAATTTCAAACTCAAATTTGAATACCATGATGGATTCATCTAAAACATCCGTCCTTGGTTCAGGTGACTGAATACTGTAACACGTCTGCAGGGGCCATGCATTTTCTTTCTATAAATAAATAAAAAGGTATAATTGAAAAAACACAGCCCCCGACACCCAAACTATAGCCTAGTTAAAATAGCCGATCTACAAGCTCACAACATGTGGCTTCGCGCCGCATTGTGAGCTTGTAGATTGGCTATTTTCACTACTACCTAAACACTACATTTATGGAATTTTTTTGATTTTCTTTCTTTGATTTATTCATGACATTACTTTAAAAAAAATGTTTTTAATTCATGAAACTTTTTGCTTTTTTGAGATTTTCTTTCTTTTTAATGTCCTGAAATAGTAATAATTAAAAACAAAATGTAGTAAACAAAACATAAAGGGACCCATAACAATGTGTCCATGACCCACAAATGGGTCCCGACCCCCTATTTGGGAAACAGTGTTCTAAAGAACAAGTCTAAAATTCTAAATTTAAGGAAACACAGACATTTTGATCTGTAAGGGCAAACCTTACAGTATACAGTATACAAAAACCAATTGCAATGCTTAATATAATATTCAAATAGGGAAATCTTACCTGAAATAGGTTCAAAAGTAGGTCAACTTCATTACGCTTGCATAATGCATGGCTGCCAAATGAACTACTTTTCTGCAGTGCATTTGGTGCAACAGATAAACTACAACTAGACCCAAGCAGAATGTATTAGTAGAGACGATCCATGTTCTCTGTTACAGTGGAACTGATTTATTCTGATATTTGTCTCCTCAGCTCTCCAGACTGAATCACACAACACAACAGGTAAACAAAGAACACATTATTACTTGCGCAAGCAGAGGTTGGTTGGTTGGTTGGTTGGTTGGTTAGATGTTCATAAAACTTTCACTTATATATGTTTATTTTGATTTATTTTTAAATAGCTAAAATAGCCGATCTACATGCGATACGATGTTGCGATGTGTTACATAGACCAAAACTTACAAGCCCTAATAGATAGGAAAATAGTAGATCCACGAGCTCACGTTGTGGGCTTGTAGATCTGCTATTTTCACTGTCTTACTTTATTGCGTTGTGTGCTTGTAGATCGGATATATAGGAACAAGCAGGGAAAAAAGTTGAAATATGGAAATAAGAGGTTAACGATATATCCCAGGTGTGGTATTGACGATAATAAACACAGACATTCATAAATGAACTTCACGCATAACTGTCGATAGAACTGTGGCTTTTTCCTCTTATTGTGTAATGATATCCCAACAACTGCTTCCTGTGCCTCAGTGTTCAACAGCGCGTGTGACAGCGAAGAGTTCCTGTGTCAAAACAAAATATGTGTCCCCAAGAGCTTTGTGTGCGACCATGACGACGACTGTGGTGACGGCTCAGATGAGCTCAAGGAGTGTGGTGAGTGGACGCTTCTCATACTGAATGAATATGGATGTGAATTAATTTGGTCTCAGACGGATAGGAAAATATGTTGTGCCTAATGCGAGATCCTGTTAAAACGTTTCAAACATATTCACAATGTCAAGCTCTACTTCCTGTTCCTTCCAGAGTATCCACCATGTGACTCCAACCAGTTCCGCTGTGCCAACGGCCGCTGTCTCATCCAGAGAGCGTGGGAGTGTGACGGAGAGCTCGACTGTCACGACCGCTCAGATGAAGCTCCCAAGAATACTCGCTGCAAAGACCCAAGTAAGAAACGCACACGCACGTATACACGCACACGCACACACACACACACACGCACACGCTCTCTTGCTGCTCAGTGAAGTGGAATAGAAGTCCTGTCTCTTACAGTATATACTGTACCTATATATACTGTACCTGTGCATGTCAGAACTACTGGTGTGTCTTAAAGAAATACCCACGTCTCATGTGAGGTGGGGTCATTCCCCATACATATTATACGTTGTGGAGAGATACATCAATATTGATTGATTGATTGATTGATTGATTGATTGATTGATTGATTGATTGATTGATTGATTGATTGATTGATTGATTGATTGATTGATTGATTGATTGATTGATTGATTGATTGATTGAATGATTGATTGATTGATTGAATATAATATTAGACAGAAATGCAAACAGCACGAGTACAGTCAAACACAAAAAGTGGACTGGATGGATTGTTTCCATCAAGGTCTTATGCAAACAATAGAGAATACACTATTCTATATTACAAGGTAGGATATTGAAGATATCAGTCACACATTAAATGAATAAACAGATACATTAATAAGAGAACGTCAAACATCATCCATAGACATAACTATAGAACTGGCTTTTTGCTCTTATTCTATGATAATGGATTGACCTAAACAACTACTTCCTGTGTCTCAGGAAACCCGTGTGGCAGATACCAGTTCATGTGTCAAAATAAACTATGCATCTACAAGAGTTGGGAGTGTAACGGAAACAATGACTGTGGCGACAACTCAGATGAGGCTCACTGCCCAGGTAAGACGCACGCACGCGCGCACGCACACACGCACGCACACACACACACACACACACACACACGCACACGCACACGCACACACACACACACACACACACACACACACACACACACACACACACACACACACACACACACAGCTATGAGTGCACCTAACACCTAACATCTCCAAATACATTCCAGCAATGAAGACTTTGTGTCGTAAACTTTTACACGATCAGAATCACATTCATCTAAACCTCCTCTGCTTCCATTGCTCTTCCACTCCAACAGGGAAGAAATGTGATCATCACCCAGCCTATGTCTGTCACAACGGGAACTGTGTCCAGGAGACATTGCTGTGTGACGGCAAGGACGACTGTGGCGACGGCTCTGATGAGCTCAGCAGCTGCTCTGTTAACGAGTGTCTGAACAGCGAGCTGAGTGGCTGCTCCTCCCAGCTCAGCTGTAAAGACGTCAAGATAGGCTTCAAGGTATGGAATCAACAGCGCCATTTGACACAGATTCCACCAAGACACTGATGAAACACCTGGTCAGCATCACGCTCTGTTCCTGTCTCCTTACAGTGCACATGTCCCAGCGGCTTCCGTCTGAAGGAGAAGACGTGTGTGGACGTAGACGAGTGTAGCAGCTATCCTAATCCCTGCAACCAGCACTGCAACAACACACAGGGCAGCTTCCACTGTCTCTGTGTGGAGGGTTACCAGCTCAGCCCTGAAGACCCCACCATCTGCACGTCCACATCTGGTAGGAAACAGTGGGAGCTCAAAGCACTGAAAGCACATTGGTTGTCTATTCCAAGAATAGCAGATATACGTACATTATACAAGCTCATAGCGCGGCACTATGTGCCGAGCTATGAGATCGTATAGCCAGAGGCGGACTTACCGTCGGGCTAGGGTGGGTTGCAGCCCGGGGCCCCCGACTCGGGTGGCCCCCGGAAAATATTAAAAAGAATATATATACAGTATATTATTATTTTGTTTTTATTATAAAATTGTAAAGTATTGAAATCAAGTGAAATGTGTGCCTGCCTGTCTTTTTAGGGGCCTGGGTATCCCAAAATGAAAACAAAATAGCACAAATTATTTTCGCGGGTCGCGTGGCTGTGCCGCGCCAAAATTTGCTCCAGCCCGGGTGCCCTCTGCAAGGTAAATCCGGCTCTACGTATAGCTCTGCTATGTTTGAAAAAAAGTATGACAAATCTTTGAATATATATATCATTTTTAACTCAAATCTGTGCTTCTGGGGGTCCCTGTAACAAAATACTTTGAGATGGGGGCCAGTTACAGATCATTTTGGGGGTCCTTGACATGAATACTTTTGAGAACCACCGACATTTTTCAGAAAACTGTTTGGGTTTAGAAAACATTTGTAGAATCAGCCTCAGGTCTTCATGGGTTTAACTGCGTGTCTGTCTGTCAGAGAGAGAGAGAGACAGAGACAGAGAGAGGCCGCACCACGCCGAGCGGCCAACGCTGTGAAATAGTTTAGTGTCTGTCTGTCTGTCTGTCTGTCTGTCTGTCTGTCTGTCTGTCTGTCTGTCTGTCTGTCTGTCTGTCTGTCTGTCTGTCTGTCGAGCACAACAGCTGCTGTCACTGTGTGGGGAGTGAGGACTTTCTTCATCTTGTTTAAATATAAATACTGATGAAACTTTTAAATGAAACAAACATGTTTAGCTCAGCATCATCTGACTTGAATTAACTTGGCATATGATTAACATTTTTATAAGATGATTGGATCATCTGTGATAGTACTTTGTATAAGCATTGGTTTCATGTTGCGCTGCTGTCTCTGTCAGATCAATAACCTGTCGACATCAGTATCAGTGGGTAACACCCTTCGCTACGAAGCCCAGATCGTCCCAGATCCCTCTTACAAACTGCTGCGTACGACAGTACTACACAGTAGACCTAGTACTGAAGCTAAGAAGGCTTTCAGGAAATTGTTTTGCTTCTAAGTTCATTCATCCAGGAGGTGTTTTCCCGAAGCCAGATAAGAAGACTCGTAATGCTGTGCTCTTGAGAACCAACTTAAGTAGTGCTTCCTGAAAGCAGTTAGGTAGCAGCACGTAATGCTGTGCACTTGAGAACCAGCTGCTAAACTACTGAAGATACTGCATAAACTCAAAACCTTTTGGGGAAACAGGTTTTCTGCTATACGCAGTACCTTATAGGAGGCCTGAGTCTGACGTCTCTCTGAGTTGGTTATTTTAATTAAATTATGAATCTTTTTGTTGTCTCTTTTTGTCAATCTCTTTGTAACTGTTATTTTTGTCTATTTTAACGAGAACCCCTTTTGGTGTTTTAAGCATAATTTTGAACTTCTATTGAAAAATAGCAGATCTATAAGCTCATAGCGTGGCACCGAGTGCCGCGCTAAGACATTGTAGATCTGCTATTTTTGAAAAATCATGAAAATCTGGCGCACATCTTTGAATATATATTATTTGAGAGCGAACATTTTGAAGTCATATCTTTGCTTCTGGGGGGGGGGGGGGGGTCCCTGGAACAACATATTTTCAGATGCGGTTCGGCGGCCAATAACATATAGTTGTTGGGGTCCTTGACATGAAGTAATTTGAAAACCACTGAAAACTGTCATGATTTTAAAGATTCTGGTCTCAGTCCTAAATGGGTTAACATACATAGATACAGAGTTTAGTTTTATTTGCATTTTCTATTGTTGTATTGGCCTATTGTTTGTTTGTCTGATGTCACATGGCAGGAACAGGTATCTGTTTCTTTCTGTACTAATAGTGTGTGTTATTGGTCTAATACAATCTACGGTTGTGAATTATCATTCTTGGTAACTAACTCTAATATTTACATTGCTTTCTCATCTCTACTGTATGTAGTTTTATAAATGATGCTGTGTTCATGAATATGTTCTGTCTCTCCCAAACAAACAAATTAAGCATTGCATTTTACGCTAAATAAATGTGATTTTCTCTAGATGTGGAGCCCTTCCTCATCTTCACCACCGACAACAAACTGAATAAGATGAACTTGAACGGCTCCAACCACACTGTGCTCAAAGAGGTGAAAACCATTGAACATACTGTAACAACACATCCTATACACGCTTATACATCCACCAACCATAACACATTTGAGCCCCTAATGAACTGCATAGACGATATTAAAACCTGGATGAACCTCTTATATCTCAATAACAATAAAAGGGAAATCATCATCTTTGGACAACGCTCCAGTGGCTCCACCCCTCCTGTCAACAACCTCGGCCCCCTCACTTCCAATATCAACACAGGCGCAAAAGAATCTTGCTGTTATTTTCGATAATATTTTTAAATTTGACAAGCAGATAAGCTCTGTTGTCAAAACAAGCTTTTATCACCTACGCCTCCTCGCCAAGGTTAAACGCTGCCTCCCCCTCAAACAATTTGAAACGGTCATTCACTCCTTCATCTCCTCAAGGCTGGACTATTATACTAATACTATGGCATCAACCAATCCTCACTCCGAAGACTCCAATTAGTCCAAAATGCTGCTGTCCGCCTTCTCACCGGACCTACAAAGTTTGACCACATGACACCAGTCCTGATATCACGCCATTGGCTCCCGATAAAACAAATAATTGATTTTAAGATCCTACTTTTTTACTTTGAACCCTTTTGGTGTTTCTAAGGATTATGTTATACTTTAGCTATTGAATAGCAGATCTACAAGCTCATACCGCTACAAGATCTGCTATTTATTTTTAATCGTGAAAATGTGGCACAAATCTTGAATATATTGTGGGCGCCACTGAACAACGATAGGCAGGAGACACAGCAAGGTTTGCCTACTCGGGCATTTATTGAGAGGATTATGTTAAAGTTCAAATCAGATCCAGCACACACACTTGGTTAACTTAGGTTCTTCCTATTTCCAGGGCAAAACAGTCTATAATTCCTCTCACTCCTATTCCTTCAGGAGTGTTATTTCCATCTGGGTTCCTCTTCAGGATTCCTCCATCCCGGGGTTGCCTGTGTAATGAGAAACACTATTAGCACAGAGTCTGAACAAGTGACAACAGTGAGGGGATGTGTGTTTGTGGAGACCTACCGCCAGATTGCCACGTCAGTGCTCCCTCCGTGAGTCAGTGGAGAATGAGGCGGAGCGTTCATCTGTTTCCTACCTTTCGAACATTACGCGCGCAGCGCGGCTGTTGCGTAATTGCTCTGATTGAGGAAGACGGTGATACGTGTGGTCAATCATGTGACCCAGGGCGGGTCGCTGTCTTCTGAGCTGGGCTCCGCCTCTGACGCTCCACTGACTCTCGTTGGGGTGGCGCTCTGACGGCCCGCTGTCATGTGACCTCCCACAATATATTCTTTCACAGTGAATGTTTTTAACTCATACCTTTGCTTCTGGGAGGACCCTGGAACTACATACTTTCAGATGGGGGTCCTTGCCATGAAAAAGGTTGAGCACCACTGAGAGACACTGAGAGGTCTATAAGGTCTAAATGGGTTAAATCTCTTGCCCTGTATGGCTGAACGTATACAGCGCTACAACCCTCCCAGAGCTCTGAGGTCTGCTGACCAATCACTGCTGACCGTGCCAACCACCTGAACCCTCAGAACAAGAGGTGACCGCGCTTTAGCGGTGGCGGCCCCAGAACTGTGGAACAACCCCCCCCCCCCCCTTTATTAGAGCTGCCCAATCCATCGAGATTATTAAATCCTTACTTAACCCATTCTGACCTGAGATCAGATTCATACGAGGTTTCCACTGGGACACACACTGGTCTGATGAACCCATTCTGACCTGAGATCAGATTCTAAAAAATGTCAGTCGTTCTTCGATTTAAAAAAAAATAGCAGACCTACAAGCTCGTAGCGCGCCACTCGGTGGCGCGCTATGAGCTTGTAGATCTGCTATTTTTCAATAGCTAAAGCATAACACCAAAATGGGTTCCCGTTCAGAATGGGTTAAAACGTACTTTAATGTAATCTAAATATATATATTCCTATATTGTCCATGTATCATGTTTGCCTCATTTGCCATGTATCTGGTTCTACTTGATATAAATTGCTTTAAATGTTATTTGCTCTAATTCTTTTTTCTTTCCTGTGAAGCACTTTGGTCAATTTCGGTTGTGTTAAATGTGCTATAAATAAAGGATGATTTGATTTGATACAATTCACACACTGCTTTTGACATGTCGGAATGTATTCCACCTGTCAGAGACTAACTGCTAACTAACTAACTGCTGTGCTGTGACAGGACTTGAATGGAGCGATGGGTCTGGACTTTGACTACGAGCAGCAGATGGTCTATTGGATAGAAGGGTCATCAGTTCTCCCCACGATCAGTCGTATGCACATCGATGGCAGTGACGTCCAGGTCAGTGTGACAAATACACAGATGGGAAGTGAAATAATGTCAGAAAATGGTTATACTTGTATTCAAAATGCTTTGTAATATCACTGTTGTTAAACAGTGTGGTGGTAACTAAGTATTTTACTCAAGTACTGTACATATTAAACACTGTAAGGTACGTGTAATTTCCCAAGTATTTATATTTCCTAATACATACATACTGGCCTGGTACTCCACTATATCTCAGAGGCATATTTGTACGTTTTACTTATTTGACAGCTTTAGTTACTTGCAGTGGTGGACAGTAATGAATGAGGTACTTTGTTTTAGTAGTGTTCTTAAGTATGTGTATGTGTGGTTTACTTTAGTATTTCAATCCATTGCATTCCAAAGACATAATATTGTACTTTTGACTCCACTACATTTCTAGGAAGGTAATTGGGTACATTCTGAATTAACGATCTATAAGCTCACACCGCGTCGCATCAGGACACGTTGTGATGCTTGTAGATCAGCTATTTTCACTACCATTGATATTGTTTTGAAGGTGGTGGTGGATTGGGCCGGATGGGGGGGGGGTCTAAATACAGCAATGCATTGATAATTATTTATGTACACATTATACAGTATATACAAGTACGCCAGTACTTTAGCTCAAATACACGTTTATAGAGAAATGTATACTTGCTATACGTATACTCAACTACGTATCTACAGTATACGTAGTTGAGTATCTATTCTTTGACTCAAGTATACTGGGCTTGAGTACTTTGTCCACCACTGGTTACTAGTTACTTTGTAGATTTAGATTGTTATGATGTTATAAATAATAACATTCATTATTGAAAATATTCAACATAGTTAGAAAATAGCAGATCTACAAGCTCACAACGCATCATGTCACAATGCATTGTGAGCTTTATAGCATGTATAGACCTGCTATTTTCAAAAAGCCAAATTATGAAATAAGGCTTAACCCATTCTGACCTGAGATCAGATTCATACGAGGTTTCCACTGGACACACACTGGTCTGATGAACCCATTCTGACCTGAGATCAGATTCTAAAAATGTCAGTCGTTCTTCGATAATAAAAAAAAATAGCAGACCTACAAGCTCGTATCGCGCCACTCGGTGGCGCGATATGAGCTTGTAGATCTGCTATTTTTAAATAGCTAAAGCATAACATGATGCTAACACCAAAATGGGTGCCCGGTCAGAATGGGTTTAAGTGCTGAGAGTTGTGCAAACAAGCAGAAAGGTTGAGTAGACAATATGCTCTTTTTACAATATCCTGTGATATTAATATGTTGAACAAATGACTTACAAATAGAACAATAAAACCTGGTGAGCACTGCGTGAAAAGAGGAGTTAACGGGCAATTACGGGAACTGTATTTTGCCCGTAAACCTCAAGTTTAGCAGCATATACATGTAATATATATATGGTAATATACAGGTGTGATGGTACAATACGGGAGTTTATGGGAGTTTGTTGGAAAGATTAACGGGAGTTTCCTGTAATATACACATCCGTATTCCAAGCTTTTTGCGCAGTGGAGTATATCCAGAGTGAATGTATGTCTCATTGACAGGTCCTCCACACGTCACTCAGTGAACCATGGGCTCTGGCTGTTGATTGGGTGGGAGGAAACCTCTACTGGAGTGACTATGAGCAGCACACCATAGAGGTGTCCAAACTAAACGGGGCGTACCGAACAGTCCTGGTCAACACCGGCCTGGAGCAGTCAGGCTCCATGGCTGTGGATGTACGCTACGGGTAAGTGTACTGTGGTGTGGTGATCATGAACCTTACACTGACTTTATCAACCGTCCTGTGAAACACCACAGATACAAGAAGACTGGATTTACATCTAAAAGCTAAACGGATGACATTGCATCATATTTATTTGTTGTACCTCTTGGCAGCACTGTTCATTTTGACAGCAAATTCAGATTTAGTCTTAGTCTTTTGAATAACACCATTTAGTTTTAGTCCTATTTTAGTCTTCTGAAATTGTTTAGTCTTAGTCGACTAAATATCAAAATATTGTGGTCTTTTATTATTTTAATCTTAGTCTTAGTCTTAATGCAGTTTACATTTTTAAAGATTTAGTCTTAGTCTTTTGAACAACACAGCATTTTGTTTTAGTCCTATTTTAGTCATCTGAGTCCTATTTTAGTTTACTACACAACATAATTAACAGTCTTGCAGATCTAGTTAAATAAAAGTCACATTAGTTATTTTTTGTATAAGACTAGGATGTATCACATGAGTATGAGTATATATATCCGATCTACAAGCTCACACAACGCGTCTCACAGAGACATGTTGTGTGAGCTTGTAGATCAGCTATTTTTGGTGTATGTTCCCCCCAGAATAGGGATGCTGAAGTTCAAGTGTTTAAAGTAAACGTCAAGTATGAAGTTATTTGCATGGTTTACGTACCGTAAAATGACATAAAGGTTCTATAAAGTAACAATGCAATT
The DNA here is from genome assembly GCF_964188405.1 of Protomyctophum parallelum. Classification (NCBI taxonomy): domain Eukaryota; kingdom Metazoa; phylum Chordata; class Actinopteri; order Myctophiformes; family Myctophidae; genus Protomyctophum; species Protomyctophum parallelum. The sequence goes on along the minus strand of NC_139707.1, from coordinate 591,398 downwards.
CAGGGGTGCGGTTGACGGAAACGTTATTTTGCCGATCGAGGTGCACTGAGACAAAAATGTTTGAGAACCACTGCTGTACAGACAGTACTGTATGTGTGATTTGTTGTGAACAGTGACCTGACACAGTGTCTCCTCTGACAGCTACTTGTACTGGACAGACTGGGACAAAAACAACCCCCACATAGGGAGGATAGGGATGGACGGCACCAACAGGAGCATCATAATGAAGGATGAGATCACCAGGCCCGTGGGCCTGACGTTAGACTACATCAATGATCACATATACTGGAGCACGGAGGGGAGCATTGAGTTTGCCAACCTGGATGGAACCAACAGACACACAGGTTACACGCACGCACGCACGCACACACACACACACACACACACACACACACACACACACACACACACACACACACACACACACACACACACACACACACACACACACACACACACACACACACACACATTTTCACTTAGTAAGAGACCACACCTTCGCTCAAGTTCAACCATTTATTGGTAAATTGAATGATGAAATGGGGGGAGGAGGGGAACCCGGGATGGGTGAGACTCAGGATGGGGGTGTGGTCTCGGGAGAGGACGCCGTGTATGTATGCGCGCTCGGAGAGCGGGCGTCTCTGCTCCGGAACTGCCCCAAAAAGAGCTGGCTGGGAGACGAGTGCGGGACTGGAGGAAGGGACGCGAGTGAGGATCCTCGAGAAGGGGGAGAGGGTTTATAGGCGGCCTAGGTGGAGATGGGCGTTTTGGACGTCTGAGATGTTGGTCCTGATGTAGGACTGGTAGGCCTGGGAGGACCAGCGGCCGAGGATTCGGATGAGGTGGTCCGAGAGGCCTCGCCTAGACGCGGTGGTGGCTGCGCCGATGCGGAACGAGTGGCCGGAGTAGAGCTGGGAGGGAAGGCCGGACAGAGCGAGGATTCGGCGGAGGTGCTTGTGGAACCAGGAGCGGGTGGCGATGGAACCCGTCTCTGTGGTGAACAGGGGGTCGTGTGGTGAGGCGTTGAGGGAGCGTCTCGTGGAGACGTAGCGGAGAATGGGTTCGTAGGGGCTGAGAGGAGGATCTGTACGGAAGAGGTGGATTGCTGAGGAACGCCCGAGCTGGTCTGTCTTGCTGTGTTTGAGGGTGAAAGTGAGGGAGTCGGAGGAGTGGAAGGTGATGTCAGAGAGGCTAGGATGACGGGAAGGGTCGTAACGGGCGGAGGAGGATGTGAACTCTGCGCAGCGCAGGAACCCCAAGAAGGCGAGGAGGAACATGCATTCTAGGGTTACGGTAGGTCCATTGACGCACGTGCCAGCGTGCTTGTGGGGGGGGGGGGGGGGGGGAGGAGAGAGGGAGGAGGGGGAGGAAGGGGGGTTTGTAGCAGGCGATGCGTGCGCCGGCCGGCGTGTGTGTGAGGGAGGGGGGAGGGGGAAGTGGGCCGGGCACGTGCCTGTTGTTGCTGTCGGGAAGCAGGAGGGGGCGGGGCCGCGTCCAGAGCGGCTTGACGGTTTCGCCAGCCACAATGCGAACAATGCCGCCTTTCGGTCGGTCCTCTGGAATGGAATTCCTCTGGCCGTGAGAAGGCGCTGGAGCCCGGCCACCGTCCAGTCGGCGACTGACAGGTGTAGTTGGCCGAGGCTGGCGATGACGGGGGCGACGGAGAAGGAGGACCGAGAGGACGTAGCGCGGCGGCTGCTGCTGCTCGGTTCCGCCGCCGGCCTTGGCTGTGCCGGCGGGACCGAGCGCGAGCTTGACGTGCCGGTGTCGGGGATGGCAGACGAGTAGGCACGCCTGGAGCTTCCTGACGTAGATAGAACGTCCTCGCTGTCGGAGGCGTGAAGCTCCAGCTCGCGCTGGTAGCGAGAATCCATTTTGCGGTTTCCTCTCTCTTTTCTTTTTTGGGTGAAGAAAAAGAGAGAAAGAAAACGAGCGATATGCGCCGCTGCTAAGCAGCACTTTTGTTCAATGTAGGACACGAACACAAGTAGTTACGGCTTGAATCACAACAAGTAAACAAGTAAATTAAACAAGTAAACAAGTGATATTTAGCTTTGATCGTATTTAGCAATTTGATCGGCGTGGATCGAGTGACAGGTAGTCAAAACAATGTGACGCTTACGTTCTGTATGCTGAGGTGAGGTTGGAGACGGAGCGAGAAGGGATTCTGCTTGTCTGAAGGTTCTGGATCACGTAGTGAGAACAGGTAGATGTTGGCGCACAGGTGTATTTATACTGTGGTGATTGTGGCAGGATTGGCCAGGTGATAACGACAGGCAGGTGGGTTTGATAAGGAGGGGAGTGATTGATAAGGAGGGGGGCGTGGTTAAGGTCGAGCGGAAACTACGTTGTATAAATACAACTTCCCTTAGTCTGGGGATTCATGGATGCCATTTTTACAAATATTTTGGTCAACACAAATCATAGAGAGCCAAATATAGCTGATCTACAGTCTCACAATGCGACGCGTCGTGAGCTTGTAGATCTGCTATTCTTGGTGAGTGACACCAGTGTGCAGTTAATATGTAAGGCATAATTCACGCATGCGCACACACACACACACACACACACACACACACACACACACACACACGTACACTCGCGTACACACACGTACACACACATGCACACAAACGCACACACATGCACACACACACACACGCAGCCACACACTCACGCACGCAGGCATGCAGGCAGCCACGTATGTAAGCACGCAGCCACACACGCAAGCACGCACATACGCTCACATGCACGCTCACACACGCGCACACACACACACACACACACACACACGCACACATCATACTCACATACTGATACATATTTATTGTGGGCAACATTTTGATAAGACACTGTAATTACACAATTCCAGGTCCATTTTACACTCTGTGTTAAAGGAATGCTCAAGAACAGCTTTTGTAAATGTTGTCCATGAGTAGTGGAAGAAAAAGTAATTAAAGCAGTAAGAACATGATTTACTTCAGAGTACACTTTACTAAAACATTGTATATCTTATTATAAATAGTCTTACTGCTATTTCATAATATTCTGACGCTTTTGGTTTTGTGTGTCTGTAGTTCTGCGTCAGGACAACTATATCTATAGTATTACCCTGTTTGAGGAGTACATCTACTGGAGCTCCTTCGGCGGCTCCATCTCCAGAGCTCACAAGACTCAGGGAACCAACCCCACCACACTCATCAGATACCTGAACGATCTATGGACCATCCAGATCTACCACCCATATCAACAACCTGAGGGTCTGTACCACCTACTGTACACAACACTCTCATTATGACTCTGCATAATGTTTTATGACTTCTATTAACTGTCTATCATTGTATTATTATCTGATCTGTTTTGAAAAGCATTACGTATACAGTATAAATACACCCTATAATAATAACAACAACAACAGCAACAATAATAATAGTCATATCGTGACATAGTAGTAGTAATAGACAGTATTAGTATAGTATAATCGGAATTGGCCACATCGGCCATACAAATGCCATATTGGTATCGGATCGGTCTCAAAATAATCCAGATTATTTCATCGGTTTACACCAGCAAAATAAATTAAAAATTCTACATTTAATTCATTCATTCATATTAATTCATTCACACTTGGAAAAAGAGTATAGGCTACAGTATGTATTGATTGGCTTTGGGCCAAGCCCCTAGAGGACCTATAGGCTTGTTTCCATTGTGGCCCTCTGTATAATATCGGAATTGGTCAGATTTGGTATCGGCAGATATGACCCTGCAAATAATGGGAGATCGGATGTCGGTCATTATAATTTCATAACTGTGCACCCCTAAACAGTATTGTAACATAATAGTAGTAGCTAGTAGTGTTGTATCAGTATAGTAATAGTATTCAGGGCTCTCATATTCATTACATGTGTACATGTTTTCCTGCAGTGTCTGCTCATCCGTGTCAGACCAACAATGGAGGATGCAGTAACCTGTGTCTGCTCTCACCTGGAGGAGGCTACAAGTGTTCCTGTCCAACCTACTTCTACTTGGCAGCGGACAACAAGCAGTGCATGTCCAGCTGCACGGCCAGCCAGGTGATTCACCTCCAGTTCACTTGTGTTGTACGCGTTTATGTCTTTATAGGTCTCGTGTCTGCTGTCGATAGTCATTCTAAAGATGTGTGTCGTCTCTCCCGTCAGTTTGCTTGTAAGAACTACAAGTGCATTCCGTTGTGGTGGAAGTGTGACACGGCAGATGACTGTGGGGACGGCTCAGACGAACCTGCAGACTGCTGTGAGTAGAGACTCAGAGACTGAAACACATCTTACTACATGTGTTTACACTGATTACACTTAGTATTACTTGGTACTCCAATGTCCTTTAACTGTTTCTGACGCCTGCATTAAATATATGACTACAAATGTCTTCTAATTCATGACAGTTTCTTAAAATCCTGTTTCTGTATGTCAGTGGTGCTCAAACCTTTTCATGTCAAGGACCCCCAGAATAATATGCATTTGGCCGTGGACCCCCATCTGAAAATATGTTGTTCCAAATATTTGAATTAAAAATGTTCACTTTGAAAGAATATATAGTCAAAGATTTGCACCACATTTTCACGATTTTTCAAAAATAGCAGATCTACAAGCTCATAGCGTGTGTCGTGCAATGAGTCCTTTTTGAGTACAACATATTGGTAAAAATGAAATAGAGGTCCATTTTAAAACAACCAACATCCAACAGACCATACAAACAATGTAAAAAAGAAATAAATGAATTAATTAATAAAATAGCCTACTAATGTAAACAATTAAAAACAAATGGCTTCTAAATCCTAAAAGTTTTCTGTAAAACCTGTGTTACTATGTCAGTGGTGCTCAACATTTTTCAGGTCAAGGACCCCCAGAATTATCTGTATTTCGCCATGTACCCCCATCTGAAAATAATCTTCCCAGGGACCAGGGGAAGATTTGAGTTAAAAACGTTCACTCTGAACGAATATATATTCAAAGATTTGCGCCACATTTTCACGACATTTCAAAATGAGCAGATCTACAAGCTCGTATAGCCCAGCATTCGGTGCAGCGCTATGGGCTTGTAGATGTGCTATTTTTCAATAGCTAAAGTATAACATAATGCTGGAAATACCAAAAGGGGTTCCCGTCCTGAATGGGTTTAAGGCCACATTTCGGTCAAGTCCATGCACAGTGCACACACACATTTAGAACTGATGGCTTCCCCTGTTGGGCAATTACAAAATAACTTTACACACAGTGTTATGAAACATGTCCTGTGAGTTGTAATGTTTGGACTAAACAATTCATTATAGTCAGTGCATTTGTAGAAAAAAGCGGAGATTAGTTAAAAAGGCGGAAAACTTTATTAAACCGACATGCTTCGACCTATACCGGTCTTGTCGGTTTCATACATGTGTTATCCCGATTGATCCAGGAGCACCTTTTTACTATTTTTATATTTTGTATACCTGCACACCTCCTGAGCACCGGGTTGCTTCCTTGCCTCTGCATACTAAGTCACATTTGTATTTCCATTTGTAGCAACCCTTGGTGGCCGATTAGAATACATCTTTCAGGGTATTTTTAGGTACTTATGTCATCCTGCGAGTTTAGTGATAATTGGTCCAACAACAGTGGTAACCTAGCACAGCAGCTGGCCTCATGCCATCACGGTTTATCTGGTAAGACATCAGTTTATGTAGGATACTTCTGTCTGAAAGCCAGGTGATAATAAATGTCCTTTAACGACACACAGCAGAGATTTTTCTTACTCACTGTAGCCTATACAGTTTGATGGTGGCCGTTTGAAGTTTTGAACTATAGGCTATACATGCTAGGAAGTAATACTATACCGTAATGTACCGTGAACAATCCTCAAATATGAAGTGCGGCAGGAGCAATGTACCCCTCACTTTGTTCCTGACGCACTTCATATTTGAGGATTGTTCACGGTAGTGAAACAAAATGTGTCGTCCGTCCACTATGCCATTTGAAACTTAGTTAAAATAGCTATACTCCAGGAACAGGCACAAAGCAGATATCCACCAATACAAATATACACATAGTTTGGGGAGTGGGACAACGTCGCTGCACAACACATGTAGTGTCGCTCTGTAGCTGATTGAAACACATTTATTTTAGTGGTGGGCCAGCAAGGCCTTCTCTGCTGGCCCTGCACTTTCCTGATGCAGAAATTTATAAAGTTTTTCTTTTTAACAAATATTATATATTGTATTTATTTCGCTGCCACTGCACTATTTCTCACTCAGACAGGCTGGATGCTCTGCTTCCATTCTGTGCAGGTACAACAGCGCTTGGTATCTTTTAACCAATGGGATTATTTCCTTTTGTTGTCTCCGGGTAAGGCCTTCATAAACTCCACTGAATCCCCTTGCTGTTGAAATGAATGGGAGCAATATAGAGATTGACAGGTTCCTTAGCCAATCAGATTTCAAGTTTTCACTGCTGGGCGTCTTCTTTCAAGTGCCAGGGCCAGCTAGCTGGCCTTTGGTGATGTTAACGTCTTGCGTGGATCCCATCGCTGGGGGAAAATATTGTCCAATGAGAAAAGAGAACTGGGTGTTTGAAACTTTCTTTCTCTCCCATCTGATTCTGATACTCATTGGTGGGCATTGACTGTGTGGGTAGTTGTCATGATCCAAGGAATCCAGGGAATGTCAGTGATTGTACGACCTTTGATTCAAGAGTTACGGGTCGAAATGTAACGCCCGACCTGGTGGAGACAATGTATTAGAGTAATAGAGACAATCCACGTTCTCTGTTGTGAAGCTAATTGATTGTGTTATTTGTTTCCCTTCAGCTCTCCAGGCTGAACAAACACACAGCACAACAGGTAAACAAAGAACAAATATATATATATATATACCGTGTATATATATATTATAAATCGCCACAATAACCACTTCATAATTTGCTGTTAGAAAGAAAATGGTTGCAACTGTCTATATGTTCATTACGCTAGGTATGGAGGGCTCTGCAAATAACACACAGCCCCGCCTCCCCCTGCTGTCAAAGCAGTTGTCAATGTTTACAACTCCATGTTAATGTTTACAACTCCATGTTAATGTTTACAACTCCATGTCAATGTTTACAACTCCATGTCAATGTTTACAACTCCATGTTAATGTTGCATGTGCACATTGTGTTTAATGTGATAACGCGTGTTGCACATTGTCACAGTACATGGATGTGATTTGTGAAGGTTAGGAGGAGGAGCGAGCCGTAACAATTTGTCCCCTACGCACAGACAGAAGAGAAACAAGGGTTTATGCACAGATGAGAGAGAGGGAGAGTTTTCCACGTTCATAAATAAATAGTTTAAAGCGTTCCTCATGCAGTTATATTGGCCTTTTTGTGACTGTTATTATGGTTAAATCAATTTATTTCATGTCATGACATATTGGGCTTGACAAAACAAGATACATATTTTACTATAATATAACACAAACGAGATACATGAGAAAAAAATCACACCTGTGTGAACTGAGTGGTGCAACTCTCCCCCCTCCCCCTCTCTCATTAGCAGGCAACTGCAGCACTCTCTCTCTGTTTCTGGCACAACAGCGCCCCTACTGGTACTCATTCTCGTGCTCATTAACGTCACAGACACACATAGTTAGGCGGACACGGACATTGCTGGTTGTAGGAGTGGCACCACTCAAAAAGTATCAACTTAAATATATTGAAGATATTCAAAAAGACACTGACTCTCTGAGATAACGACACTTTTAGTTTTTGATGAAATAAAACGTTGTTGTACTACTTACTACTCCCTTGTCTCTGTACAGAGCCTGTCAGGCTGGTGGGAGGAAGCAGTATGTGTACTGGTCGACTGGAGACGCAACACCAGGGAGACTGGAAACCTGTGGATGGTCGGTCTGACTGGACCCTGCAGTCATCCTCTGTAGTGTGTAGGCAGATGGAGTGTGGCTCTGCTGTTTCAACACGATGGAGTTATACTTCAGAATATCAACTTCACCAGAGTTTTGCTTCAACACAACCGGTATGGAAGATGACAGTGTCCTGTGATGGATCTGAATCTTCACTGAGGGAGTGTGGAACAAAGAAGTCTGATACTTCCCATACGATCCTGGAGGTATTCTGTTCAGGTAACACTAACCATCACTTCAGCAATGACTGTAATCTGTACAGTTCATTTAATTGGTCGGTCTGTCTGTCTGTCTGTCTGTCTGTCTGTCTGTCTGTCTGTCTGTCTGTCTGTCTGTCTGTCTGTCTGTCTGTCTGTCTGTCTGTCTGTGTGGCTGTGTCTTTGTTGAAACTCATGTCCGTGTCTGTTATGCACAGTGGTGGACAGTAGCAAAGTATGTTTACTTGTATTGAGTACTATTACTTAAGTACTTCTATTTTTGTATACTTTTACTCCACTACATTTCAAAGACATCTCTAGGAAGGGAAAAGTTTAACCACTTAAATGCACTTTCAAATACAGTGAAAATAGCAGATCTACAAGTTCACAACATGTTCCGATGTGACACATTGTGAGCTTGTAGATCTGCTACCTTCACTATCCTATCCTACTATAATAAGGAAACCGGTCAGTGAGGCAGTCACTCATGTCTGTTCTGGATGGTTCTCCTCAGTGGCTTGAGCAATTGCTCTGCACACGGGCATTGACCATTAGCATATACACACAACCACAACGCCTGTTTTTAACATTTAAGTTGTTTATTAGCGTTTCTGCACCAGAGATTCGGATCGTAGCTGCTGGCCAGACACTGCCACACAGTGAACACCACAACACACACACACACACACACACACACACACACACACACACACACACACACACACACACACACACATGCTGCAAACTTATAAAGGGCTTTAATTTACGGCCCGAGTCCAACATATGTTTCATGAGCGGGAGGGCGCTTTGGGATATCATCCTCATAGCACTAGCACGTAACTTAACACAGCACGCCGGTCAGTTGACTTAACTCACAAAAACACATTTATCATCCTGTTTAACCTTCAAATTAAAATCATCTGACAATGCAAACAACGACACGTGCGTACTGCATGTATGCACGTTCTGGCGCGTGGCTATATGGAAAGCTCACTCCTCCGTTCTTCACTTGACGTGTAGATTTATGAACGAACTTGACCACTGAATGTACCGCTATGGTTGACGGCTGCTGTCTTGTGTTAAAAGCATTTTAACACAGTTTGAGTGACTGGCTGTAGGCTATTTACTGTATGTAATCACGGGTAACAGGGCTTACAACGGGTCCCTAATTTGACGGGTGGGGCGGGTCTGGTTTGTATTCTGATATAATCGCTGGTGACTGGACGGTCTATGGACCGTGCAGGGCACGGGTTGTCAAAATTGGAGCCCATTCACTGGGGGTCTGCGACAACCTGCCTCACAAAAGCGATATTTATTTCATCTTAGACTGTGCCCATCGAAAGCTGATTTCCCACTGCATGGCTACTGCTTTGCCTAGCTGATAACAGATCAATAGCCTCCTGTAACAATGGCATACTTCGTTCACGCCTTCATTCTATTCAAATGATTCTCATTAATGTTCTTGATTAAAATGATCTCTCTCTCTCTCTCTCTCTCTCTCTCTCTCTCTCTCCAGAGTCTGTGAGGTTGGTGAATGGGACCAGTGTGTGTTCAGGCAGAGTCGAGATGAAGTCTAACCAGTCGTGGGTCTCAGTTTGTGAAGATGACTTTGACCAGCAGGACGCAAAGGTGCTCTGTAGGGAGCTTGATTGCGGGCCTCCTTCAGTCCTCCAGGGGGCGCTCTATGGAGAAGTGAACGCTTCGATGTGGACCAAAGAGTTCCAGTGTGAAGGCAACGAGTCTGTTCTCCTGGACTGTAGAAGGTCAGACTCGACTAGAAACACCACCTGCTCACCTGACAAGACTGTTGGACTCACCTGCTCAGGTAATAATAAAAATCCCACCTGTGTGTAAGTGAGGGGCGCTCTTATCATCATACATCATCACATTTGTCCTCAATGTTTGTGTTTACAAACTTTTGTCCTCAATGTTTGGGTTTACACACTTTTGTCTCCAATGTTTGTGTAAACAATGAAAGCTGGACATAGCTGGACAAAAATAGGACAAAGGTTACATGCTTTACAAACCAAAATCTTATTTGAATAATCACACCCATGTGAAGTGAGGGGCACATCAGCATGACGTAAAATTAGACACATTGTCTATTTGCTCAGACACTATGAAACGACTATGGACACAGACTCTGGACGTGGGAGGGGCTAGAATCAGTTCAAACAGAAAACAAACACAAGGATGTGGTTTCGATAGCCTGACATAACAATCTACACGCTTTGTTAGGATTTTTTTGTAAGGAAAAGTAATAGTACTTTGTTTAACTGTACTTACGGTATTCTCACTTGTCTCTGTACAGGGCCTGATGATGTTAGGTTGGTGGGAGGAAGCAGTAACTGTACTGGTGTACTGGAGATCAAACACCAGAGAGAATGGAGACGAGGGGTTGGTCAGTCTGTCTGGAACCTGAAGGCAGCATCTGTAGTGTGTCGGCAGATAGACTGTGGCTCTGCTCTGTCGACACAAAGTAGTTCTGCTGGTCGTACTAATGTATGGTCTATTATATCTTCCTGTGATGGTACTGAGTCTTCACTGAGGGAGTGTGGAGCAATGAGGTCTTACAGCTCCTCTGACAGTCTGGAGGTGATCTGTTCAGGTAACACAAACAATACTTCAACAATAACAGTAATCTGTACAGTCTGCTATTAAATTGATCTGGCTTGTCTGTCTGTCTGTCTGTCCCCATACGTCTGTCCATCCGTTGATTCATGTCTATCTGTGTGCGTGTGTGTGTGTGTGTGTGTGTGTGTTATGTATTTGCTGTATTACCGTGTTGTTCTTGCTTACTGTAAATCGCTCTGGATTAATTTAACCAAATTAGACCTGAGGACTATTTTACAAATGAAAAACCTACGTTTCTATGTCAGTGGTTCTCAAACTATTTAATGTCAAGGACCCCCAGAATTATATGTATGTGGCTGGCATATCTGAAAATATGTTGTTCCAGGGACCCCCAGAAGCGAACATATGAAATAAAAACGTTTGCTCTGAAATAATTTAAATCCAAAGATTTGCACACGTTTTCACAATTTAAAAAAAAGCAGATCTACAAGCTAGTGCTGCGCTTTTCAATAACTAAAGTATAACACAATGCTTAAAACACCAAACGGGTTCCCGTCCTGAATGGGTCAAGAGCGTCTGCTAAATGCCTAAATTTTAAATTGTGTGTATGTGTGTGTGTGTGTGTGTGTGTGTGTGTTCTCATGTTTTCCTCTGTTGTAGCCTTCCTTTAATGAATGAAAATGTTGAACACACTTTGTCTCTCTCTCTCTCCAGAGTCAGTGAGGTTGGTGAATGGGACCAGTGTGTGTTCAGGCAGAGTCGAGGTGAAGTCTAACCAGTCGTGGGTCTCAGTGTGTGAAGATGACTTTGACCAGCAGGATGCAGAGGTGGTCTGTAGGGAGCTTGGCTGCGGGGCTCCTTCAGTCCTCCAGGGGGCGCTCTATGGGGAAGTGAACGCTTCGATGTGGACCAAAGAGTTCCAGTGTGAAGGCAACGAATCTGCTCTCCTAGACTGTAGGTCAGATTCAACTAGAAACACCACCTGCTCACCTGACAAGACTGTTGGACTCACCTGCTCAGGTAATCAGGGACGTGCAGAGGGACCAGGAGAGCCAGGGCTGTGGCCTGATTCTTTTCTGTTTTACTACCCAGATTTAGAGGAATATCTCATTTTAAATGAACACTAGGATCTAGAACAAACTGTAACCAGTGCAATGATGCAGTAAAGCCAATATATACTCAAACAAAAAGAATACTTAAATACATTAATGAAACGAACAACATAAAATAGAATAGAACAGATACCAGGTCACTTTCCTATATCAGCTGAATCTCATCACGATTGCAAATGCTTTCCCCACACTGAAAGTACAAAAACTATCATTTCATTGGCATGACCACGATGGGCCGCAGAGACATGAAGCAGGGGCCGCATGCGGCCCGCGGGTTGAGTAACGCTGGTGTACAGTATGTGTTAAAATGTGGACACACCCACCTGATCCATCTCCTCTGCCTCCTCCTCCTATGACAGCAGCGTCTCATTTCAATAACTTTAATTAGCATTCTTTTCAACATGCGTGTGATTTGCTTTAAATGGTAAATGGTGCTTTTATCCAGAGTGCTTTACATAGATTGTGCATTACATTCACCCATTCACACACACATTCACACACCGATGGCAGAGTTAAGGTCCCCACACACCGAGCGCGTTTTTCGGATTTGTAGCTGCGTTTCTATCGATTTTCCGAAAAACGCGGCTGGTGTGCAACCACCTTTAGTCTAACCTACTTAGAACCTACACTAATTCTGGGGGAACCCAGCATGGAACCGGCTACTCTACCGGCCACTCTATCCCCTGATCCACTGCCCCTTTACTTACTCTGATTTAGGTTGACAGATATTTTTGGAACGTACCGGTGGTGCTTTCTGTGTCCCCTGCAGGACAGACTGTGTGTAAGACTCGGCCACAGTTCTCACAAACTTATCCGGTATCCTATATGATCCGACTCCGAGTATGTGTAGCATCTTTTGTGTCCATTACTTAAAATGAAAGTAATGCATTTTCTAATTTTGTTTTTACTGCTTACTTTCGTCTCTGTACAGATGTCAGGTTGGTGGAAGGAACCAGTAACTGTGCTGGAAAACTTGAGATGAAACTCCATGATGAGTGGAGACCAGTGGATGATTCTGACTGGACCCTGCAGTCATCATCAGTAGTGTGCAGACAGCTACGCTGTGGTTCTGCTGTTTCATCACTAAGACTGGTTGGTTCTACAAATCAACCTGTATGGTGGATAACATCTCCCTGTGTTGGCTCTGAGTCTTCACTGAAGGACTGTGGAACAAATGCATCTTATACTTCAGCCCACAGACTGGAGGTGATCTGTTCAGGTAACACCTGTTCAGGTGTCTGTCTGTCTGTCTGTCACACAGAACACACACCTCCCTTGCCACTGAGGGCTACACATTCTTTACTTGTATTAACCTAAAGTACGAAATAAAGTACCACCAACAAAATGCTCACATATTAATAGGTTACCGAGTCCTGACCGTCCATTACAGAGACATGTTAGGAATTATGAATACACAAAAAGTTAGTTATTACATTTAGACAACTCCTTATTTGTGCGCAGTGATGTTGGAAAATGTATTCTTGAATGATCTCAACTAAGATCCCCACTCTTAAAAAAATGGCATTTCAGAGATGAGCGGAGCAGTCCTGGAAAAGTGTAATGTTCTATGATTAAAATGATCTCTCTCTCTCTCTCTCTCTCTCTCTCTCTCTCTCTCTCTCTCTCTCTCCAGATTCTGTGAGGTTGGTGAATGGGACCAGTGTGTGTTCAGGCAGAGTCGAGGTGAAGTCTAACCAGTCGTGGGTCTCAGTGTGTGAAGATGACTTTGACCAGCAGGATGCAGAGGTGGTCTGTAGGGAGCTTGGCTGCGGGGCTCCTTCAGTCCTCCAGGGGGCGCTCTATGGGGAAGTGAACGCTTCGATGTGGACCAAAGAGTTCCAGTGTGAAGGCAACGAATCTGTTCTCCTGGACTGTAGAACCTCAGATTCAACTAGAAACACGACCTGCTCACCTGACAAGACTGTTGGACTCGCCTGCTCAGGTAATAATAATCTAGAAAAGAACATAATAATTTCACATAATGTGACTGGTTTGTGGTCACCTGCAGCCTGGCATCATTCACTTCCCTGTGCAGTGAGTGGAATGTACTCTAGCTGCAGACACTGTCATGTCTGTGATTACTTTGATTCTGATGGGATGAGAAATCACATCCAATATAAGCATATGGTTGTGAATCACCAAGGTGGTAAAACTGGAGCTATTTAGGCTATTACCTTGTACTTCCTGCTGCCACCGTAGTCCAATTGAATTGTGGAATTGGTCGAATTGAAGAAGTAATCCAGCACCGCACCACAAAGCACAAGGCACCACAAATATGTTATGCTTAGGGCACCCAAATGGCCAGCAGCGGCCCTGATTACCTCTATAGTAATGTCATCAAGGGAGACTTGTCCAATATTTCACATGTCATCCTGATTGGCTAAGATTGACCTCTACTATAGACCGATTCACAGAGGGGTGCCCTGGGCGCGGCCATTACTGAGGGGTAATCCATGGAGCAGGTGCTCCGTAGGCCAGGTGTAGCTAATCAGTGCTGCAGTACTCAGTGGTACACCCTCAGTAATGGCCGCACCCAGGAAACCCTCTGTGAATCGGTCTATATTGTCGGTGGAGTCCTGTGCTCATGCAGAGGAGCACATATTTCTAGTTTAAAACATGAAAATGACATTGCTAGCCTGAGATAAAACAGTAAAATACCAACTATACTTGTAATTCACATTCCTATTTAACAATGAAAGTAATAGTAGTTCATTTTCTTTTTTGCCACTGTACAGAGCCTGGTGACGTCATGTTGGAGGGAGGAACCAGTAACTGTTCTGGTATCCTGGAGCTGAAACACCAGGAAGAGTGGAGACCAGCGGGTTCTATTTATGACTGGAACCTGAAGTCATCATCTGTAGTGTGTAGACAGCTGAACTGCGGCTCTGCTGTTTCAACACAAAGGAGGTCTGATGCAACCGTTGAACCTGTGTGGAAGATTCCATGTGTTGGATCTCAATCTTCACTGAGGGAGTGTGGAGCAAAGGAGTCTCGTAATTCCACTGAGAGACTGGAGGTGTTCTGTTCGGGTAAAACACATAAACAGTGACCTCCACTATTACAATAATGTGCACTCCACTTCACCTACACAACTCCACTGCGTGTGTGCGTGCATGCGCGTGCGTGTTGAAACATGTTGCAATAATTGCCCTTAATAAGATACACGTACATTGACACCCCCCTTCTCTCCCTCCTCCTTTCTCTCTCTCTCTCCCTCCTCCTTTCTCTCTCTCTCTCTCTCTCTCTCTCTCTCTCTCTCTCTCTCTCTCTCTCTCTCTCTCTCTCTCTATCTCCAGATTCTGTGAGGTTGGTGAATGGGACCAGTGTGTGTTCAGGCAGAGTCGAGGTGAAGTCTAACCAGTCGTGGGTCTCAGTTTGTGAAGATGACTTTGACCAGCAGGACGCAAAGGTGCTCTGTAGGGAGCTTGGCTGCGGGCCTCCTTCAGTCCTCCAGGGGGCGCTCTATGGAGAGCTGAACGCTTCGATGTGGACCAAAGAGTTCCAGTGTGAAGGCAACGAGTCTGTTCTCCTAGACTGTAGAACCTCAGATTCAACTACAAACACGACCTGCTCACCTGACATGACTGTTGGACTCGCCTGCTCAGGTATAATCTAATCATTTTAGTAATGTCCTCAAAATATGAGGAGGAAAAATTACCATCTATGCCGCCAAAATTTGAGGACGGAATTGCAGCAAAATTAAATGTATGGTCGCCGACATTGGTGATGTGGTTGGCCGTTGTGATTGGCTGGAAGCTGTGCCGTTATTCCCATTATGCGCTGTGATTGGCTGAGCATGGCATAACGGGTGTGCCACAGCCAGTGACACCCGTTATATATAAGTTGCAGATATTCCGTGCTCAAACTTTGAGTTTTTAGTTTGACATTTGGTCAATTCCGTTACAAGAAGTCACCCGTTTGCCGTCTTGGGAGTGACAGCTCACCATGTGTTAGTGTTAGACAGTGTTAGGAATAGATCCCCACCATCTGTTAACAGAACGGGTGCATGCTTTTGGTTAGACATACCATTGGTCTGATATCTCAAACCCTCACCCTCACCCTAACCTCCCACGGGGCAGCACACCTAAACCTAACCTTAACCCTCTCCCAACACTTAACGCACCCCTCACCAACTTTAATCCGGTCGTCTTAACGCACCCCTCACCAACCTTAATCCAGTCGGACCAATGCTATGTCTAACCAAAGTATGCGTCCCAACAGAACACCACCATCCATTAACATGGAGTGGGAGAACTGAACACTTTCAGCTCACAAGGCATGTCTGCTCTAAATGGTTTGTAACGGTCTTGTCTCTGTACAGAGCCTGATGACGTCAGGCTGGTGGGAGGAAGCAGTAACTGTAGTGGTGTACTGGAGATGCAACACCAGGGAGACTGGAGACCCGTGGATGGTCAGTCCGACTGGAACCTGGAGTCATCCTCTGTCGTGTGTAGGCAGATGGACTGTGGATCTGACGTTTCAACACAAAGGAGTCCTGCTTCAACGCTTCAACCTGTGTGGTGGATCACAGCTGACTGTGTTGGAACCGAGGCTTCACTGAGGGAGTGTGGAATGACACTGTCTGAGAATTCCACTGTCACATTGGAGGTGATCTGTTCAGGTAACACAAACAGTGACGTCCGTCTACTTGCCTACTCACTTAACCTACCTATCTTTCTTTTTCTGAATGAATTTAAAACAACATTTTTTGCATCGTCTAATTTCAGCAAAAGCCATACAGAAAGCCATACAATATGTTGGATCTCTAATCTTGGTTCCATCTCATTGGCTACTCTATACTGTAAATGTAAATATCTGCTGTACTATAATTCAATCACTCGTGTCTTGTTACAGATCTTCTGTTTAAGCCAAACATCAGCGTCTTCCCCACTCTAAACGGGGTTTCTGAGGGCCAGCAGCAGGGGCAGCAGGTGTTGGAAGGTTCCAACTTCAGCATCAGCTGCTCCATCCTGCCACAGTACCCAGACGGCTCCTTCCTTCTCACCTTCACTGGAGCCAACAGCACACACAACCACACCCAGCCAGCTGTCAATCACTCTGCCAACTTCCTGTTCTTCGAAGCAGGCCCCGGCCACCAAGGGAATTACAGCTGTGCTTATCACGTCGACGTTGTTATAAATCACACCAACGTGTTTTCTCACAATGTCTCCTCTGAGAGCGACATCCTCTCTCTCACCGTCACAGGTAACCTGAATGAAATTACCTTTAAACTCACAATATGAATCTCCGTCAGGCATGATTCAATCAAACATGAAGGTTTATCAAATGTTCTTACATGATTTGATGATGTTTTATTTTTCACAGTCCCTCCTACAGTCCCTCCTACAGTCCCTCTGACACCTGAGGACAACAGCAGCAGAGTTACAGTCACTGTGGTGGTGCTGCTGTTGGTGCTGGTACCCATCCATTGTCTCTATTGTCTCTGGAAGGTAATACATCTTTACACAACACAAGACTGGAATGTACATAAATGACAGTTAAAGTGTCTTCATACAAACAAACAATAGAGAGATAGGAGGGTTTTCAGCCAGACGTGATTCAGTGACTTAACGTTGGGTGTTTCTGTGTTTCTCCAGGCCAGCAGAAGACATAATGCAGGAGTGTGGGACACTGCGACGGTTCATTATAATGTCGAAAATGAGAACATTGATATTGAGTATTATAATGTTGATAGTTCTCATTCTGAATCTGGCCTCGAGTATGACGTGATAGATGAACAAGTAGTTGTTGAATCTGGCCCCATTGAAGAGGCAGAAGACTCAGACTATGAAGAGATAGACCAACAAGTAGTTGTTGAAGCTGCTGGACCCAGTGAGGAGACAGAATACCACCAGTATGAAGAGATAGATCAACAAGGAGTTGTTGAAGCTGGACCCAGTGCTGAGACAGGAGTCCAGGCCCCATAGACACTTGAGACGCTCGGGTGGCACAGTAAAGTAGCTGTGCCCACCATTGCGGAGTCTAGGGGGGTTCGAATCCACCTCATCTGGCTTTGTCGAGCATCTACACAAACACATTTGGCCCATGTTCGGGGGAGGGTGATATTTATATAGTCACTGCACATAATCCTAAGTAGTAGTAAGATGAAGGCTCTACATCCTCCCGGTATGATCTCCAGGTGAGCTTGTGACAATGTACAGCAATGTGTGTGGGGGGGGGGGGGGGGGGGGCAAAGAAAGGGGGAAAAAATAAAAGAAAAAAAGATTGACAGGAACAGACAGACAGAATAACAAGTACTGTACTTTACCTGGTGTTTGTGGTTGTAAATAGAAATTGGGGATAAAAAGGGGCAAAAAATAAAATAAAAAATGATTGACAGGAACAGACAGACAGAAGATACTTTACCTGGTGTTTGTGGTTGTAAATAGAAATAATTCCTCCCAATCCACACAGACCAAAGCTAAACGAGGACAGACAGAAGATGTGATTTTGAAACGGAAGCCTTGTTGCGTTTTTATTTAGCTTGTTATGGGGGCATGGTTAAATCAATGTATTTAGTGTCACGGTCAGTCATCCATGCTGGCGCTGTATAATACTACAAATATTAGCCGTCCCAAACGTCAGGCTCAACTGCCGCCTATGCAGGCAGGATGCTCTCTGTGGTTCCTCTGTAGAAGATTATGGAACCGTGCCCCGAGAATTAATATCCCAAGGAGGCAACAGCAACATGTAAATAGTCTTTTAATAATTAAAATAGTCAACTTGATGAAGGGCTATGGTCAGTGGTTGCTATACAATTGTTACTTTTACATATTTTACGCGATTATGGTATTAATATGAATAATCTTGCATTGTCATTCAAGCTAATGTGTAATCCCTCCATTTTATGATATGTGTTTTGTCTATATATTTTGTGTTGTGTTGTGTTGTGTTTGTTATGAGCAGTAAGCCATAGTGTAAATAGGAGGTTATTGTTCCTTTGCATAGGCTCAACTTATGTAACTTAGATAGCATTTTATGTAGACATACAGTAGCACTCTATAGTATAGTGTATGCGCATAGCGTCATTATATAGATATTCCACTGTTAGGTTGTTTGCTTACGTATGATTCATGATTAAAATAAATATGTATGTGATATATTACCATGTTTTTGTTCTTTTTCTTTAAGATTTAAAGATTTAAAGGTTTTTTTTAAATCACAGTTAAGCAACTTTACTTTGTATTGTATCCTTTTCTTTGTGTTACTTATCTCTATTGTTGGATGAACACCTCATTGAAGTTGGTATACTGTACATATAGTCCATTATGAAGGCATGGAACCCATTCAAAGCGCATTGGAACTGAATGCACCTTCATTACTGTAAAGTCGACGGTTGCCACTTAACTATTCATACAGTTTTAAACAGTTGAATTGATGAGATAATGTAATGTTTGTTTCTTTGTGCCTTTTGAAATAAAGACAAAAGTCCTGAAAATGAAGAACGTTCTCTCCACAATGTGTTGTGTGTTGTAGAGGAAGCTCCCATCGGTTACCATGAACACAAACGCATCCAACAGCAGCAGCAGGAGACACAGTGTTTTCAACATATCTAAACCGAAAGCTGCTACGGTAACTAAACTGACCTTTTAACATAGATAAAATACTTTATTGACAATTTAAAGTGCCAACGTGGATTACACACTAACCCTTTTCAAGAGGGATTTGGCCATGGAAGATCCTCGTCAAACACATTTTCATTCAAAACAACACAAAAACAATTAATGCAGAGTGAAAACATCACAGCGCACACGTTACACCAGAGCAAAGAACAATGAAGAATCCTAAATAATCATAATACCTCTCCATCATCTTCAGGGGGGTTCCTGGCACTGAGGCCGGGGCCACTGGAAAATATATGCAAAACATGTGTTCATTCTATCTGATAATAAATGCATTTTGTTCTCAGTCCCCCTGGCCAAATGAGATATAGTCTTCTGGACTATAGACAGGGCTATTTGTGTCTATGTTATAATGTTAGTATAGCCTATGCATGCGTTGGCATGTACAGTAGGTTCTGGTTCTATTTTATGTAGAAGTTAAACATCAGCAGGGCCACCACTGTCTCTGCTAACACAATCTGAGAACCCATCGTCAAACAATAAAGGACAAACAGCGCCCTCTTTGCCAGTCAACAGTCTGTTGAGAGACTACTGCTAAACTGATCATGAGCTAAACCTAGAAGTGTGTTACATGACCATCCCCTGGTGGACAAACTTGTAAACAGCATGACATGCAGTATATAATGCATAATGAACTGTGAACAGACAAAGCAACAAGAGACATCCTCATCCTTACATAAGTAATAGGAAGAATATGAACATGAGGCAGGCGCCATCTGTAATCTAGTAGGAGAGTAATGACCCTCTGTTGACTCCCCTTGTAAGTGTAACAATGGAATGCGGAAGTGCTCATCCTATCTCAATGGGATAGTTCCAGCCATAGGAGCAATGATTGGAACTATATAGCATATAGGCATTAGGCACCCGGGCTTTGCGGCGAGATCAAAGCGTGTCGCCACTCTTACTAGATTACTCTGAGTATCACATGCATGCTAAACAGACTAGACTGAGGGACAGCTTCTGCTGCACATCTATTTATTCACTCATAATTAAATATATCTACCTGCTGCACTTTAGACCATGCTCTGCTTTCCCCCCCCACTTTTCTTCACTATTCACCAGTGTTCCTGTTCGCAGATGACTCAGCACTGCTGGTCTCGGACAGGAACAAACTGCAGGTTGAAAAGACCCTCAGCTCTGAACTCGGTAGAATCTGCACCTGGCTCGCTGATAACAAACTATCCTTATACACCTGGGAAAAACTGAATCCATTCTCTTCGGATCAAATAGTAATCTCAGCAAGGCAGATGGCTTCTTGGTTAGAGTGGGTGACAATATTATCACACGAAAAGATCTTCATCTAAATTATTTTCGCTCCTATGGCACCAAAATGTGGAACGCCCTACCAACAGTCATTAAGACATGTGAATCCCTTGACTCCTTCAAAACCGCTCTCAAAGGGCACCTACGGATGGCTGCAATTCGAAACTGGCCTCTGTAAAATCTGAATCCCCCCCACCCCACCCCCCCCCCCCTTTCCCCTCACTGTATATGTATCTTTTCCCTTTTTGCTTCCTATATGATGAATTCCTGTTCTGTTCTTTAGCTACATAGAAATGTCTATTTGTATGTCTCTAAATGTTTTGATGAATTGGACAATGTGGACCCTGTTGTAAACAAGTGTAATGCTTAATTGGGTCGTCCACTCACAGTTAACAGTCTTTGTATTGAGTTTGTGCTTGAAATGTACTGTAAATTCTGCAAACTGTTAATAAATATTTCAATCAATCAATCAATCAATCCTTACACCTGGGAAAAACTGAATCCATTCTCTTCGGATCAAATAGTAATCTCAGCAAGGCAGATGGCTTCTTGGTTAGAGTGGGTGACAATATTATCACACGAAAAGATCTTCATCTAAATTCTTTTCGCTCCTATGCCACCAAAATGTGGAACGCCCTACCAACAGTCATTAAGACATGTGAATCCCTTGACTCCTTCAAAACCGCTCTCAAAGGGCACCTACGGATGGCTGCAATTCGAAACTGGCCTCTGTAAAATCTGAATCCCCCCCACCCCCATTTTCCCTCACTGTATATTGTATCTTTTCCCTTTTTTGCTTCCCATATGATGAATTCCTGTTCTGTACTTTAGCTACATAGAAATGTCTATTTGTATGTCTCTAAATGTTTGTATGTCTTTAAATGTTTTGATGAATTGAACAATGTTGACCCTGTTGTAAACAAGTGTAATGCTTAATTGGGTCGTCCACTCACAGTTGACAGTCTTTGTATTGAGTTTGTGCTTAACCCTTTTACTGCTGCCATTTATTGAGAAATTAGGACCTAATTCATGCCAGCATTTTTTTAATTTGAGCTCTTATTTTGAAAAGCCACATTTTGCCTCAACCGGAAGTGAGCTTATCCCTGCCAGCTTTACGTTGCCAAGACAACCTTTGTTTACATAATCGAATCAATGCCGGTACATATAGCACTGCACAACGTCGGCTCTGTGCCGTCAAAGAAACGCTGGTTTGACCAAAAATGCCATCTGGGACAAGGAATAGGAGATACAGGCGATTGAAAGAAACGGATAGAATGGATTCTTATGGCGACCGCGATCTAATCTGAACGATCCAGTGCAGTGCTAACAACATTGCTAGCTAACCGGCTAACGTGAGTAGCATTATGGCTCGATCGATCATATGCACTATAAAAGTATAATTGCCGAAGGGCTACGGCAATGGCAGCAAGGTGTATTATCAAATTGAGGCTTTGATTGCCGAAGGGCTTCGGCAATGGCAGGAAGACGGTTAAAATGTAGGCCTACTGTAAATTCTACAAACTGTTAATAAATATTTCAATCAATCAATCAATTCACAGTGCATGATGTGCATCATGATGTACAACCCAGATTCGGCACAAACAAGGGACTAAATTCTTTTCACTCCTATGCCACCAAAATGTGGAACGCCCTACCAACAGTCATTAAGACATGTGAATCCCTTGACTCCTTCAAAACCGCTCTCAAAGGGCACCTACGGATGGCTGCAATTCGAAAACGGGGTTCCTGCCGACAGGAACTCAGAACAGTGTGTGTGTTTCCACCCGGACGAGAGAGAGAGACGGACAGAGTTCCTCTACCGTCCCTGTCTGTCGTCCGGGTGGAAACGGTAAACAAACAGAGCAGAGTGGACGAGATTCACAGAAAGTCTGTTAGAAGTTATTAGAATAAACAGCTTATCCTCCATGGAGGAAACCTTTCTTCATGATGTTTAAACGGTATGAACGAGCCTGTGTCTGTGTGACTAAAGAGAATAACGGACAGATTGTCTCGTTGTGAAAACGGGAGGAATTTATTTATTTCATACAGAGTTTGTTTGTTTAGTAAGCTAAGCTAACGCTGAGCTAGCTTCAAGTACACACGTTGGACTGGAGGCGTTTCTACCAGAACAAGACGGTATGTTTATGTTTATACTATATACAATAAGAATATATAATATATACAATAAGAATATATACAATAAGAATATATAATATATACAATAAGAATATATACACTAAGAATGTGTGTTTTCTACCAGTAGAAGGTAGTTTTTCCCCTCACTGTATATGTATCTTTTCCCTTTTTACCTCCTTTATGATTAATTCCTGTTCTGTTCTTTAACTATATAGAAGTGTCTATTTGTACGTCTCTAAATGTTTTGATGAATTGAACATGGTGGACCCTGTTGTAAACAAGTGTAATGCTTAATTGGGTCGTCCACTCACAGTTAACAGTCTTTGTATTGAGTTTGTGCTTGAAATAATTCTGCAAACTGTTAAATATTTCAATCAATCAAACAATACAATAGAATGTAACAGTGTGTTTTCTACCAGTAGAAGGTTTAGATTATATACAATAGTTTATATAATATAGTAGTTTATATACAATAGCCAGGCAACTATCGCAACGCTCCAGTAGAAGGTTTGGTTTATATATAATACTTTATATAATATAATAGTTTATATACAATAGCCAGGCAACTATCGCAACGCTCCAGTATAGACCAGTGGTTCCCAAAGTGCGGTCCGGGGACCCCCAGGGGTCCTTGAGGGAGTCCCAGGGGGTCCCCAGCTAAATGATAGTTAGGAACCAAATGGACCCTTATGGGTCTGTAACTCAGAGTTACATAAAATTATAGTCTAACCCTAACCCTAACCCTAGTTAAATTAACATTGATTTAAATAGGGGGTCCCAGAGGTAGAAATGCCATTAAATGGGGGTCCGTAGGCTGGTCTGCAGCCAGGCTGGTCTGCAGCTAGGCTGGTCTGCAGCCAGGCTGGTAGGTCAACTAAACGGGTCGGTGCGGTGGAGGCTTGCATGACACAACGTGGATTCACTCACGCCTCCTCCCCGCTGTGACATCAGGGAGGAAGCCACGCTAAAGATGCAAGATCTGTAGCTGTCTTCCCCCTCCCTCGAGTGATTATTGATATAATCGATATAAAAAGTACACCGTATGAGTAATTTAACATTGGGAGTGTAACCAAATGGACCCGCTCGTTCCATTTTGTGGTCTGGAACGAAACGCCTTTAGGCCACTGGGAAAGTGTGTGCATCACAGTGCACGTGTTCACGATAAGCATGTTAATGTTGCTGCTGCTAATTCCCCCACCCGTGTGAAGTGAGGGCCGCTATTATGTTAAAGTCTAACTCATGTTGCCTACACAGCCGCTACTGGGAATGGAAATGTGAAGTTAATTTCAAACAAGAGCTGCATCCCTGCATTGCAGATACCTTGCAGCATTGTATGCAAATTCTCTTCCACAACACCTATACTTCCATTAGCTCTGTTCCATAGCCTTCCGCTTCGCAGAAGGCTATGCGACTTACCGGTTTGAATCTCAAATCGAAGTCAGACCAGCCTCTCCTCTTTAGTGGAAATCTCACGAACGTTTGACCTACTCACCAATACAAACACGGGTTGTGTCAATAGAAAGCCTACTTTCCTTAGTGGAAGCACTCTGAGCCCCCCACCACACGTATAAACGGTACTTTTTGGCCAGAAAGGGATTTCTTTCCACCGGAGGAAAAATATTCTCTATGAGGCAGTTCTCTGGGCAATATCAGTAGAGGGCGCAGCGGAGTAACTAAAAGTATTTTTTTTCCGGTGGAAACAAAATCCCCTTTTGGCCAAAAAGTACAGTTTATACGTGTGGTGGGGGGGGGGGGGGGGGGCTCAGAGTGCGTCCACTAAGGAAAGTAGGCTTTCTATGACACAACCCGTGTTTGTATTGGTGAGTAGGTCAAACGTTCGTGAGATTTCCACTAAAGAGGAGAGGCTGGTCTGATTTCGATTTGAGATTCAAACCGGTAAGTCGCATAGCCTTCTGCGAAGCGGAAGGCTATGGAACAGAGCTATACTTCCATGATGTGGAAGAAGGGAACAGAACAACATTGTAACTCCCAGAAAACATCATCTATAGATGCCTGCTGTGCAGTCCTGTGTTAAATGTTGGCTTTGGTGGTGTCATCACAGGCAACGTTAATGTAACGCTGAGTGTAATGCACCTCTGACGTCCACTCCGCAGCAGGGCTCTGACTGTTAGGAATCCAGAGGAGCGTTGTGTGGTTCCATCAAATCTCTGACCTGACAAGACCTGCTTGCCTGGGCTTATCAGATATGACTTTAGGAAGGACCTGACATGTTGTTGCTCATTTTTGTGTATGTGTTGTACTTCCCCCCCCCCCCCCCCCGGTTATTTATTCTTTGGGATTCATTTGAATTGTTAGAATGAGTCAAAGTCAATGCCCTGTATGGGCAGAGGTTCTTTACTTCTGAACACTACTTCTACATCCTTCCATTTCCTGAAAACACTTTTGGACATAAGAGGTTTCCAGTTCCACCCGATAGCGACGATATACTTTTAATGCGTAGGATGTCCCTTTTCTGGAAGCGATATACGCGACTATAGCCTAAGCTTGAAACTGCTGCAAGTTAACAAGTTGCTCTGACACTCTTCTTGGAACCGCATGGACAGCGACATTCATTCCCTCAAATATAAATGCTAATACTTTTCTAGAAAATAGACAAATGGTTATAGCTGTGCTGTGCCAGTACGAGAAAGGATATGCCTTTGTTATAAACTAATTTAGTTTAACTTAATTTACGTAATCCAAATGAGAACAGAACCCCTAAAAAGTTTAATTTCGTCAAGGAGGTACAGTAGGTACAGTGTATCAATTAGGCTAATTTTCAGTAATGGCTAGAGAAGCATTAAGTGTGACATATAGGCTATAGGCTATATATTTACATTAAAGATGTGGTGTGCATTATGGATACAACGGTAAACATAAAGGCTAAAGAACAACTTTGTTTCGTTTTTTTCAACCAAGGTTCATGTTTTAGGCTGTTATTAGACAAAGTAAAAGATGAGTATTGTGTGTGTGTGTGTGTGTGTGTGTGTGTGTGTGTGTGTGTGTGTGTGAGAATTAGCCAGGACATGTGTGTACAGTATGCAAACATGCTGCTGCTTTCATGCGTTTGCTTTCATGCGTTTTCCACGCATTTGCATGCTCATACAGTACGTACATGGTTGTCATGTGCACACTACAGTGTGTGACTCATGCGTGGGCAGCAGCAGCGGTGACATCACCTCAGAAGAAAAGCCACCCTGCTTTTCTAACAAGCTGTGCATGATCAACCATCAGGGACAGCCGGCATCATTCCTCACACGTATACATACTATATACTATATATACTATATATTATATGAATGTCACAGAGCAGCCATTAAAGTTCATCCCAAAAATTACGTATTTTCTTCCAATTACCGGTACACACCCGGTTATCCTTTTAGCCTAAATGTCTGACTATACCTTGTGGTGTTTACATTTTGTTTTCCTTTTTTAAGATACATTTTTGGGCCTTTTCTGTCTTTATTTGAATATAGTAGTAGTGGAGAGTGACAGGAACCAGGGAGAGAGACAGTGAGTGACGCGCAGCAAAGGCCAAGTGCTCAGGAATCAAACCTTTGACATGCTGTCAGGCTGCATT
The DNA here is from genome assembly GCF_964188405.1 of Protomyctophum parallelum. Classification (NCBI taxonomy): domain Eukaryota; kingdom Metazoa; phylum Chordata; class Actinopteri; order Myctophiformes; family Myctophidae; genus Protomyctophum; species Protomyctophum parallelum. The sequence goes on along the minus strand of NC_139707.1, from coordinate 565,008 downwards.
GGAGCCTATATGTGATTGCACCTTAATTGCTAGGCCATCGGCGTCCCCGCTGTTTACATTTCTGACTATAACATTTATAGTCAGAAATGTAAACAGCGGGGACGCTGTTTAGTGAAGTATGAATCAAAACCCTATATGAAGCCTTGAATTCATGGACATTTTCGTTAGTTTTTGTCACATTCCTGAGCCAATAATTTGATGACCAGCGACGACTCCGGTAGGAGACTCATGAGTACTCAGTTGAGTCTCCTACTGAGCAGCCACCCGGGCATCGAATTATTGGCTTAGGAATGCAAAAAACCCATGTCCATCAGTCCATGAATTCAAGGCGTCATGGGGTTTGGGTGAACTGCTCCTTCTGCGAACGCTTTGGATATTTTCTAGTGGGCCGTGATCCAGAAAAAGTTGAGAACCATCATGCACTACTATAGTCTGTCTGACTCTGATCCCGAGGGATTGAATTGGGATATAAACGTGCAATGCAGTTGAGGTCATGAATTGTGGTGTTTATAACGGAGCCATTGCAAAGTACTTGTATTCTGTTGTGCATGTCCGATGTAAAGTTCTGAAGGACAATAACTTGAACTTGTATTGTGATGTGTGTGTGTTCATATAGGTCTACCGGGCGTGTGAGCTGAGATGGCGGCGTGCTCTGAGGCCTGTGCGGTGGGCTCAGGAGGAGACTCCTCTGGAAGTGAGGTGAGCGTGCTGTTCCATTTGGAGCCGTGTGCTGATAACCCTGTTTCTCTTGAGGTTGGCAGTGGGTGGCCGCCGGGGCTCAGGAGGTAGCGCGGTTGCTTGGGAACCAGAAGGTTCCCCAACCAGTTCGATTCCCGCTGCTCCTGGGTTCATGGCTATGCGTCCCTGAGCAATACACTGAAACCCTAGGTTGTCTCTGCTGCCATCAGTCTGTGAACTGGTACTATGTAAGGCATATACAGTAGAGTAGGCTGTTGTATTACTTTTGAAAAAGGTGCTACAGTAGCTACATTATATAAATAAAAATGGATCTTATCTAATTCCGAATAATTACCAATAAATGAATAAACTCATGGGTCATTAGCACACAATTCTAGGATCATTTTCAGATCAAATTGTAGCCCACAGTAAAATGTCAAGACGGTGTGAGATAGTATCTAATTTCCTTGTTTTGCTTTCCCGACAAACACAATACGGAAATGCATGCATCTCCGTTATCCCACAGCCAGCGTTGTGCAGGCATGTCATGTTTGAATGGCTAAATCAAATGAAATGATGTCCCATCAGCAGAACTAAAAAAGTTGCCAAGCTTTTAAAACAGACTATAAAGAGGCCGGGCTCCGGAATGCTCTCATTTAGTCAGATTTTGCAGTTTGCTTTTTTGTGTTATTTATTTATTTCCCCCCACAATTAGTCCCCACAACAACAGTCGGTGGGAAATGCTCTCGCCACAGAATTTACTAGTATTCTGGCCATAATAATCATTCTGGTCGCCCCCCGCTGTTGGTACAGAAGCGCTTCCCGGCGCTTGATTGACAGCGCATTTTTAATTTTGACGACGCATGCGCAATGGCGCACCGCTTATGTGCAGCCCTGATTATTAAAATGGGCTTAAATTGACACTTCACTGTCATCTGTTCTCTAGTTAGATTAGGTATCACAATCCGTGGCTGGATGAGGTTACAGTTGCCATTACACTAATGTTGGATATTATTACATCCATCAAAATATCAGCCACACTAATCCTCATTTCCGTGGCGTGTGTTTGTGCGTCTTCCTCCTCCTAGATTCCAAAGGCTCTTGTCGTCCTCATCAAGTGTTGGAGAGAAGAGGAGAGGAGAGGAGAGGAGAGGAGAGGAGAGGAGAGGAGAGGAGAGGAGAGGAGAGGAGAGGAGAGGAGAGGAGAGGAGAGGAGAGGAGAGGAGAGGAGAGGAGAGGAGAGGAGAGGAGAGACCTGCTGGGCCGAGGCCGAGGGGCTGACAGTACACAGAGGAGATACCGAGGGAGGGCTGTAAGGTAGGCTAAAATCAAACGCACCTTGTGCAGATTCTTGTTCTTTTTCTGTTAATTCATGGAAACTGTCTCCTGCTCAGAACCGCCTGTCCACTAATAGAATATACTGTTCTGTTGATTTGTTACTTTTTAAAGTAAAACTCTAGCAAAAAAAAGAAAGTCAACAAGGCAGTTTTTTTTATACTTTTTGTATTTGTATTTGTATTAAATATATTTTGAGGATCATGTATGAGAGTCAGTCTATTTCTCTCTTTGCTTTGACTTTCACAGAGCAGAGAGGGGGGGGGGGGGGGCTGTAAGGTAGGGCATTCACTTCTAGTAATTTTTACTAGTTGACAAGTTGTTTAGTTTGCTAGTTGACTAGTTGTTTAACTACCTATTATGTAAAAATATATATATTTGTACATTTAAAAACTGTGTAGATTGGTGACTATAACTATAATCTACCTGATCTTGAAGCCTACAAAAAATATATTTGTATTCTTTTCTTATTTAGTACCAACAAGGTAGTGGATTTACAGTGGATATACTAGTCCACTAGTTGAATAGTCCACTAGTTGCTTAAAGCCCTTATAGTAAGGTAGGCTAAAATCAAACACACCTTGTGCAGATTCTTGTTCTTTTTCTGTTAATTCATGGAAACTGTGAAACTGTGTCAGAACTTACTGTTCTGTTGATGTGTTACTTTTTAAAGGTATTTTCTCAGAGCAGCAGAAACAACATGGCCTCCGGGAAGAACAAGAACCAGAGCTCTCTGGTTCTCCACAAGGTGATCATGGTGGGCAGCGGAGGTGTGGGGAAGTCTGCACTCACCCTGCAGTTCATGTACGATGAGGTGAGTTCCATCATGTTGAGGTGAGGTGTGGGGAAGTCTGCACTCACCCTGCAGTTCATGTACGATGAGGTGAGTTACATCATGGTGAGGTGAGGTGTGGGGAAGTCTGCACTCACCCTGCAGTTCATGTACGATGAGGTGAGTTACATCATGGTGAGGTGAGGTGATCATGGTGAGGTGAGTTCCATCATGGATCAACAACACACTTTAGACCTGAGGATTTCTACTAAATGTCTTCTAAATCCTGACGGTTTTCTGAAAATCCTGTGTTTCTGTGACAGACAAACATTTTCATGTCAAGGACCCCCAGAATTATCTGTATTTGCCCGCCGAGTCCCAGGATGCAGGGATGGTCTTTTAGAAATGAGTCCCAGGATGCAGGGATGGTCTTTTAGAAATGAGTCCCAGGATGCAGGGATGGTCTTTTAGAAATGAGTCCCAGGATGCAGGGATGGTCTTTTAGAAATGAGTCCCAGGATGCAGGGATGGTCTTTTAGAAATGAGTCCCAGGATGCAGGGATGGTCTTTTAGAAATGAGTCCCAGGATGCAGGGATGGTCTTTTAGAGATGAGTCCCAGGATGCAGGGATGGTCTTTTAGAAATGAGTCCCAGGATGCAGGGATGGTCTTTTAGAAATGAGTCCCAGGATGCAGGGATGGTTATTATTAACCTAATAAAACTATTGAATTCACAAAAGTAGCTACGCTTTGCGCCACCAGAGCGAGCCACATCACTTCCTTGTTGTGCTCGGCAAGTAGGCTATGTGACGGGAGAATAGCGCTTGATGTCTTTACGGGGCTGCCTGGAGCCACACATTCACAGTCATATGAGCCGGGCGGTGCTTACACTCCCGCACGGCATGTGTTTGTAAAGCAATCAAGAGCTCCCCTTCCCCAGTACAGCTGGAATCAGCTGCGAATGATATAAAGTGATTGAAGGAGTGGGTTATCGGTGGAATTTACAGCGGTCACCTGACGGTAACCAGCCAATCAGAATCAAGTATTGGGACTACCCGTTTTAGAAACTGTGTTTTGGGATGCAAAATGCACCCTATTTTAATCTCTGTGTTCACGTCTCTCTCTCTCAGTCTCTCTGTCTCTCTCTCTCTCTGTCTGTCTGTCTCTCTCTCTCTGTCTCTCTCTGTCTCTCTCTCTCTCTCTGTCTGTCTGTCTCTCTCTCTCTCTCTCTCTCCCCCCTCTCTCTCTCTCTCTCTCTCTCTCTCCCCCCCCCCCCCCCCCCCCCTCCCTCTCTCTCTCTTATTTTTATTGATTGGAAGTATTTATTTTTTGTGGCTTTCGCCTTTTATTTTTTTATGGAGGGACAGACAGTAGGCTGACAGGAGATGGGGGGGGGGGGGTGACGTGCAGTAAAGGCCGTCAGGATCGGGAGTCGAACCCGCGCCACCTGCCAGCCAAGGTGCGCGCCACCGAGTGGCACGCTACGAGCTTGTAGGTCTGCTATTTTTGAAAATTCTTAAAAATGCGGCACTAATGTTTGAATATATATTCTTTCAGAGCTAACTTTTTTTTTTTTCCTAAGTCTCATTGTACTAAATGGGTACAATGAGTTTGTTCTTCATAGGCGTAACTGATGTAACTGATGAAGGTCTTCACAGCGAATGAATTGGCCTACAGCCTGTTAGCGAATCACCAAACATCACAGCCTGTTAGCGGGCATGTTTGTGTCTGTGTCGAGTATATATGAATAGAGACGGCACCGGGTTTCTCCTCCATCCACTTGCATTAACCCATTTTGACCTGAGATCAGATTCTATAAATGTCGTCTACATCCTGACAGTTTTCTGAAAAAGCTATGTTTCTATGTCAGTCGTTCTTTGATTTTTCAAAAATAGCAGACCTACAAGCTCGTAGCTTGTAGATCTGCTATTTTTCAATAGCAATACGATACGATATCGTATCGCAATGTCCAGAATTGAATCGCCATCAAATCGCATCGTATCAGGAAGAGGGGTGAATCGCATCGCCAGGAGATTCCATGTATCGCTAAAGTATCGTATCGCTGGCAGTGCATCGAGATGCACATCGAATGGGCCTCAGTGCTGAGATTCACATGCCTAGTATAGCCACTATACGACCACAAATGTCCCAAGAAACTAGCTAGCCTAGCCACCCAGTCTGCTGCTCTCTGGGAGAACAGAAACTAGCTAGCCTAGCCACCCAGTCTGCTGCTCTCTGGGAGAACAGAAACTAGCTAGCCTAGCCACCCAGTCTGCTGCTCTCTGGGAGAACAGAAACTAGCTAGCCAGTAGCCACCCAGTCTGCTGCTCTCTGGAGAACAGAGCAGCTGCATTCTTTGTTTTGATTAGGTGTGGAATGGTGCTGGTTTGAACCACGGCTAGAATGCTGTTTCAACCAATCAGGTTGCTTCCTCGAAACCACCTGTGGTATAATTCCTCTTGACTGTGTGTGTGTGTGCGTGTGCGTGTGTGTAATGTGTGTGTGTTCTCCAGGGATCTCCTCGGTCCTCTTCGGGTCCAGGGTGGGCTGTCTGGACCCCATAGTCCCAGAGGACACAGAGCGTTTCATCCAGCCCATCAACACCATGTTTGTGATGACCCTGCTGACCATGGCGATGCCTCGCTGGCTCCACACGCTGGTCCCCAAACCATGGAACACCTTCTGCACCTGCTGGGACCACATGTTCCAGTTCGGTGAGTTTAGCTGTCGCAACCGTTCCTATAGTCGTCATATGTGACTCTTTTTGATACAGAGACAGTGTGTTGAGGAGAGGAGAAAACAAGACTAACTGTTGAGGAGGAGAAAACAAGACTAACTGTTGAGGAGGAGAAAACAAGACTAACTGTTGAGGAGAGGAGAAAACAAGACTAACTGTTGAGGAGAGGAGAAAACAAGACTAACTGTTGAGGAGAGGAGAAAACAAGACTAACTGTTGAGGAGAGGTGAAAACAAGACTAACTGTTGAGGAGAGGAGAAAACAAGACTAAGTGTTGAGGAGAGGAGAAAACAAGACTAAGTGTTGAGGAGAGGAGAAAACAAGACTAACTGTTGAGGAGAGGAGAAAACAAGACTAACTGTTGAGGAGAGGAGAAAACAAGACTAAGTGTTGAGGAGAGGAGAAAACAAGACTAACTGTTGAGGAGAGGAGAAAACAAGACTAACTGTTGAGGAGAGGTGAAAACAAGACTAAGTGTTGAGGAGAGGAGAAAACAAGACTGACTGTTGAGGAGGAGAAAACAAGACTAACTGTTGAGGAGGAGAAAACAAGACTAACTGTTGAGGAGGAGAAAACAAGACTGACTGTTGAGGAGAGGAGAAAACAAGACTAACTGTTGAGGAGAGGAGAAAACAAGACTAACTGTTGAGGAGAGGAGAAATCAAGACTAACTGTTGAGGAGAGGAGAAAACAAGACTAACTGTTGAGGAGAGGAGAAAACAAGACTAACTGTTGAGGAGAGGAGAAAACAAGACTAACTGTTGAGGAGAGGAGAAATCAAGACTAACTGTTGAGGAGAGGAGAAAACAAGACTAACTGTTGAGGAGAGGAGAAAACAAGACTAACTGTTGAGGAGAGGAGAAAACAAGACTAACTGTTGAGGAGAGGAGAAAACAAGACTAACTGTTGAGGAGAGGAGAAAACAAGACTAACTGTTGAGGAGAGGAGAAAACAAGACTAACTGTTGAGGAGAGGTGAAAACAAGACTAAGTGTTGAGGAGAGGCATGTAAATATGAAATAAATACTTAAACATGTAGCTAGGTGTAATGTTAGAGTCCACAGAAGTGAACCTTTTCAAGCCTGTTTTCTCAACTCGCTGTTTCTCTGCCAGACATTACTCTATAAGTCATATCTCCAAAACTGGTGGGTCAAACTGAACAACCAATATGTCCATTTGAAGCTATGATTCCCTGCTTTCACATGACATGAAAAAACGAAAATGAAAAAAAAAAAAGTCAATGACTTAGCCTCAGTCAGAAGCGGTCGCATTTATAAATGCATTTACGCTGAATCCACAGCAGTGTTCATTTAATTTTAGTTAATTTCTATATTCTGATAGTTCTCGTTTCCATAAATAAAGTATAGAGTGTTTGTTCAGTTTGTTCAGTTAACCCATTCTGGGCGGGAACCCATTTTGGTGTTAGCATCATGTTATGCTTTAGATATTGAAAAATAGCAGATCTACAAGCTCACTTTTTAGAATCTGATCTCAGGTCAGAATGGGTTAATCAGACCAGTGTGTGTCCAGTGGAAACCTCGTATGAATCTGATCTCAGGTCAGAATGGGTTAATATTATAAGGCAGGGTATTCCTGTACCCTCAGGAACCCTCAGGGTATTTATTCCCTGTCTGGATTCAGAGCGTTTCTCACCTGCCTTTGACAAATCATCAGAATATTCTGCGTCGCTCCTTGATTGGATGTGATGTTCTGGTCTGTGATTGGTCTCTTCAGATCGTGGTTAGTGATTGGATGTGATTGTTCTGGTCTGTGATTGGTCTGTTCAGATCGTGACGGAGTTCGAGGTGAAGCCGGACCCAGAGGGAGGCGGAGCTACGGTGAAACCGATGACGAGGACACTCCTGGTTCCCGAGAGCGTCATCAACCTGCAGTTTGTTGACCTCTGACCTCTGGCAGGCAGGCAGACAGACAAACAGACAGACAGACAGACAGACAGACAGACAGATTTTACAATAAGACGTCATTGCCATCCCCAGTCCCTGCTTACTGATGCATGTGTCCCTAGTGATGACATCATGTGTCCCTAGCGATGACATCATGTGTCCCTAGCGATGACATCAGGGAACGACAGTTTTTTACCTCTGGTCTGCTTTGAGGCAGGACTCCTGGATCGGACTAGTGTAGAAACACGGGGAAGGTTGCCGTATATTAGATTAGACGATGGGTGGCCCTTCCAAGACAGATGTTGCGCTCTCATTAGAAGGCGGGTGTAAGTGCCATCCAGCCGTTTCTCTCATTTCTTTGAAAGTGTCCATGTCTCGGAGCCATAGAGTAGAATCGTCTTGACGGTCCAGATGTCACGCTCTGTTCACTTTATTACAAGCAGATCGCACAAGTAATAGTTTACGTCCAGGTCGCTGTTTGATGTGTATGCGCCGTGCCAGCAAATGACGTAATGACTACTTGTGCCTAGCCTCGATACCCAGGCTTTCATTTCGTCTGCGCGAAAGATGAAAGCCTGGAAAAAGCCGTGGGCTGAACCAGTCTAAAAGTGGGAGTCAACCCTTCCGCGTAGGCGTCGCTCTAAATGATGTGACGTAGCGCTGCACTAGGGGGGAGAGGAGGGGCCGGGGGTGACGGACAGATCGATGAGATCCAATCAGGGTGCGCGCTTTTCTGAGACGCGACCCTCCCATCTAGGCCAGAAATGTCTCTGCTTAGGTCAGGCTAACTTGTGCCTGATACGGCAGTGGTGTCAGATTACATACATGTGTACACAGGAGCATTACCTTTAATCCTCCCGACACTAAAACATATCGTCATTACGTCACCATCGAAAATCAATTACACTCTGGGTCAACATTGAGAGCTAGTTGTACCAGTTACCCTGACGTCATATGCTGGGACAGTGCATACGCAACAAAAGTGGCGCAAAGTAACCACAGTATACCGCTAATCAACTTACAAATTACATATACATTATACACAGAGGCGTTTAGTAATAATATCACTATAGTCCAAGATTAAGTACATTTAAAGCAATTGACAATTTAAAATAAATAATTAAATAATTATACTGTATACGTGATACGTTAATTCAGTTTATATACCTTTTTATTCATCAGATATCGATGATTTATTTTTCTTTGAGAAACTGAAAAGGGATCCAGAATAATTCTAAATCAATAAAACTGTATTTATTTTATAGATAGAAACTTGTACCATACTTCATAATAGTACTTTTTTACATGCATAAAGTAGGTAGGTAGCAATTAGCTAAACCTAATAATTCAACATTTCTAACGTTCCTTCACAGAGAAGCTGAGATTTGACCGTTTGTAGCGGTCGAGAGTACTTGCACACTCTGCTTGCGCACTATTTATGGCCTACTAGTGTGCAACAAGCAAGTATGCACTCGAAAGAGTGCAGTTCTAGTTTTAGATTGTTTTTTGTAATAGTACATACAGTATTTTCTTACTCTTTGGATAAATGTGTATTTTTTCAACTGATATTATTCAGTAAAACATCCAGGGTGGTGTGTTTATTTCTGGAACACAGGGGTAGTAGTGCCCTCTGGTGAACTTTTTTATCATACTCTGATGTATTAGCAGCAAATGTTCATTCGAGCTGAAACACAGATCACTTCATTAATTGATCATTTCTAATCACAATAATTCCAACCCCGATGACCTGAGACTACATTCTTATCTAGTAGTCCGGCAGCCGGGGGTGTGGGGTGGGACATTTGGTATATAGTCTTTTTATTGGCCTAAGATATTGTATAGTTACAAACATTCATGAATCAACTTGCTGACCGACTGTCAGCATTTGTTGAGGTTTATTATGTGACCATACCATTAACATATAAGGCAGCAATGTCACTTTCATTATGCTTTAAGTAACATAACATGTGACATGACAAACTATGAGGTTTTCATGATTACGGCCAATAAAAAAAAACGATATACCAAATTTCGTTTACTTTAGTTTAGATTAAACCATTCTGGGCCTTTTGGTGTGCATTCTTTCGTACAGATCTACAAGCTCGTAGGTCTGCAACTTTTTTTAAATCGTGAAAATTTAGTGCAAATCTTTGAATATATATTCTTTCAGAGAGAACGTTTTTAACTCAAATCTTTGCTTCTGAGGGTGGTCCCTGGAACTACATATTTTCAGTTGGGGGTCGGCGGCCACATACATATATTTTTGGGGGTCCTTGACATGAAAATGTTTGAGAACGACTGACAAACGCAAGGTTTTTCAGAAAACTGTCAGGATTTAAAAGGCATTTGTAGAATCGTCCTCAGGTCTAAAAGAAGCCTGTTGACTGGCGGACTATATTGAGCTCTACAGTGTCCTAGGATCAGTGTCTATAGCTCTACATTCTACAATGTCCTAGCATCAGGGTCTATATAGCTCCACAGTGTCCTAGCATCAGGGTTTATTTTAAACTTGCTACGTGCTCAGGTCAGAACTCACAATGTTTAATTGACAGCGTTGTGTGAGCTTGTAGATCGTCTATTTTCAGTATTATGCCCTTTTTTTATATTCTTACGCTGTGAGTTCTGTTTTAAATCTCAACAATGGATGAACTGTTGAAAAGGATTTCTGTTTAGGAAAAGTGTGACGGTTGAAAACCCCCAAAACACATTGAAACTCAGGCTTTTCTTATATTTAGATGTTTGTTTTAAAAATGTTTATGGTGCAAAATCACTGTATTTATTTATATCTTAATGTTGCATTTTTATAGTATCTAGAAAACTGATGCCTAATATTACAATTTCATTTTGTAAACATAATATTGGACACGAGAATTGTGTATTTATTAAATTTTTTTAAACATTTAAAACTGTTACTGTGTACAAAAGGTGCTCAAAGGGCCTCACGTTGGTTGGGGTCCATTTGTTGAGGAATATTTTGAAACTTAAATGTTTACATCAGTGTTATTAAATGATCAAGTTGTCATTTTGTATGAATGTTCTGTGTCCTGCACTTCCCCCATTATATTATTAAAGAACATTTCCTTTCCACAACAACATTATACATGACTTCATTTCTTTCTTTTAATTCCCAGCAGTCAGCTTGGATTTTCTTTTAACCTCAAAGCAAAGTTCTTTGTTCACCCAGGGAAGTGGAGCCACACCCTGCTCATAGAACATTTCATGGTAGGGGTTCAATGCCTTGCTCAAGGACACTTCAGCGGTGGTAATTTTAACGTGCCGGTCCGGGGATTCGAACTGGCGACCTTCCGGTATCAAGACCGCTCCGCAAACCGTTCGGCCAGCGCTGCCCAATCAACTCTTTGCTACTGGGGTTCCCTGTCTAGAATGAATATGGGTTCCCTGTATAGCCATAGATATATATGTCTATGGGTATAGTCATAATGTCTATGGGTATACCCATATATGGGTATTTCCAGGTACTTCCAGCTTCCCTGCGTTACCCTCACTTAAAACGCCGGGACAACGCTCCACACGTCCCAAACTCTTCTCCCTTCTGGCTCCAAAACTGTGGAATGCACTTCCCATTGCAGTCAGAACTGCAGCATCACTCCCAATCTTCCGCCGTAGTCTGAAAACCCACCTTTTCAGACTCCATCATGGCCCATAGCACTTACCCCACCCCCTTAGATAGCATTTCTGTAGACTTAGATAGCATTTGATACAGACTTATAGCATGTTATGTAGACAGCACTATAATTGCATTGTATGTAGTCATAGCACGTCATAGTACATATGTATAGCATAGTATAGTGTTGTGGCTGATAATAATTTACCAATAAATTACTCATGCCGGCAGGCTAAACCTGGGAGCTAAAACAAACTGTAATGACGCGCAATAAAACAATGATAAAATGATTCATATCCAATCAAGCTCAAAGTTTAAAACGTTTATATAGCTCAGTGCACAAAATATTACAATACAATAAATAAATATATATATGCAATAAATATGTGCAAAGAATCTAATAAATAACAATCAAACAGTGAGCAAACAAAACGTGAATGAATCAAACTAACAAAGTATATGTGCGGTCAACAAAGTGTATCCTCCCAGCTCACCCTGCCTCCAAGTTCAAACAGCCTTAGGGGCGAGCTGGTTCAGACACCCATATTTGTTGACTACCAAGGGCCACCCACAGACGCTCCCACCAATAACGGGACGTCAATGCGGTGCCCACACCCATCACCAACCAAGTGACAAAATACTGTAGCTAAGCATTCTTTGGCTCCTACATATAGTATTATATATGTATAGTTTCATAATATAGATATTCCACTGTTAGTTTCTTAGCTTACGCATGTTTCATGATAGCCTAAATGCTTTTTATGTGATGTATTCCCATGCTTTTTTGTTCTTGCTTAATGTAAATCGCTCTGGATTAAGAGCGTCTGCTAAATGCCTAAATTGTAATTGTAAATTGTATATGTCTATGGTAAAAGCCACTGCATTTACATTCCAGTATGGAACATTAGCGCCGCTCTGCGGATGAAATAATGTAAATTCTACCACAGACTATCTGAGCACTTAACACCTATAATAATAATAATAATAATAATAATAATAATAAATAGATTATAAGATTAATAGATTTCATTATATTTCACAGTATGTAGAATGGGTATATTTCACAGTATGTAGAATGGGTACATTTCATTATATTTCACAGCATGTAGAATGGGTACATTTCATTATATTTCACAGCATGTAGAATGGGTACATTTCATTGTATTTCACAGCATGTAGAATGGGTACATTTCATTATATTTCACAGCATGTAGAATGGGTACATTTCATTATATTTCACAGTATGTAGAATGGGTACATTTCATTATATTTCACAGTATGTAGAATGGGTACATTTCATTATATTTCACAGTATGTAGAATGGGTATATTTCAAAGTATGTAGAATGGGTACATTTCATTATATTTCACAGTATGTAGAATGGGTACATTTCAGTAGCTAAAGCTATTTTCGGAGCTCACATTTTATTTTGAAGAGAAAGCGGAAATGCAGCGTTTAACGTCAGAATTTTGACGAGTAGAACTTCCTCTTAATTTGAAAGCTTCCGGAAGTGCGTTCGCATAAATTGACTAAACATCGACTTGACGGACTGACTGACTGTAAAACACTGTTGTACGGAAGAAGTATAGTTCTACCTCTGTAAAACACTGTTGTACGGAAGAAGTATAGTTCTACCACTGTAAAACACTGTTGTACGGAAGAAGTATAGTTATACCACTGTAAAACACTGTTGTACGGAAGAAGTATAGTTATACCACTGTAAAACACTGTTGTACGGATGAAGTATAATTCTACCTCTGTCAGAAAATTCCACCACCACTTTCCCATGCATTCTGCAACATACGCAGCTCGAGGCACTATGTAGAATGGGTACATTTCATTATATTTCACAGTATGTAGAATGGGTACATTTCATTATATTTCACAGTATGTAGAATGGGTACATTTCATTGTATTTCACAGTATGTAGAATGGGTACATTTCATCATATTTCACAGTATGTAGAATGGGTACATTTCATTATATTTCACAGTATGTAGAATGGGTACATTTCATTATATTTCACAGTATGTAGAATGGGTACATTTCATTATATTTCACAGTATGTAGAATGGGTACATTTCATTGTATTTCACAGTATGTAGAATGGGTACATTTCATTGTATTTCACAGTATGTAGAATGGGTACATTTCATTGTATTTCACAGCATGTAGAATGGGTACATTTCATTGTATTTCACAGTATGTAGAATGGGTACATTTCATTGTATTTCACAGCATGTAGAATGGGTACATTTCATTGTATTTCACAGTATGTAGAATGGGTAGATTTCATTATATTTCACAGCATGTAGAATGGGTACATTTCATTATATTTCACAGTATGTAGAATGGGTACATTTCATTATATTTCACAGTATGTAGAATGGGTACATTTCATTATATTTCACAATATGTAGAATGGGTACATTTCATTATATTTTACAGTATGTAGAATGGGTACATTTCATTATATTTCACAGTATGTAGAATGGGTACATTTCATTATATTTCACAGTATGTAGAATGGGTACATTTCATTATATTTCAGACTTATAGCATGTTATGTAGACAGCACTATAATTGTATTGTATATAGTCATAGCACGCCATAGTACATATGTATAGCATAGTAGTGAATATGTATAGTTTATTATGTATAGTGTATGTATAGTTTCATCATATAGATATTCCACTGTTACCTTCTTAGCTTACGCATGTTTCATGATAGATGCTTTTATGTGATGTATTCCCATGCTTTTGTTCTTGCTTAAATGTAAGTCGCTCTGGATTAAGAGCGTCTGCTAAATGCCTAAATGTAAATTGTATTTCACAGTATGTAGAATGGGTACATTTCATTATATTTCACAGTATGTAGAATGGGTACATTTCATTATATTTCACAGTATGTAGAATGGGTACATTTCATTATTTTTCACAGTATGTAGAATGGGTACATTTCATTATATTTCACAGTATGTATAGAATGGGTACATTTCATTGTATTTCACAGTATGTAGAATGGGTACATTTCATTGTATTTCACAGTATGTAGAATGGGTACATTTCATTGTATTTCACAGTATGTAGAATGGGTACATTTCATTGTATTTCACAGTATGTAATATGGGTACATTTCATTATATTTCACAGCATGTAGAATGGGTACATTTCATTATATTTCACAGCATGTAGAATGGGTACATTTCATTATATTTCACAGTATGTAGAATGGGTACATTTCATTATATTTCACAGTATGTAGAATGGGTACATTTCATTATATTTCACAGCATGTAGAATGGGTACATTTCATTATATTTCACAGCATGTAGAATGGGTACATTTCATTGTATTTCACAGCATGTAGAATGGGTACATTTCATTGTATTTCACAGCATGTAGAATGGGTACATTTCATTGTATTTCACAGCATGTAGAATGGGTACATTTCATTATATTTCACAGCATGTAGAATGGGTACATTTCATTATATTTCACAGTATGTAGAATGGGTACATTTCATTATATTTCACAGTTTGTAGAATGGGTACATTTCATTATATTTCACAGTATGTAGAATGGGTACATTTCATTATATTTCACAGTATGTAGAATGGGTACATTTCATTATATTTCACAGTATGTAGAATGGGTACATTTCATTGTATTTCACAGTATGTAGAATGGGTACATTTCATTGTATTTCACAGTATGTAGAATGGGTACATTTCATTGTATTTCACAGTATGTAGAATGGGTACATTTCATTATATTTCACAGCATGTAGAATGGGTACATTTCATTATATTTCACAGTATGTAGAATGGGTACATTTCATTATATTTCACAGTATGTAGAATGGGTACATTTCATTATATTTCACAGCATGTAGAATGGGTACATTTCATTATATTTCACAGCATGTAGAATGGGTACATTTCATTATATTTCACAGTATGTAGAATGGGTACATTTCAATATATTTCACAGTATGTAGAATGGGTACATTTCATTATATTTCACAGTATGTAGAATGGGTACATTTCATTATATTTCACAGTATGTAGAATGGGTACATTTCATTATATTTCACAGTATGTAGAATGGGTACATTTCATTGTATTTCACAGTATGTAGAATGGGTACATTTCATTGTATTTCACAGTATGTAATATGGATACATTTCATTATATTTCACAGCATGTAGAATGGGTACATTTCATTATATTTCTGTATTTCACAGTATGTAGAATGGGTACATTTCATTATATTTCTGTATTTCACAGTATGTAGAATGGGTACATTTCATTATATTTCACAGCATGTAGAATGGGTACATTTCATTGTATTTCACAGTATGTAGAATGGGTACATTTCATTATATTTCACAGCATGTAGAATGGGTACATTTCATTGTATTTCTGTATTTCACAGTATGTAGAATGGGTACATTTCATTATATTTCACAGTATGTAGAATGGGTACATTTCATTATATTTCACAGTATGTAATATGGGTACATTTCATTATATTTCACAGCATGTAGAATGGGTACATTTCATTATATTTCACAGTATGTAGAATGGGTACATTTCATTATATTTCACAGTATGTAGAATGGGTACATTTCATTATATTTCACAGCATGTAGAATGGGTACATTTCATTATATTTCACAGTATGTAGAATGGGTACATTTCATTATATTTCACAGCATGTAGAATGGGTACATTTCATTGTATTTCTGTATTTCACAGTATGTAGACCCTAACCCTACTGTAAATTCTACAAACAGTTAATAAATATTTCAATCAATCAATCAATCAATCAAAGGTAAAAGGTAAAAAGGAAAAAAAAAAACATACTCTAGTCTATAAAGGGGGTGGGTGGGTCAGGGTCCAATTAGTTAAACAAATAGCAGATCTACAAACCCACAACGCGTTGCATCCGCGACGCCTTGTGGGCTTGTAGATCTGCTATTTTCGACACCGTCGACATACCACGTTTATTGTTAGGTGGTAGTAGTGCAGCTATAGGTTTGAAGAAGACCTTTCCCATTCTTTTCTCGCATGCTATAGTCTAGTTTCCTCCATAGTTTATAGGCTATTGTACTTTTACTCCACTACAATAATTGTAAACCTTTACTAAACTATTACTATTATACTATTACTATTGACTACTTCAGCCCTATATACATTACAAAATAGCCAATCTACAAGCTCACAATACTCGCATGTGAGCTTGTCATAGGGGGTCTTGTAGATCAGCTATTTCCACGGAGGATCTGGACAGTGTGCTGAGGGAGGATTTCTCAGTGCCCGAGGGTCTGAGTAACTGAATGTAATAGGGGTTGGGATGGGATCACAGTGGGTGGACAGTTAATATATATATATATATATATTTTTTTTTGTTTGTTTTGATATTCCAAGAAGTAGGATAAATACAGACACCAGCAGGTGGCGGTAATGCACAGTTATGTTTGCCAAACGCCAAATAAACCCCACAAGAAGAAGAAGAAGCTATTTCCACCCCTTACGTCATTATCAAGCGACAATCAGAAGAACAACAACAGAGCAGAAGAGAGACGTAGATAATAATATTATATTATTATATTATATTATTATGGAAGAGACTTTTAAAACTTTTGAATTCGTCATTGTCAAATATTGACAATATTGACACCCACGGTGTTTTTCTCATAATGGAAGACACCGTCACGCAAATATGCTTTTTATTAACGTTTTACTCTTTGTTAATGCAGCCCGTAGCCCCGCCCCTCTGGAACCCTCCATAAAGCTTTTCTGAAATGTGGATGTCAGAAACTTCAGTAGCATTGGGTTCTGCTTGGAGGGCTACCCGTAGCCTGCTGTTAAACGTCAGTGGAGACGAATATGATGAGCTTAAGAAAGAGAAGAAATTAATTAACTTTAAGATGAAACGGTAAGACAGCGGAGGATGAAATGCTGAAACAACACACAGACGCCGTTTTTCCAGGAGGGATCGACAAATGGTAATACTGTAACATAACTCACCCATTCTAACCCTATCTGTCCCTCACCCACCTGCAGACGACGTCCTCTGCCTTGAAAGGAGCCATGTGGTGGAGAGCATCTTCTTCCCCAGGTACTTACTGCAGAAAGACAAACAAGACCCTGTCCATGCATTTACAGTACCGATATATAATAAGCTTTTGGAATAGGACTCGGTATTAATGTGTACTTACTTACTTAGGCCCATCGCTCCCAGTGGAGCATAGGCCGTATTCATGTGTGCATTGTGTGAATATACCGTATATATTCTGTATATACATGTATTTTATTAATGTTTTTATTATAATGAAAGAGAAGAGCAGAGAATTATCCCTTCATTACACTCAGTGTGCTCTTTTGTGGTGTTGTGTGTGTGTGTGTGTGTGTGTTTCAGTGAGGGTAGCAACCTGACCCCAGCCCACCATTTCCCAGACTTCCGCTTCAAAACCTACGCTCCTGTGGCCTCCGCTATTTCAGAGAACTGTTCGGCATCAGACCGGATGACTATCTGGTGAGACTCTTTTTTCCAGTATACATACAGTAACCGCTTGAATTAAAGAGAATACATTCCTGAGAGTGATCATACAAAAGCTAAAGCTTAATGTTTGAACCCTGTACTCTCAGTAAAGTGGACCTAAGTTACAACTCTACTTGGACCGCTTTTTTTCTCTACACCAACGGGTGGTCTGAGAAGCTGAAACCCACTTTCACTTCCAGGGACAAATAAGGGAGTGGCCATAATCTATTGTGGTGGGTAACACTGCCATAGCTAGCTTGTGCGTAATTAACGGATAGTGGGTAGAGCCAAGGCATTGCCCGGCGTGTGAGATAGGACTCCCAAATCTCCTAAATAGCCGATCTACGTCTATTTTGGCCGAATGTTCCACTCGGAATAGGAATGCTGGGGTTCAAGTGGTTAAGGTTGGGTTGAGTTGCTTGGGTGCCTGTGGATGGAACCACATTTTCCAACCTCAACGGCACAGTGCAGTATGCCAGGGGTTCTCAACCCATGGCAAAAAAGACCGTTGAGAACCCCTGCAGTATGCAACCAGATGGGATGCACAGTGAAACTCCAAATGGCTTCATGTTTACACTCCCAGAGTTGAATTAACACTGAGGAGAGATGGTGGGATGAGAGGAAGAGGTGTGGGAAATCAAAATGGAGGAAGTCCAGGATAGTGGCTACCGGTAAACAGACCGTTTTTGACTGTCAGTCCAAAACGTTCATGTGCAAACTGAGAGATGGTGGCAGCCTGTCATATTTATACAGTGCACTGTATAAAGTAGGTCACGTTATTCCATCACCCAAAATCTATGCCCAATTTCAAATTGGCTTTTTTCCCCCCTTTTTTTAAAGATTTATTTAATGATAATGCAAACATTGTCATTCAAAGTTACAGAATCATGATTTTCTTTTTCTTTTTTTACATTTTTGTGACCAACTACTTCTGCATACTTTAGCTAAATGTATTCAAACTGTAAAATGTTCATATTTCAACGGATGTTATTGTAAATGTGGATATATTCAACTTTTTATTGAGTCTTTGTATTGGTGTATATCGAGGACATGCTTTTTCTAGTTCAATTATTGTCTTATGCCTCTTGTAAACAAGTGTAATGCTTTATGGTGTCGTCCACTCACAGTTAATAGTCTTTGTATTGAGTTGTGCTTGAAATGTACTGTAATTCTGCAAACTGTTAATACATACTTACACTACAAGAGTGTCATTTCAGAAAATATACAGAGCTTGATTCTGGTGCTCAAAGAGCCTTGATTGATTGATTGAAATATGTATTAACAGTTTGCAGAATGGGTACATTTCACTTGAAAGCACAACTCAATACAAAGACTGTTAACTGTGGACGATGCACTGATAAAGCATTATCACTGAGGATACGTCCCAGGTGCATCCATGCCATGTTTTTTTAGTTATAATTATTCTATTTATAGTGATAGTGACATATATGTGACAACCAGGTATAGTCTGGTGACCACTGGAGAGACGGGTGACAGCCGGAATGTAGACGGCTGGTTCTCCCAGTCCCGGCAGAGTAGTTCCGGAGCAACGTATTGTGTGGCCCTGGTTTTTCCCTAATGGGACTGAGCGAGGGTATAGCTACTGGGACGTAAGTCGGGGCTGGGTCACCTGAGTGAGGATGTCCGAGAGACCTGACTCACGTCTTGAAAATTATTTCACATATAATATATTTTAAACTACAATCTAATTAACTTTCACCAGACATCATGTCAAGCTTTCGTGTTTGGACGTGCTCCTGTTTCATAATGTCATATCTGACGAAGACCCATAAGGGGTCGAAACGTTGTCATCCTTTATTTAAATAAAATGGTTTTGACTACATCTTAACTTACGCCAAAATCAGAGCTCACCCGTTGAGATACAGTAAAACATTAGGCTATAAGGATAACAGTAAGTAAACAGTGCTCTTATTTTACTTTCCATAGACCAGAAGACAGAGCGCTTTGGCCACGTTCAGGTGTTTAGACACATATCTCGTGTTTACTGTTTATAGACGTCAAATGATCGGGTAACTTGAAGCAAACTCCACCTCCCGGAAGTTTTATTTAGCTGCCAGGGGTAGGTTGGCAACCCTTAGTATTGTATTTAGCTGTCAGTGGCAGGTCCTTAGTGTTGTATTTAGCTACCAGGGGCAGGTGGGCAACCCTTAGTGTTTTATTTAGCTGCCAGGGGCAGGTGGGCAACCCCTAGTGTTTTATTTAGCTGCCAGGGGCAGGTGGGCAAACCTTAGTGTTTTATTTAGCTGCCAGGGGCAGGTGGGCGACCCTTAGTGTTTTATTTAGCTGCCAGGGGGCAGGTGGGCAACCCTTAGTGTTTTATTTAGCTGCCAGGGGATTAATTTACCTGCCAGCAGAGCCGTAAGCCAACACAAAGTGACTTGATTAGCTGTAATTTCTCCCAAAAAGAGGCTAAAAGTCAGCTGTGGTCTACTACTATAACAGCTGATCTGTTTGGTCTGTGTGTGTCTGTTAGCATGCAGGTGGACGTGAAGCTGATAGACCTGGATGAAACCAGCTCCTCGCCACTCGCCCTACACACTTGCCCTCGATATGCGCGTTCACGCGAGGCTGCGCCATATTAAGTGTCGTCCGAAACCAAGCAGCCTTGAGTGGAAGTGGCTTATAAAGCCCTCAAGAGTGAGTCTGTGCCGATCTAGACTCGATTGCCTTGTGCAGCCCTGCTCTCTGTCCGCATGGAAACCGCCACCTACAAATGTAAGTACCACCACAAATGATAAATAAACTCCTCCTAAACAATCTTCATCTGATGCAGAATAGACAACGCTCTAACTGATGTTCACAAGGGCTCTTTATTTACCCCACTGTGAAAAGCTATAAATTAAACCATACAAACAAAACAACTTTTAACAATGATTTATAAACACCATGGATGTATATGACATGTCATTTTTGACAGTCATGCTGTATTTCCTTTTTCCATATTAATGAAATCCACATGTCACACAAACGTACACGATGCAATGCAATATAACTGTACAAACAAAATAACAGGTAACACAATTGCATGATGGTAACCATGGCAACGAATGGTGTCTGTTTCTGCACAAGGAGGGCGAGTGTATTTCCAAACTGTTTTTTATACCCAGGACCCTAATCAAGGGAACTTGATTCAGCTGGAGGGGCACTTCCTGACGAGGGAACCTCCCGAGAGCACTTCAAGTCAAGCGACTGGTTTCAGAAAGGGCC
The DNA here is from genome assembly GCF_964188405.1 of Protomyctophum parallelum. Lineage (NCBI taxonomy): Eukaryota > Metazoa > Chordata > Actinopteri > Myctophiformes > Myctophidae > Protomyctophum > Protomyctophum parallelum. The sequence goes on along the minus strand of NC_139707.1, from coordinate 544,183 downwards.
ACGGGGAGAACATACAGTCTTCATCATGGCCCCTGAAGAGCCCTAGGAAGTCAGGAACCTGATGGATCAGAGTGCCCTGCTCACTACAGGTAAGATGCACGCTCGCACGCAACACACACACACACACACACGCGCACACACACACACACACACACACACACACACACACACACACACACACACACACACACACACACACACACACACACACACACACACACACACAGGAGATGTTTATTGTTTATACATTTTGAAAACTTTAAAAATGGCACATTCCGTAAATATGAAAATGTCTAGCAGGGGGAGTGTTTACTGGGTAGGTACCCTCACATGTTCTCCCCGTGTCCCCTAGGGTAGGTACCCTCACATGTTCTCCCCGTGTCCCCTAGGGTAGGTACCCTCACATGTTCTCCCCGTGTCCCCTAGGGTAGGTACCCTCACATGCTCTCCCCGTGTCCCCTAGGGTAGGTACCCTCGCATGTTCTCCCCGTGTCCCCTAGGGTAGGTACTGAAGTATATTTCCTACCATACAGAGGAGATTTGTGCACGGCAGACATGAGACGAGATGAAAGTTCCAAGATGTTTATTTCAAGAAGTACAGCTTACAGAGCATAGCATAATTAAGCTCACGCCAGCCAAGTGGCTCACGTCTCCACACACAAGGCTTGCGCCCCACTGACTGACCACTCATTGTATCCTGGTTAACCTATTTAAACAGTTGACATGGGTGTAGGGTGTCAGACTTTGGTTTGCATATTATTAGTGGCAAGTCTTTTGATCAACCAGTCTGTTCCTTCAGTTCAACCAACTCCTTTGTTACACAAATAGGCTAGCCACCGGCAGCTCCAGGATATATCACCCTAGAAGGCCGACACCCGGATGCTAATCCCCAAAAATAGGTCTACTGTCTGTAGGCTATGCAAGTTGCAAAAGGCAGAAGGACACAAGAGCATTGTCAATCACACAAGGAATGAAGTAGCCTATAATTATGGAATATATTCTTCATATCCCCCCTTGACCATCACAGATGGTCACCTAAAAATATGGAACCATAATTATCTTAGACCCCCCTTGACCCTCAGCTGAACAATACATTCAAGAAACCAAAAATAACAGCATTACAGTACAGAACTTCCCAAAAATGGTTTTCAAACAGACATCCATACATATATGAAAAATGGAAAAATGATTAGTACAGTTAACTGACATTTGAACAAGACATGCCGCTTTCCGCTCCTATTGTTACAAGAGCACTTTTTTGATATGCAATAACTACATGTTTTACTACTAAACTCTGCTACCCAATGTCAATACAATATCAGTTAAGTCACTTCCTCGGACGTTACCCTGACAGATCACCTGGTGATACTCGAAAGAATCCATTGATGCGCCAGAGTTTAACCATAATAACACATATCTCTTCATATCTATAGGAAAATACCTCATTGACTCATAATTAGGCTATATGACTCAACTTATCTAATCATACGACAAACACATACCAACATGAGGCCTATTATTTCATGTTGAAAACAAACGTGACGCACAATCTGTAATCAGAGTGAAGGAAAGTTCGTCTCCCCTCCGAATTGGACAAAGAAAGTTCTTCTGTATGCTTCTTTCTAGTTTACCTCGAAATGTTCGTTCTGCTGCACGGCCCAAGCAAGGTGAGAAAAAGTTCAATGCTGTTTTCGCTGTCCTCGTCATCATCTCTTCTCTCCCCCCTCCCAACTCTGTTCACAACAGAGATGGGACGAAAAAGGAAAGCAAACACCTTCATCACAGACTCCTTTCTGCGAAGGCCCTCGGCTTGTAGGTCAGCCAGGCGGCCACTGCTGCTCCGTGCTGCGTCTCCCAGCTCGCCGCCCGTGATTGCCGTCCCCGCGCCGACGTGATGATCAAGGCCTCCGTTGTGGCTGTTGCCGCTCCATCGACCGCTCCGCAGCCCGCACCGTCCGGCGGCTGGCATCGGTCCCCGTTGCGCAACACTCCTCGCGGTGGTCTTCGTCAACATCCCCGCTGCGTAGACGAGATCACGGTCGGGTCCGCTGGAACGTCTTCGTCGCCGTCCACAAAAACTCCCCTCCACCGAATTAGACGGGAAAAAAAGCCACCGGTTCTGTTTCATCTGACGTGAAAAAACACATCACCATGACGAGTTTCAAGGCACCATCTGAAGTATATTTCCTACCATACAGAGGAGATTTGTGCACGGCAGACATGAGACGAGATGAAAGTTCCAAGATGTTTATTTCAAGAAGTACAGCTTACAGAGCATAGCATAATTAAGCTCACGCCAGCCAAGTGGCTCACGTCTCCACACACAAGGCTTGCGCCCCACTGACTGACCACTCATTGTATCCTGGTTAACCTATTTAAACAGTTGACATGGGTGTAGGGTGTCAGACTTTGGTTTGCATATTATTAGTGGCAAGTCTTTTGATCAACCAGTCTGTTCCTTCAGTTCAACCAACTCCTTTGTTACACAAATAGGCTAGCCACCGGCAGCTCCAGGATATATCACCCTAGAAGGCCGACACCCGGATGCTAATCCCCAAAAATAGGTCTACTGTCTGTAGGCTATGCAAGTTGCAAAAGGCAGAAGGACACAAGAGCATTGTCAATCACACAAGGAATGAAGTAGCCTATAATTATGGAATATATTCTTCAGTACCCTCACATGCTCTCCCCGTGTCCCCTAGGGTAGGTCCCCTCACATGTTCTCCCCGTGTCCCCTAGGGTAGGTACCCTCACATGTTCTCCCCGTGTCCTCTAGGGTAGATACCCTCACATGTTCTCCCCAAAAACATGCAGTAATCCTGGTCTCTAAACTACCTCCCCCTGGCCAGTCACATACATGGAATGCAGAGAGACTGCATATAGATATATATAGAAGGCAGAGTAGAAATAAAAATATGTGTGTGTGGGGGGGGGGGGGGGGGGGGGTATGTAGGGAAAGCCAGTTTGAAAAGGTGGGTTTTGAGTGTGCTTTTGGACATTTCGGCTTACAAGACACTCACAAAATTGTACATACATAATGATACATATACACAAATAGACAGTTACTCATGGATACATCGTTCTCCAACGTAACTGCCATGCCTTCTCTACGAAGTTTCTTAAAACAAAAACCTCATTACTGAACAACCAATTTAACATAAAACATTCAGACAAATCTAGGTACTTATCCTGAATTCTTTCAAATAAAGAGTTTCTTAAATCATGGTATAGTGGACAATAGAATACAACATGAAACTCATCCTCTACAACTCCCAGGTCACAAAGAGCACACAGTCGCTGCTCCTCAGGAATGCCAGTATATCTGCCAACCTCAACTGCCAGAGGTAAAGCACCACATCTTAACTGGGCACAGAGGGACCTCTGTCCTCTTTTTAAATAAATGCAACATAAGGGCCGATTCATACTCCTATTTTACCGCTGTTTCGGCGCTGTAGTGCCGAAATGATTTCGGCTCGTCAGAAATTTTCAGTAGCACCGAATAGCCGACTTATAGCACAATGTCCACCCTCCATTTCTGCTGATGTAACTTAGACAGTTTATATTTTACTGTATTAATGTTACAATGAAGGTTATTTAAAATGTTTAAATCAGAAAGTGAGAAAATTGAGGAGACCTCTCTTATCCACGGATGATTACATATTTTATTCCAATTAAATATAATTTTCGTAATGCTCCTTTCCTGGCAGTTGGATAAGGCGATTCCATAATCTGATCATTTCACATCTCTGCCTTGTCAGGCAGCTTTCCCAACCTGTGTCACCTTCAATGGTCAACTTAGTGGTATACTTAATACTTATTATTAATTAATAATACTTAGTGGTATACTTATGCACCCCGAGAAAACACCTCAAAGCTCTACTCTGAATGATTTTACATTCGGTAGCCTCCTCAAAGCCCCTCACACCTGCTGCATAAAACTAAATGGAAGAAACCATGGTGTCATAAAGCTTGGTAAATGTATCAAAACCTAAATCAGGGCAAATTTAATTTTACTTAATATGGCACCTAATGCTCTACCTGTTGAGTCAGCCAATACATTCCTTCCCTCAGAGAAACTCATAGATTCATTAAAAACAAAACCTAAGTATTTGTATGAGGGGGAATAAGTCATTGACCCGAACATGAAACTATGGTTACAAATCTTTGAATATATATTCTTTCACAGCAAACATTTTTAACTCAAATATTTGCCTCTGGTGGACAATATTTTCAGATGGGGGTCGTTTTCTTTCTTCAGAAAAGCGTCAGGATTGATTTTCAGGACATTATTTTGGTCTAATGTGCTCTCAGGTCTCCATGGGTTTAACAGCGGTATGTGCACCGTGCTTCTTCAGATGCTGCTGGAGGCCATCGATGTTCTGAAACCAGAGGTGTGGCGCAGAGAAGGTACATTCATTTAACTCTGAGTTGTCATGGCAGATTATATGATAATGCCACTACACTGCCGCTGTTTGGTCTGTGAGTATAGTTCATTATGCATCCTATGAGCCTTTTACTAAGAGGAGGCATAATGAACGATACTCACAGACCAAACAGCTGCAGTGTAGTGGTATTATCCTGTAATCTTTGATTAAGAAAGGAAAGAGGCCGCACAGCTCGTAGTCACGATGCTATAAACTTTATTAATCCAACGTTTCTGCAAGCAGGATGCCTTCTTCAGGGTATGAAGAAGGCATCATGTTTGCCGAAACGTTGGATTAATAAAGTTATTAATTACTACTACTACTATAATATTAGTAATAAAACTTTATTTGTATAGCACCTATATATTTCATGACATGAAAATGATGGCAGTAATGCAATACACTGAGGACATGAATAACAACAAATAATTTAAAAGTTCAACTAAAAGCAGTGTAGTGTAGAAGTGAGTCTTGAGCTGTGCTTTAAAAGTGTCTACAGAGGCTGCCTGTGGAAGGTACAGTGTTATTAAACTACAGAGGCTGCCTGTCGAAGGTACAGTGTTATTAAACTACAAAGGCTGCCTGTCGAAGGTACAGTGTTATTAAACTACAGAGGCTGCCTGTGGAAGGTACAGTGTTATTAAACTACAGAGGCTGCCTGTCGAAGGTACAGTGTTATTAAACTACAGAGGCTGCCTGTGGAAGGTACAGTGTTATTAAACTACAGAGGCTGCCTGTCGAAGGTACAGTGTTATTAAACTACAGAGGCTGCCTGTGGAAGGTACAGTGTTATTAAACTACAGAGGCTGCCTGTCGAAGGTACAGTGTTATTAAACTACAGGGGCTGCCTGTCGAAGGTACAGTGTTAATAAACTACAGAGGCTGCCTGTCGAAGGTACATTGTTATTAAACTACAGAGGCTGCCTGTGGAAGGTACAGTGTTATTAAACTACAGAGGCTGCCTGTCGAAGGTACAGTGTTATTAAACTACAGAGGCTGCCTGTGGAAGGTACAGTGTTATTAAACTACAGAGGCTGCCTGTCGAAGGTACAGTGTTATTAAACTACAGAGGCTGCCTGTCGAAGGTACAGTGTTATTAAACTACAGAGGCTGCCTGTCGAAGGTACAGTGTTAATAAACTACAGAGGCTGCCTGTCGAAGGTACATTGTTATTAAACTACAGAGGCTGCCTGTGGAAGGTACAGTGTTATTAAACTACAGAGGTTGCCTGTCGAAGGTACAGTGTTATTAAACTACAGAGGCTGCCTGTGGAAGGTACAGTGTTATTAAACTACAGAGGCTGCCTGTGGAAGGTACAGTGTTATTAAACTACAGAGGCTGCCTGTCGAAGGTACAGTGTTAATAAACTACAGAGGCTGCCTGTCGAAGGTACAGTGTTATTAAACTACAGAGGCTGCCTGTCGAAGGTACAGTGTTATTAAACTACAGGGGCTGCCTGTCGAAGGTACAGTGTTAATAAACTACAGAGGCTGCCTGTCGAAGGTACATTGTTATTAAACTACAGAGGCTGCCTGTGGAAGGTACAGTGTTATTAAACTACAGAGGCTGCCTGTCGAAGGTACAGTGTTATTAAACTACAGGGGCTGCCTGTGGAAGGTACAGTGTTATTAAACTACAGAGGTTGCCTGTCGAAGGTACAGTGTTATTAAACTACAGAGGCTGCCTGTGGAAGGTACAGTGTTATTAAACTACAGAGGCTGCCTGTGGAAGGTACAGTGTTATTAAACTACAGAGGCTGCCTGTGGAAGGTACAGTGTTATTAAACTACAGAGGCTGCCTGTGGAAGGTACAGTGTTATTAAACTACAGAGGCTGCCTGTCGAAGGTACAGTGTTATTAAACTACAGAGGCTGCCTGTCGAAGGTACAGTGTTATTAAACTACAGAGGCTGCCTGTGGAAGGTACAGTGTTATTAAACTACAGAGGCTGCCTGTGGAAGGTACAGTGTTATTAAACTACAGAGGCTGCCTGTCGAAGGTACAGTGTTATTAAACTACAGAGGCTGCCTGTGGAAGGTACAGTGTTATTAAACTACAGAGGCTGCCTGTCGAAGGTACAGTGTTATTAAACTACAGGGGCTGCCTGTCGAAGGTACAGTGTTAATAAACTACAGAGGCTGCCTGTCGAAGGTACATTGTTATTAAACTACAGAGGCTGCCTGTGGAAGGTACAGTGTTATTAAACTACAGAGGTTGCCTGTGGAAGGTACATTGTTATTAAACTACAGAGGCTGCCTGTGGAAGGTACAGTGTTATTAAACTACAGAGGCTGCCTGTCGAAGGTACAGTGTTATTAAACTACAGAGGCTGCCTGTCGAAGGTACATTGTTAATAAACTACAGAGGCTGCCTGTCGAAGGTACAGTGTTATTAAACTACAGAGGCTGCCTGTCGAAGGTACAGTGTTATTAAACTACAGAGGCTGCCTGTCGAAGGTACAGTGTTAATAAACTACAGAGGCTGCCTGTCGAAGGTACAGTGTTATTAAACTACAGAGGCTGCCTGTCGAAGGTACAGTGTTATTAAACTACAGAGGCTGCCTGTCGAAGGTACAGTGTTAATAAACTACAGAGGCTGCCTGTCGAAGGTACATTGTTATTAAACTACAGAGGCTGCCTGTCGAAGGTACAGTGTTATTAACCCATTCTGACCTGAGATCAGATTCTAAAAATGTCTGTTTGAAAATGACAGTTTTCTGAAAAAGCTATGTTTCTATGTCAGTCGTTCTTCGATTTTTCAAAAATAGCTAAAGCATAACGTAATGCTAACACCAAAAGGGGTTCCCGCGCAAAATGGGTTAAACTACAGAGGCTGCCTGTGGAAGGTACAGTGTTATTAAACTACAGAGGCTGCCTGTGGAAGGTACAGTGTTATTAAACTACAGAGGCTGCCTGTCGAAGGTACAGTGTTATTAAACTACAGAGGCTGCCTGTCGAAGGTACAGTGTTATTAAACTACAGAGGCTGCCTGTCGAAGGTACAGTGTTAATAAACTACAGAGGCTGCCTGTCGAAGGTACAGTGTTATTAAACTACAGAGGCTGCCTGTCGAAGGTACAGTGTTATTAAACTACAGAGGCTGCCTGTCGAAGGTACAGTGTTAATAAACTACAGAGGCTGCCTGTCGAAGGTACATTGTTATTAAACTACAGAGGCTGCCTGTCGAAGGTACAGTGTTATTAACCCATTCTGACCTGAGATCAGATTCTAAAAATGTCTGTTTGAAAATGACAGTTTTCTGAAAAAGCTATGTTTCTATGTCAGTCGTTCTTCGATTTTTCAAAAATAGCTAAAGCATAACGTAATGCTAACACCAAAAGGGGTTCCCGCGCAAAATGGGTTAAACTACAGAGGCTGCCTGTCGAAGGTACAGTGTTATTAAACTACAGAGGTTGCCTGTCAAAGGTACAGTGTTATTAAACTACAGAGGCTGGCGTCGAAGGTACATCTGATTAAGACGACCCCCATTTTTCAAGACTCATTTGTGGAAAAAGAACATTGAATGTCAAATAGTCTAGTCCCTGATTATAATACGACCCAGTTATTTCCATTAGGAAAAAAACATTATTTCAGACCAATATGATATGTGATTTCAGTATCTATCTGTTCTTAACTAATATTCTGCTCTCTCCTGTTCAAGGTGTAATGGAGTGGGACATGATTGCAGTGAGTGGAGCCAAACAAACCAGAGATGAGAGCTCAGCCCAGCATGAATTGATAGTCAGGTTTTCTCCAGGCTAGCAGAAAAACGGCGACAGCTGAATGTCCAAAACGGGTCTAAGTCCACCATGGTTATTTTATTTATTTTCCTGAGCACAGAGCATGATTTGAATCATTTTATATAGGAGCATGCAGCACATATTTCACCACATATGAGTGTGACGATGCAGGATGCAGTGAGCCTCGTCACACTCATTCAGCCAAACTTTAGGCCATAATTGTCGTACTCGTTCAGTGCTAACCTTAAACATTAGCACTTTGGTGGACTTAAAGTCTGCTACAGCTCAGGAAGACGTCCAGATTGAAACACACCACACACCACACATTATAACTGAAATGTATCATTGTTACAGCTTGTGAACCAAACATGTTTATGGTTAACAAATATTATGTTATATTATTATTATACAAATGTAGAATCTATGATCCTATGTCCTAGGATAGGTGGTGGTGTAGCAAAGATTAGGCACAACATTTGGAATAGAATTATACCGTTTTATATTCTGTGCTTTATTGTTGCTACACTGCCTGTCTTTGGTTTAGGGTTAGGGTTAGATAGGGTTATTGTTGCTAGACTCAAAAACGAAATTACGTTTCTCCTAGTGTCTTTTTAACTAGGAGAAACGTGATTTCGTTTTTTTCTGCTGCTACAGTTGGGAAGAATGACAAAATAAAGCAATCAATCAATCATTGCACTGAATTATTGTTACATATTCCTGTAAATGTTTTGGAAATGCATTGGTAAAAATGTGTGGGAATCCTGCGACACTCATAGTGCCCTTAAATTATTTGATCTGTGCTTATTACTACAGTCGAGTGCTGATGTTTTATTGTGTATCTTTGTTTTATCCAGTGTTTTATTGTCCACTAATTGTCAGTAGATTAGTGTAATGCTTTTTTTAACTTGTAGTCAGCTCAATGAATGAACTGGTTGGTGGTGACGTGTAATATTTCACCACTACACCCATAGGTGTCCCTGACAGACTTATCAAAGTTCCTCTCCACCTGTAAACAAGAAAGTGCTCCTTGGCGTTGCTGAAATGGTGAATATTTTCAGCTCCATCCATAGTTTTAAAGAATTAAATGTTTCTTCTGTATTCTCTTTTTTTGATAGCTAGAGTCTGGTGTTCATAAGAAAATAATAACATGCTTCTTTCTCTGTTGGTGTCAACAAGCAGCCTAAATTACAATGGGTTCAATCTATGAATTAACCTTCAGGAATGAAATAATGTAACTATAATTCATGGGTTAATTATTATCCATTTAAGTTTTTTCACGGTACATTATGTGGTCTGTTATATTGTAGGCCTATAGTTATTTTAACCCTATTTTCAAATATAACTTTCCTCATCAACTCTACAAAAGGCATCAGGGGAAATGGTTATAGAGCTGTTACTGATTTTGTCCACTTGAGGGCGTCAGAGACCCTATTTTCCTTTGAGGGACAAAGGCCGTTGAATAAGAACAGAACTTTTTGATTGATTGATTGAAATATTTATTAACAGTTTGTAGAATTTACAGTACATTTTAAGCACAAACTCAATACAAAGACTGTCAACTGTGAGTGGACGACCCAATTAAGCATTACACTTGTTTACAACAGGGTCCACATTGTTCAATTCATCAAAACATTTAAAGACATACAAACATTTAGAGACATACAAATAGACATTTCTATGTAGCTAAAGTACAGAACAGGAATTCATCATATGGGAAGCAAAAAAGGGAAAAGATACAATATACTAGCTCGGAACCGCATAGCTAGCTTCTAGTTTGTGGGAACTATACTGCGAAAGGGGTTCTCACCACTGTTTAACGGGCTCAACCCCATTTCTACCAGTGCAGGAATTTCATGACACGAAACCTTCTCAGAGCAAAAGCGTAGAGGTTACAAACGGATACATACATAGTAAACGTACATTGAAGCCTACTAGTTTATTTGTAGCACTAATACCTCTACTGAATTACCAGTATAAAATAAGCAGATAACTCTTTTGAAGAAACTGTGACTCAGAACTTTGCAAGGGTGATAATGAATATAATGCTTTATGAAAACAATAGCAATCTCTAGCAGTCACTTTGGGACAAATAACATTTATTTCCCCTCAAAACTATATAAATAGTAGTCTAGGCCGCACACGCAGTCACGCACACACGTACACACGGTACAACCCAGCCCACGGCCCCGCCCCTACTTGAATAGTATGTCACTCCATTCATCCATCCTGTTTTAGGAGCCTTGGTTCCAAGTCCAGCAGACTTAGGAACAGCTTCTTCCCCTCCACTGTCATCTACCTAAACTCCTCATCCACTCCTTTCCCTCCCCCAGTGCCAGCCCCCCCTCCAACCCAGACTCATCCTAGTCTGTAACACTATGTGGACTCATGCGATATGGCCACTGGACAGTCTGGACTTGTGGAATATGGTCTCTGGACCTTAGTTTAGCACTGGGCCACGTGCAATAAGGGCTACGTGCAATATGGACAGATCATGTTTTTCTTCTTCCTCTCTTATCTTATTTATTACTTATTTAAATGACTACTGCTCAGTTCATTACTACTGTAATTAATGTATCCTCCTTGCTGACATGTTTGCACTATTGGTGAGATGCGAAAATACTTTTCGCTGTGCTGTACTTGTACTGTACATTGACAATAAATTGAATCTCATCTCTCATCTCGTCAGCCAATCACATCGCGTCGTTCTCCGCACGTGACCTGCCCCGCGTCATTTTGATTGAATGATTGAAAGCATTTGTGTCGGCGTCTTATCACGGCCAGGAGGAGGACCGACCATGTTGAATGAATCCTTTTCCACTCACGTCAGCAGGTTAACATTACAAACCATCCCTGACGGACCAGCGGCGGACCCCCTGGCTGTAGCCATTTAAACCCTGTGCTAACCGTCCCTGCTACTGGTAAAGGATTTATCATTTTAGAAGGGCTTTCATAAATGGTGGATTTATTGCGTGGTTTGACAGAGGAACTGTTTTAAGTTGTTTTTTTGTTTTGAGAGAAAGGTAGGATATCGTTTGAACTGTGGAACATTTAGGAGTGAGCCTCTTGAGTTGTGTGAATTTAATCATTTCGTTTGGTTTGTATGTAGAAGGTTGCTGTGAAATGTAAGGTATTTAAACCAAATGTGTTGGAAAAAGTAACCTTTCAGTTGTGTTGACACACTGACGCCACACAGCTGAGTCAAATGATAATTGGCATCACCAGTGCAATGGGATGAATCTAGAGTTGTAATGCATGCCGTCCATTGACAGCCCATTGATCCACATTGAATTTACAATCTGCTTGTATTAAACAATGCTAAACTCCCCAACGTTGCAGCTGTAGGGCAAGCTTGAATTATAGCCTACTCTCAATCTGCAAAGCAAATTTGTTTCATAAAAATACACCGTAGACGTGTTATAAGTGACGTTGAGCTACTTTCGGAAGTACTTGTTTTTAATTAATGGGTAGTGCTGCTGCCTCCTGCATTGTGACAAAACAGGTGGTAGGCATGGCTGTTCAGTGACTTCCAAAAGTACTCGACATTACTTGTAATTTGTATTTTAAATTGCTTTCTAGAAGCGGATAAGATATTGACTCTACAAACTATTGTGCATAGGGTTACATTTTGATATTGCACTTTTACATATTCTTTAAAGGATCCCTGGTTAAAGACAAATAGGCCTATGCCTTAAGACATTATACTTAACCCTCTATAACAAATCTTAAAATGGAAACTATTTTATTTCTTTCATAAATAAATAATCTTTCACTTTCACTGCCCCTGTTGCAAGTTGATTTATGTCATGTCCATATGGTCTATCCCTATGGAATGCATACCGTATGCTAATAAAAAACAGCTTAATACTTCCTAAGATTAATATAAGCATCAAAGCAATATTTTAAATACTTTTTTATGCATTCCATGGCGCTGGACCACACATGGACATCATCAACCTGCAACGGGAACAGTTCCTATGGAGTAAAATATTCTCTATTTATGAAAGAAATAATATATTGAAGGTGTTATGTTACAGAAGGTTTATTTTTACATTTTAGTTATAGATGTCTTTTATTTGTCTTATGTTTCTATTACTGTGAGTGATATGGTCAGCTTCTGATGTCTTTCTTTCTTTCTAGATGTGGATGGAGATGACCATAGATGCCCTGGTCTCCTGTGTCCCCATGTCTGAGTGGCCTCCAGTCCGACCACCCCATCCTGGCTGCTAAGATGTCCATGTGAAGGTCACCAGGGTTCTGAGTGGCCTCCAGACCGACCACCCCATCCTGGCTGCTAAGATGTCCATGTGGACATGTGTTTGTATAGAGAGAAGCATGGCTGAAGAGCTTTGCATATCAGTCGTTTCTTGCTGCTGCCAAAGTCAAATTGTGATATCTGTAGTGTTTAGTACATGGCCGCTTATGAGATGTAGATATAAGTCCACCTGACTGGTGGAAATAGCCTTGTGATACATACTGGGTGTGCTCTTTGGTCCTTCACAAAACAAACAAACAAAAGCTGCACAAAATGCCACAAACTCACTAAAAGCTGCACAAAATCACACAAATCAAGGGATGTCCGACAGTCCGTGTCAAACTCCTAATTGCCGTTTATCAACAGATACCGATATATATATATATATATATATATATATATATATATATAGGCTTTTTCCAGTGGTGGAAACATCACTCAAAAGTTTTACTTAAATAAAAGTAGGCTATAAATACTGCAATATAGAAATACTCCGTTACAAGTAAATTCAACATGTACTCGAGTAAAGGTACAAAGGTTTTGGTATAAAAATGTACTTAAAATACCAAAAGTAATTATTAATAATTACTCATGCAAGGGTTAGGGTCTAAATCTAAATATAAAATTATCTAATCTCTCATCTCAAGTTTTCAAATGTATAAAAATCATTTGAAAATGGCAGATCTACAAGCTCACATGTGTCTTATTGTATTGTGAGCTTGTAGATGTTTTTAATGTAAAAAAATAAAGTAAAATTAAGGGTTAGGGTTATTAATTCTTAATGCCTTTATCGGCCGATAATATCGGACATCCCTAACAAAAAAAAAAATCAAATGTGTCAATACATTTCAAAGTGCCACTAAAACTTCACCAATAAATAAAAAAACATCCACAAGTTCCATAAATTAAATGCCACAAAGGTTTGACAAACATGCCGAAAAAATGAAGAAATTAAAAAAAATACGTTTCATAAACATCTTCTGCCGTATGTCCATAGAACAAGCCAGTACAGTGTCATTGTCTAGGTCACCTAAGCCACGATCACCATTCGGTGGCCGGTATTTGGGGCAAATGGTCATTACGTGTTCCACAGTCTGTAGTGGATCCTCGCATTCACAGTGGGCACTGTCCGAGATGTCCCACTTCTGCTTTGAGGGTTGTCCACTCCTTGCAGGGGAGGTGCTGGCAAAGAACATATTTGGGGTCCTCAATGTATTCCACTGGTCCCTCTGTCTTGCCTTCACCCAGGATGCCTTGGACGTGTCAGCTGGTGTTGTGTGGAGCAGTTCTTGGGCCTGTGTTGGCAAAGGGGCACCGTGACTTGAGGCACGTGTGCTGTGGCAAAGGGTGCCGTGACTTGGTGTGTGTGTGTGTGTTGTGGCAAAGGGCACCGTGACTTGAGGCACGTGTGCTGTGGTGTCTCTGATGACCTTGTGGAGGAGATGGCTGGGATTCACTCAGCTGTGCCTTCCCGGTGAGGGCCAGCGTGGCTGCTTCTCGTCTGACCTCTGTTGGAGTGATTCCAGCGAGAGCAGGCAGTTTGTTTGGGGTGGCCCATCCTGTGTTGAGGGCAGCATCCAGCTTCTTGACATGAGAGCTACGGCTCCAGACTGGGGCACAGTACTCTGGTCGTCTGCATAGCCATACTACATTGATGTTGTTGCAGGGAGGTCTTGGATGTAGCTGTTGAACAGCAGTTACTGGTGTGGAACTGAAAAGCTTCACAAACATGCCAAGATTTATAGTTTTTAATCTAGTTTATTTTCAAATAAATTTGTTTTTACTTCTGTTTTGTGAAGCAACTTTGGGTACCTTGAAAAGTGCTATATAAATTGTATGTATTATAAAAAAACAGCAATTGTCGCCACACAGACATCCCAAATTCCTATTGGCAGCAGCAACAAGTGAGTGATGTGCAAAGCTCTTCAGCCATTCATAGACTATAACCACCATGTCTTCCTTCCAGATGCTGAGAGGCTCAACCGGAGCCCCTACAGGTGGATATCTGCAGTTCTCGCTGTCCATGGATGAATCTGCATGGGGGGCTCTGAAGGCGGCTCAAAGTAAGAAACCACTTAGACTTTTCTATTACTGTGAGTGTTATGGTCGGCTTCTGTTTTAAATGTTCTCTATACATTTTGTGTATGATGTGAAAGGACACAATGTACGTATATCTGGCTCTTGGTCACTTTAATTAATCTTTCTTTCTTCCTTAGGGTGGATGGGTCGTGGTAGACGTCGTGGAAGGACAGAGATCCGTTTCAAAGCTTCCCTCCCGGAGGACTTCTGCTGTGAGTAGGAATATTTCTTGTTAGGATGGATATCTGTTGTACTGTTATGGTATGAAGTATAGCATGGCAGTATGATGCCTCCTAGTGGCACTGTGGTTGAATGTTTGTCAGCTCTCCAAGCTAATCAAAGTCTTAATGACACTTTTGTTAACCACTTCAACCCCAGCATCTCTATTCTGGGGGAAGCGTTCAGCCAAATTAGCAGATCTACAAGCTCACACTGCGTTGCAACGTGTTGTGAGCTTGTAGATCTGCTATTTTTGGCAAATCAATTTGTGTAGAGTGAAATCGGAGCATATACCAAATGCTCTCTTTAAAGGTCTGTTTTATCAAATCTATAGAGGGTTTAAGTGGTTCTGAATATGCAGCTCAACAAAAGCTAATTTGGTCTTTATTTCTTTCTTTCTTAGGACGGAGATCTGTGTAGATGCCGGAGGACTTCAGACCTGGGCCTGCCCGGTGAGGAACCGCACAGTAAGAACCACTCTAGGCCTTTCATGATTATGAGGTTTCTTTTTACTGGACGATTATTGTCGCTTAAATAAATTGCAATTAAATATTTAAGTGTGGCCCGGATGGTTAGCTCAACTGTCTGGGCACCTAGGCTGCCAAGCCAGCCGGATGGCGTGCTGCGGGTTCGACTCCCGACGGCCTTTCCCGCGTGTCACTCCCCATCTCTTTCCCCCTTTCCTGTCTATATACTGTTCACTATCAGTAAAGGCATAAAAAGCCCCAAAACCAACATGAGGGCTATGGCTCCAGACTGGGGCACAGTACTCAGCGGTGGGGAACACCAGAGCCTCGGTACCGGCTAGACGCCGTATCGGTGCGGCACAGGTGGTGGTCTTTCTCTTGACGCTGTCAGGTGTTGTTTAAAGGACAGTGTTCTGTCCAGCTTCACCGCAAGATATGATGGGGAGGAATGGGACTGTAAAAAACAAAAAATATACAAATGACACCACTGCTATCACCGAAGAGCACACCCTAATTCATCACGTCTAGGAATTTCAACAATTTAGGCAGTTATCACATACTTTATACAGAGTGACTTACAGTAAGCAACAACGACACATAGTAATACATCAAATTCATAAACAATTGTCATCAAGAATAAGAAGTAATCTAAGAACCTAACAGTAGACTATTGGCAGCAACAACAAGGGAGTGATGTGCGAAGCTCTTCAGCCGTTCATAGATGATAACCGCTATGTCTTTCTTCCAGATGTACTGCAGGTCTCCCGCTGTCCAGGAATCTGCATTCCTCTGAAGACGACTCAAAGTAAGAGACCCTGTTAGGCCTGTCAAAAAGAACCCTAACTTAAACGTTTATTACTTTAAGTGATATGTTTAGCTTCTGTTTAAATGTTCTCTATAAATAAAAGTTTGATGTACTAGGATGTATATATGTTGTGACAGGATAGAATATATATCTGGCTCTTGGTCACTCTAATCAATCTTTCTTTGTTAGGATGAAGATCGCGGTGGATGTCGCTGGAATGCCGTTGCTGGACAGGGGGAGCACACACACACACACACACACACACACATACACACACACACGGAAAGGCTAATTTGGTGTGTTTTTTTTTCTTTGTTAGAATGGAGATATCGATAGACGAGCTGATGTTCCCTGGACAGAGATCCGTTCCAAAGCCCCCCCCCCCTGGGGGCTTCCTCAGAGGACTCTGATGAGCTGTGAGTAGGAACAGTTCTTGCTTGTTTCTGAGGATGGATAACTGCTTTTGTTCTGTTATGGCACGAAGAATGCCATCATTTACAGTAATCCAAATGTTTTAAATATTTTATGATAAATCTAAATGACTCCGCACAATAGTTTGAGAGTCAATATCTCATCTGCTTTTAGAAGCACTTGAATACAAATTACAAAAGATGTTGAGGACTGTACATGTGTTGATGCCTCCTAGTGGCACTGTGGTTGAATGTCTGTCCGCTTTCCAAGCTAATCAAAGTCTTAATGACACTTTTGTAACCACTTCAACCCCAGCATCCCTATTCTGGGGGAGCGTTCAGCAAAAATAGCAGATCTACAAGCTCGCACTGCGTTGCAACGTGTTGTGAGCTTGTAGAGCTAATGGTTTCTTTCTCTCTCTCTCAGGATGGAGATCATAGTAGACACAGCTGGAGCCTCTAGAGATGGAGATCTGCAGGTCTGTCCATGGATGGATGGGAGGACGGAGGACGGAGATCTGGGTAGACGCTGGAGGACTTAGGACCTGGGCCTGCCCCGTGAGGAACTCAACGGTACGAACCGCTTTAGGGTTAGGGCTTTTTGAGGCTTCGTAAAAAGCCAATAATCGTCCGTTGCCGATAATTGGTCGATCCCTATTCTTAAACGTTACTGTAAGTGCATGTGTATGTTGTGACAGGACACGCACACACACAGCAAAGCTAATTTGGGGTGTGTCTCTTTCGTTCTTTGTTAGAATGGAGATCTCAGCCGATGCCCGAGATCCGAAGCTTTCCCCGGGTGGTTCCGCTGAGGACTTCTGGGTCGCTGGGAGGCTCGGACGGAGCTGGAAGGTTCGGTAGACGCCACTGGAACCCGTTTAGGCCTGTCAGAATCTAAGGTTTTATAATGGCCGATTTAATTGTCGTCATACTAACATTCTAAATAAAACTTTGGCTTTTGTAGGCTTTGTAAACAAAAAGCTGCACATGGCATAATTCAATAACTTTATACACTAAAAAAGAAGTAAATTACAAAGTGACACATTTAGAGCTTGTAGAGCCTCGGTACTGGCTAGACGCCGTATCGGTGCGGCACAGGTGGGGGTCTTTCTCTTGACGCTGTCAGGTGTTGTTTAAAGGACAGTGTTCTGTCCAGCTTCACCGCAAGATATGATGGGGAGGAATGGGACTGTAAAAATATACAAATGACACCACTGCTATCACCGAAGACCACACCCTAATTGATCACGTCTAGGAATTTCAACAATTTAGGCAGTTATCACATACTTTATCCAGAGTGACTTACAGTAAGCAACAACAACACATAGTAATACATCAAATTCATAAACAATTGTCATCAAGAATAAGAAGTAAGCTAAGAACCTAACAGTAGACTATTGGCAGCAACAACAAGGGAGTGATGTGCGAAGCTCTTCAGCCGTTCATAGATGATAACCGCTATGTCTTTCTTCCAGATGTACTGCAGGTCTCCCGCTGTCCAGGAATCTGCATTCCTCTGAAGACGACTCAAAGTAAGAGACCCTGTTAGGCCTGTCAAAAAGAACCCTAACTTAAACGTTTATTACTGTAAGTGATATGTTTAGCTTCTGTTTAAATGTTCTCTATAAATAAAAGTTTGATGTACTAGGATGTATATATGTTGTGACAGGATAGAATATATATCTGGCTCTTGGTCACTCTAATCAATCTTTCTTTGTTAGGATGAAGATCGTGGTGGATGTCGCTGGAATGCCGTTGCTGGACAGGGGGCGCACACACATACACACACATACACACCCCCCCCCACACACACACACACACGGAAAGGCTAATTTGGTGTGTTTTTTTTTCTTTGTTAGAATGGAGATATCGATAGACGAGCTGATGTTCCCTGGACAGAGATCCGTTCCAAACCCCCCCCCCCCCCCCCCCCCGGGGGCTTCCTCAGAGGACTCTGATGAGCTGTGAGTAGGAACAGTTCTTGCTTGTTTCTGAGGATGGATAACTGCTTTTGTACTGTTATGGCACGAAGAATGCCATCATTTACAGTAATCCAAATGTTTTAAATATTTTATGATAAATCTAAATGACTCCGCACAATAGTTTGAGAGTCAATATCTCATCTGCTTTTAGAAGCACTTGAATACAAATTACAAAAGATGTTGAGGACTGTACATGTGTTGATGCCTCCTAGTGGCACTGTGGTTGAATGTCTGTCAGCTTTCCAAGCTAATCAAAGTCTTAATGACACTTTTGTAACCACTTCAACCCCAGCATCCCTATTCTGGGGGAGCGTTCAGCAAAAATAGCAGATCTACAAGCTCGCACTGCGTTGCAACGTGTTGTGAGCTTGTAGAGCTAATGGTTTCTTTCTCTCTCTCTCAGGATGGAGATCATAGTAGACACAGCTGGAGCCTCTAGAGATGGAGATCTGCAGGTCTGTCCATAGATGGATGGGAGGACGGAGGACGGAGATCTGGGTAGACGCTGGAGGACTTAAGACCTGGGCCTGCCCCGTGAGGAACTCAACGGTACGAACCGCTTTAGGGTTAGGGCTTTTTGAGGCTTCGTAAAAAGCCAATAATCGTCCGTTGCCGATAATTGGTCGATCCCTATTCTTAAACGTTACTGTATGTGTATGTTGTGACAGGACACACACACACAGCAAAGCTAATTTGGGGTGTGTCTCTTTCGTTCTTTGTTAGAATGGAGATCTCAGCCGATGCCCGAGATCCGAAGCTTTCCCCGGGTGTTTCCGCTGAGGACTTCTGGGTCGCTGGGAGGCTCGGACGGAGCTGGAAGGTTCGGTAGACGCCACTGGAACCCGTTTAGGCCTGTCAGAATTTAAGGTTTTATAATGGCAGATTTAATTGTCGTCATACTAACATTCTAAATAAAACCTTGGCTTTTGTAGGCTTTGTAAACAAAAAGCTGCACATGGCATAATTCAATAACTTTATACACTAAAAAAGATAAGTAAATTACAAAGTGACACATTTAGAGCTTGTAGATCGGTTGCTTCCATTATTTCTTTAAAATGTTTGAAAATATATGAACATTTTCAACATGGAGACGATTATGACTATTATCTCTAAAAAAGTATTACTTGGCGATTAGGTAATTGTGACAGGCCTAAATCCTTCTAGTTGTGTTTTTATATCATGTTCTGTAATCAGTTAGGGTTGACTACAGACTTTTTTTAGGAACAAGATCATCATGCCGGTGAAGAGCACGTTTCTAGCCAATGGAGCAACTATTTCTGATCACCTTTGGAGTTACATCACAGCAAGGTAACTATACAACACACACACACACACACTATGATCATGACATCAGCTTGTGACTGCAACTTGTTCTTGTTCCTGTTCGCAGATGACTCGGCACTGCTAGTCTCGGACAGGAACAAACTGCAGGTTGAAAAGGCCCTCAGCTCTGAATTCGGTAGAATCTGTACCTGGCTCGCTGATAACAAACTATCCTTACACCTGGGAAAAACTGAATCCATTCTCTTTGGATCTAATAGTAATCTCAGCAAGGCAAATGGCTTCTTGGTTAGAGTTGGTGACAATGTTATCACACGTAAAGATGAAATTACCTACCTAGGTTCCATCCTGGAGGCTAATCTTTCCGGTGATAAAATGGCCACCATCGTAATCAAAAAAGTCAACCGAAGAACAAGATTCCTTTACAGGATCTCCTCACTGTTCAACAAAAACACCTTGAAGACCTTAACGGGAGCCCTCGTACAAGGTTTCTTTGACTATGCATGCACCTCCTGGTACCACAGCACCTCAAAGGCCCTTAAAACTAGGCTCCAGACTTCCCAAAACAAACTGGTCAAGCTCCTACTTGGCCTCACCCCCCGAACCTACCTCACTCCTGCCCACTTTGACAGGCTGGAATGGCTTAGGGTCGACGACTGAGTACAGCATCTTGCAATGGGTCTGGTCCACAAGATTCGATACACCACCAAGATACCCATGTACCTGTCTAGATACTTCCTTAATGTTAACGAAGTCCACACCCACAACACCAGAGGGAGTGCAACGAACCATGTACAACCCAGATTCGGCACTAACAAGGGACTAAATTATTTTCACTCGTATGCCACCAAAATGTGGAACGCCCTACCAACAGTCATTAAGACATGTGAATCCCTTGACTCCCTTTTTCCCCCTCACTGTATAAGTTTATTTTCCCTCCCTTCCCCATAGTGTCTTATTTGTACGTCTCTAAATGTTTTGATTAATTGAACATGGTGGACCCTCTTGTAAACAAGTGTAATGCTTAATTGGATCGTCCACTTAAAGTTAACAGTCTTTGTATTGAGTTTGTGCTTGACATGTACTGTAATTCTGCAAACTGTTAATAAATATTTCAATCAATATTGTTTTATGAACAAAGTAGTAATGAGCATTTCTTTCTTTTCTTCAGGACGTTGCTGGTCTCCTGTGTGGCTCCATCTGGAGGTCACCAGGGTTCTGAGTCACTCAGATCCTGACTGGTAGTGGTGATATGTAGATGTGATCAATCAGGGCTCTTTGAAAATAATAAACAATACAATAATAAACCAATATAAATAACTAGATAATAATATAAATAAATGGATAAAACGAACGATAAAAAAATAGATAAATAATAGATAAATTAAAATAAAAGTAAATTAAAATAGTAAAAAATAAAATAAATAAAATAAATAAAATAAATAAAATAAATAAAATAAATAAAATAAATAAAATAAATAAAATAAATAAAATAAATAAAATAAATAAGTAATACACAAAATAAATAAGTAATACACAAAATAAATAAGTAATACACAAAATAAATAAGTAATACACAAAATAAAATAAAATTAGTAATGGATAAAATAAATAAAATATATAGACAATAATACATAAAATAAATTAAATTATCAATATAGTAATGCATAAAATTAGTAATAACAGTAATACATAAAATAAATGCATAAAAATAAAATTAGTAATAACAGTAATACATAAAACAAATACAATTTGTAATGCATGAAGTAAAATTAGTAATAACATAGTAATCCATCAAATAAATACAATTCGTAATAAAGTTATACATAAAATTAGTAATAACATAGTAATATATAAAATACAATTGATACAATAGTAATACATAAAATAAATACAATTACTTTGTATTGTAATTATAGAATTACTTAAAAAAACAAACGTATCAATCACATCTACATATCACAACCAGGCTATATTGCCAGCAGGCAGGTGGACTGTAGACTCACTACAGCTGTCACAATGTGGTAAACTGTGTTTTGACCCAACTGGCCTCCAAGGAGAGGCATGGAGCCGGACATCTGATGATACACGAGAGAAGACGCCATAGTATATGTTTCATGTTGATTGTACTTTATTAATGATGCCATATATCTGTAAATCATTATTTTCTTAATAAATTATTGCATTTATACCCGGGTGTCCGTTATGGGTCCATTACCCCTAGATCAAATGGTTCATAATAAGGATGAGGAATACAGTGGTACTATTTACATGTTTAAGGAATATTTAGTTATAGTTAATGTATTTTACACATTTAGACCTTCTAAAACCTAGCCCAAGGTTTTCTGAAAACCTTCAAATTCTTATTGAAACAATAAATAAAGGATGTAGACGGGTGGATCCCGGCATGAATGGTATAAGGTATAGGTTTCACCAGGTCTAAATGGGCTAATAGGAGGCCTCAGGTATTCAAAGGTTTTCACCCCAAGGTCTCTACAGAATGACCTGGCTTATTAATATGAATGCTGACAATCTCCCAGAACAGAGCCATGCCACCAAACATGAATGTTGAATATTGTAATTAAATTACTGTATGCAATTTTAAATTGTATTACATTTTTTACCACGAAGACCAGACAGAATTTTAAGTAATAAGACTGTTTGGCTTGTTGTTGTAGTGTGGTACTTTTCCTCCAGGAAATGACTCTGTACTCCTTTGAAAACTTTAGAAATTAGAATAACTTTTAGTTATTAAATGTTCTGAAGCAAATGGACCTCAATGTAAACAAGTCTTTAATAATGTTTGCTTTAACCAGGCAGAACAAATGTAATAAAGTATAATTTAACAATCTAATTAATAGATCTAGTTTATTAATAGAAAAACTAGTTATTAGATAATACAATAAATAATAGACAATGTGTTTTCTTAAATACATATTTAAAATGTATTAATGAATAGAACTAGTTTGAACTTAATGGAACAACTAGTTATTTAATACAAAGAATAGACAATTATGTTTATTTTCTTAAACCAGGCAGAACAAATAATGTAATAAAATGTGAATTAATGGATCTATTTTATTAATGGGACAATTAGTTTTTAGTTATTTTTATTATTAGTTTAATTAGTTTTCCGGTGTGTTACATTGAAGTCTGTGAACCTATAGAATTCTGTGACTCTGTACTGCCGATCTTCAAGCTCAGAACATCGGCTGTTTTCACACCTGCTAGTGATTACATCAACAAACAACACAGGGAGCTACAGCTGACGTACGTGACGCCATTCTCATGTAGCTGCCTGTAACCAAATGCACCCTGTAACTCTGAAAGTATTCAGAGTAACACATGGAACCAAATGGACCCTTACGGCTCTGTAACTCTGAGTGGAGGACAAGGAGCAGTGCATGGGGATTTAAACAACAAACCTTTTGTGAGTGAGTACCGATACGGTTGTTTATAAACTGGTACAGTGTGGCTTTACAATGAGTTTAACTGTCTGGTTTTATGCAACGTGCTGAAGGGCTTTGATAGACTGGGAACTGTATTGGAACTGAACTGAAAGGTGTGGAGTAAGTAGCTCTGGTCCATAGCTCTAATGCATTGCATTTCATTAGAGCTATGGACCAGAGCTATGGAGTAACTAGCCCTGAAACATGACTCTCAAACGGGGTTCGTTTGGGAAATCCACAGTTGCACACCGGGAGCGCACTCCCTATTAGTCTGCATTGACAGGGCGGTCAGCGTGCGATATCGAACACACCGAGTGCCACACTCCTCCCGACCGATAGGGGCGCGTAGTTGAAAGCCAATGGCAAAATATCAGCTCGGATAAAAATGCTTTTTATTAAACAACGCGGGATGCAGCAATGCTAATCGCTGTACCAGCAAAAACACCCGTGGCACATGTGGCGAGGACTTTATATTTGGAATCTGAGTGTTTATGTACACGTTTGGACTGTAAATGTAGCGATTGCGTAAAACAGGCTGCAGTTGCGCCATGACTGTCATGATAATCATGACAGTCATGTTTCAGGGCTAGAACAGAACCAATATCTTTGACTAGGGCCTTCAAATACAGTACTTTTCTAACAGACGGAAGGCAATTGATATCTTTACTTTTGGAAATGAATATGGAAGAAACAAATTTTTTCAGACGGGCAGCACTGGTTGGCAGGTATAAATACACTTTAAGACCAACATATTTGTGCCAGCATTGTGATTAGATTTATTTTATTTTTCTAAACAGTCTACAAAGTAATTTGAGCTAAAGTTGTCAAATAATTGTCTGAGCTTGTAGATCTGGTATTTTTGAAAAGTCAAGAAAATGTGGCGCAGATCTTTGAATATATATTCTTTTAACTCATATCTTTGCTTCTGGGGGTCCCTGGAACAACATCTTTTCAGATGGGGGTCGGCCGCCATCATTTTTGTCACAGGCCTGCTGCCGCTCGCCGTCTACCACTTCAGAGTGACCGCGGTCAACCTGCCCACCTCTCTGACCCCGTGGTCTGCACTGACCCCATCGGTGACCTCTGACCCATGGTCTGACTGCAGAGACCCTATCGGTAAGTCAGTCGACGCTCGTTAAATCGATAAATGGCTAAACTGTTGAAGATGGAGTGTAAGTGATGTGTTTAAAGCCAGTCTTCATTTTGCAAATTTCATAGTCCTTTGAATAAAAAAATTGTCATATTTTTGTCATCTAAAATGTTTTAGTGTGTCTACTGAATATCAAGATTTTAGTTGATTTCATTCTGCTGTGCAATTTTCGTCTACAGTTGAATTTGTTGACAAAACAATGTATTTTGGCAGGCCTTAACCCATTTAGGCCTGACATCGAAATTTAAAGAATGTCTTCTAAATTCTGACAGTTTTCTGAAATAACTATGTTTCTGTATCAGTGGTGCTCCATATTTCATGTCAATGACCCCAAAAATGATATGTAATTGGCCACCGACCCCCATCTGAAAATATGTTGTTCCAGGGACCCCCCCAGAAGCAAAGCTTTGAGTTAAGAATGTTCGCTCTGAAAAGAGTTGTGCCACATTTTCGCGATTTTTCAAAAATAGCAGACCTACAAGCTCGTAGCGCGGCACTCGGTGCCGCGCTACGAGCTTGTGTGTGTTTTTAATTCAGCCAGTGTTCCCAGGTGGAAGATGGAATGACCCAGAACCTCCTTAACCTTTTTTATTTTTTTCTTGCCAGCTGACGCCCAGGGCAACCTCACAGAGGAGGAGGAGGAGGAGGAGATCAGGGAGCAGATGAACTTCCTCAACTCACGCTGGGAGAGCCTCCGAGTGGCCAACATAGACCGACAGGCCAGGTACACACACACACACACATGCGAGCACAGTCACACACACACACACACACACATGCGCGCACAGACAAACACACACACTGTGGCGCTCTGTGCCTTTAACACTACCCTACGTCACATGCCCGCACACTACGAGAGCGAGAATGAATGAACGGAACGGGCGCGCGCTTTGAGGAGTTTGCTGTTGTCAGCTGTCAGCTCAGCTGTCCGCTGCTCGCGTCCGTGTGTAGCCTACCTCTGGCTTGTGAGAGAAAAACGTTCTGTAGTTTGTAGCCCGCTGTGGGTTAGTCAACACTCACACAATCCAATAAGTGAGTTGTAGTAATTTCCACAACGGAGCGTGGCTGCTCGTCCGACGCCCGGTTTCATCCCAGAAGGTTTCGATGAAGAAACGCCAACCTGCATCAACTGTCAATTTACAATTTACAATTTAGGCATTTAGCAGACGCTCTTAATCCAGAGTGACTTACATTAAGCAAGAACAAAAAAGCATGGGAATACATCACATATATAAAAAGCATTTATCATGAAACATGCGTAAGCTAAGAACGTAACAGTGGAATATCTATATAATGAAACTATACATATAAACTATACATAATACTACTATGCTATACATATGTACTATGACGTGCTATGACTACATACAATGCAATTATAGTGCTGTCTTCATAACATGCTATAAGTCTGTATCAAATGCTATCTAAGTCTACAGAAATGCTATCTAAGGGGGTAGGGTAAGTGCTATGGGCCACGAGTCTGAAAAGGTGGGTTTTCAGACTACGGCGGGAGTAAGGGATTCCACAGCGCTCTGACCGCGACTGCCTGACGTTTTGACTGACTGGTTTCTTTTATTTGAGGTGGGGAACATTCATTAAGTCTGATATTGGTGTTGCGTGCTTGAACATTCTTTGTGCGTCATATTGCATTTGAACATTATTGGTTCACACTTGAGTGACGCGGGAACTGAACATTGACTGCAAGAAAACATTTGAACATTCATTATTTGATAGTTTCGTGACTTCACTATGTCTAATGTAAACTAACTGGTTAATCGATCGATAAGGCTATCAGTGATCAATGAATGATTGAATTGATAATTGACATCCCTACTCCCAGGCCCTGGCCAGCCTCTCGTGGCCCCCGGGGGAGTTCTACCAGGCCGAGCCCAGACACCTGCTGCCTCATGTGGGATGGAACTCTGAGCGCGTCAGACCCTGCTCAGCCTGCAGATCCCAGCCTGGCACCCAGAGCCTGCCTGCTACGGTCAGTGCAGTTTATTCATTCATACGCAGGCACGCACAGACTACACACAGACAGACCATTGAGTCACATCGCTACCGCACACTTTGAACTGGCCAAATATGTACAGGTGTATATACACACACGCACACACACACACACACACACTACAACACACACAATACCAGTAAGACACCTGAGGGCGAGAAGCGACCTCGAGGTTGCGTGCACGCATCCACCTGGGTGACAGCATATCTTAATTTTCGGACCTGTTGAGAACTCTAGTTTTCGCCGGCTGCCGGACACGGCTGCACTAATAACTTTTGGGCAGGCCCGTCTAGAGTTTAATGGACAGGTATCAGTCAACAGGCCCGTCTAGAGTTTAAATGGACAGGTATCAGTCAACAGGCCCGTCTAGAGTTTAAATGGACAGGTATCAGTCAAAAAGGAGACATCGAAGAGGAAGGATGGATGGGGAAAGATCAACATACCGTATGGAATGTCAGAACAGGTCAGCTCCATATATGGAGATCTAAGAGTATGAGTTTTGAGGTCAGATGTAGAGTTGTTGGCCAATATTGATGACATCAGCGATCTCCATACATGGGCTTAATATTGATGACATGTGGGATCTCCATCCCTGATGATGAAACGTGATGTCACATGCTCTCTCACCCTGGGTGTGACTAACACACACTGACGGGAAATGCACAATTCCATACTTAACTGCGACACACACACACACACACACACACACACACACACACACACACACACGCACGCGCGTCCTATCATTCATTGGAAGGACAATATCAGTCACCAGAAGCAGAGACGTGTGTTTTCAACATGGAGTTTGAAGTTGAATGGCCTTTGGCTTTAATAGATCAAATGAATATTAAATACTTAATCAAGCAACTTCACGGCAATTATATATTGTATTTTCTTTCGGACAGAGAGGCTATTCAGTGTTTTAGATAAATGAGAAGAGTCTGGGACGTGTGGAGCGTTGTCCAGGGTGTTTTAGAGAAGTGAGAAGAGTCTAGGACGTGTGGATCATTGTCCAGGGTGTTTTAGAGAAGGGAGATGAGTCTAGGACGTGTGGAGCATTGTCCAGGGTGTTTTAGAGAAGAGTCTGGGACGTGTGGAGCGTTGTCCAGGGTGTTTTAGAGAAGGGAGATGAGTCTAGGACGTGTGGAGCGTTGTCCAGGGTGTTTTAGAGAAGTGAGAAGAGTAGAGAGGACGTAGATCAAGGCAAGAAATAAATAAGAAGCTCGTTCCACACAGGTTTCTCTTAGTGGGTCTCTCTAATCTTATTACAATACAAATAAGGGTTTTCCAGATGTATACAAGCTTGTTTCACAAACGTGCTGAATTTGAAGTTTTTCCAGAAAACTTAGGTCAGTTTTTAGTAGGCGTTTTTAGAATTGGGCCCGGACAATGATTATGGTGCTTATGGTTCATGTATGTGATGTATTACCATGTGGTGTTGTTGTTGTTGCTTACTGTGAATCGTTCTGGATTAAGAGCGTCTGATGAATGACTAAATTGTCTCTCTGGCTCCCTCCCCAGGTGGACCCCAGCTTTGCCTACGCCTACACTCTGCTCTGACACAAGTTTGTTTTGATGGAGGAGTTGGACAAAGCCTTATCCTGCTGCAGGAACGCTATTAGTCAACAGTAGACACTACAATGCCTGGTAATTATTATAATTATTATTAGAGTCCACATTAGACACTGTCCCCTTGGGTAGGTAGTGGTACTCTCACATGTTCTCCCTGTGTCCCCTAGGGTAGGTACCCTCACATGTTCTCCCCGTGTCCCCTAGGGTAGGTACCCTCACATGTTCTCCCTGTGTCCCCTAGGGTAGGTACCCTCACATGTTCTCCCCGTGTCCCCTAGGGTAGGTACCCTCACATGTTCTCCCCGTGTCCCCTAGGGTAGGTACCCTCACATGTTCTCCCTGTGTCCCCTAGGGTAGGTACCCTCACATGTTCTCCCCGTGTCCCCTAGGGTAGGTACCCTCACATGTTCTCCCCGTGTCCCCTAGGGTAGGTACCCTCACATGTTCTCCCCGTGTCCCCGTAGAAATTGGGTTACAAAAATAAAAAATAAAGGAATCATAGTTACACAATGCCTGGTAAATATGTCCACAAATGCCATAGCCTACTGAATACACTATTTGTGTGTGTGTGTGTGTGTGTGTGTGTGTGTGTGTGTGTGTGTGTGTGTGTGTGTGTGTGTGTGTGTGTGTGTGTGTGTGTGTGTGTGTGTGTGTGTGTGTGTGTGTGTGTGTCTCTCTCTCTCTCTCTCTGTGCGTCCGTGTGTGTGTATGGGTGTGCGTGCGCTATAGTTATGGATATGGGATGATCTAAGCAGGAGAAGTTCAACTTCGCAGAAATTCACTTCAAGAAAGCTCTGAGTATCAACCCTCAGTCGTCAGTGCTTCTGTCATATTGGCGTGGTATGTATGATAATTATAATGACTAGTCCTTATACCTGTTTGAATATATGAACACGCACACATGCACGCACATGCACACAGTCCGTGACCTGTCGTTGCAAGACACACAAGCAATGTGTGTGCAGACGTTCGCTGCATCACGGTCAGTACAGGAGAGTCTGGGGGTTTTTTAGGTCGGAGGAGTTGAAACAAATCGTTCCCAAAGAGTCTCTGGTTTACTTCCTCATCGGCAAGGTAACATGACCTTTGAACTCTAACCCATTCAGGACGGGAACTAGTGCTGAACCATTCTTGCCTCTTTTGTTGTTGTTTTAATAATCTGTATAAAAGATCGGTTTCTCCAGATAGGGTAAATGCTGAATATTGGCTGATCACTGATCAGTGGCCGATTATTGGAGCATCTCTAATTTGAAGTGATCTTAATGATCTCTTCAGCTGGTCGGACTAAAACATCATTACATCTTTAGATTTAGTTATGCTTTATTCCATACATCTGGCCCTGATGACCTTTGAACTCTGACCTTTACAGGTGTATAAGAAGCTTTGCCACACCCACCTGTCCCTGACGACCTTTGACATGGTAACGAATTCTAAATCAATAAAATGTCTGAAACCCCGACTTCACTTCCTGCTGTCTTCTTCTGTGGTGTTAAATAAATGGTAAATGGTGCATTTATATAGTGCCTTTATCCAAGGCGCTTAAATATCCTGACCGTTGTTCTAATGCTCTATGTTGTGATTAGGGATGTCGCTAACGGATAATTTTCCATTCGGTTACCCCATAGCTTAATTAACGGTTGCTGATTTTATTTATTTTCTTTTAACCCAAAATGTATGTAATCTATCTAGTGTTCTCTTGGACATAGAAATCTCTATTGCACATTGTGAGTGTTTAGAATGATGACATCTCTCTATAACTAAATAACACCATCAGGAACATACATTTATTACTTTTAAAGTTAACCGTGAAGCCCATAAGTATATTCAGATTTGTTTTAACGGCTATCCGGTCTATTTTCAGCATAGAGGGAAGAAAGAGCAGACCACGTACCAAACAATGCATTGCACTGTGAGCTTGTAGATCTGTTGTTTTGGCTGAATGTCTATCAGAGCTTGTAGCTCGGTTATTTTGGCAGAATGTTCATACTGAGGAGATGTTCTACACACTTCAGCCAGCCAGAGGACAGTAGAAGGCCTTGTCTGTGATCAACAGGTACAGCATGTATGATTGATTGATTGAAATGTTTATTTCACAGTATGTAGAATGGGTACATTTCAAACAAAAGTATACAGGTCAATACAAAATCTACCGCTACGACGATAAAACCAGAAAAAACACTTGTTTACAACAGTGTTGATTTCGTTGACTAAAACTAAGGGCCGATTCATACTCCTATTTTACCGCTGTTTCGGCGCTGTAGTGCCGAAATGATTTCGACTCGTCAGAAATTTTCAGTAGCACCGAAGAGCCGACTTTAGGACGGTCCCCCCCCCCCCCCCCGAACCTCAAATGACGTCACATTGTAGGCTCGACTACAGAGCCAAATGACGTCCCATTGTAGGCTCTACAGAGCCAAATGACGTCCCATTGTAGGCTCTACAGAGCCAAATGACGTCACATTGTAGGCTCTACAGAGCCAAATGACGTCCCATTGTAGGCTCTACAGAGCCAAATGACGTCCCATTGTAGGCTCTACAGAGCCAAATGACGTCCCATTGTAGGCTCTACAGAGCCAAATGACGTCCCATTGTAGGCTCTACAGAGCCAAATGACGTCCCATTGTAGGCTCTACAGAGCCAAATGACGTCACATTGTAGGCTCTACAGAGCCAAATGACGTCACATTGTAGGCTCTACAGAGCCAAATGACGTCCCATTGTAGGCTCTACAGAGCCAAATGACGTCCCATTGTAGGCTCTACAGAGCCAAATGACGTCCCATTGTAGGCTCTACAGAGCCAAATGACGTCCCATTGTAGGCTCTACAGAGCCAAATGACGTCACATTGTAGGCTCTACAGAGCCAAATGACGTCACATTGTAGGCTCTACAGAGCCAAATGACGTCACATTGTAGGCTCTATAGAGCCGAACCGACTTTTATTTGGCTCTAAAATAGGAGTATGAATCGGCCCTAAGACGAAAAATGTTCATCGACTACCTTTTTTCACTGACGAAAACTAAATGGAAACTAAATGAAAACTAAGCTATGATTACTAAATATACTAACAATTTTGTCAACAGATAAAAACTAAACTTTAAAATGCTATAGGAAGAGATCCAGTATAAGTAATTTTACACTTGATTGCATGCTGAAAATAGCTGAGATCTACAAACTCGTGTGTCGCAGCGCAACACGTGAGCTTGTAGATCAGCTATTTTCAGCAAGTGTAAAATCAGTCATTACGACGGCATCACGGCTCACCAAAGTACATTTTAGTCTACTAAATCAACTGTGGATTTAGTCGACTAAAATCTTATGATATTTAGTCAACTAAAACTAGACTAACACTAAAACATTCCAGGTGACTAAAATGTGCCTGAAACTAAATTAAAACTATTGAGAGAGTACGAGACTTTGACTAAAACTAAAATCAAAATTTGCTGCCAAAAACAACACTGGTTAACATCAGGGTCCATTGCAGCTGTCCGTAGGTGCTCTTTTTGAGAGCGGGTTTGAAGGAGTCTAGGGATTCACACCTAACTTTATATGGCATAGGAGTGAAATGCATCACAGTTTACAAGTAAAAAAAATGGGTGAAGTTTGTTTTTGTGCATAGTTCCAACATTGTCTGTCTGTCCACCTATCATTAATTCATTCATTTAAATTAAACAATTATGAATAATTCATATTATATTTGTAATGCTTATGAATATGGTCCTTGACAAATTATTTCTAGGCTATGCATTTTATGTATTACAATGTGTTCTTGCATAATGTAAATCACTGGATAAAGCCTGATAAATGGATTAATGCCTGATAAATGCCTACATTGTAATATAAATACTAGTTTTGGTTTAAAGTTAAAGTAATATAAACTACTAGTTGTAGTTATATAGAATTTAACATTATACTAATTTAATTCACAAACATTAATTTAAAGTTTGTAAATGCTGTCATTAAAATGCTTACTATAAAAAAAAATACTAAAACAGCTAAAATACTAACATTCATGGTCATAAGCTCATAAAACATAATGCATAGTGATTCCATGATTCATAATAAAGTAACAGAGCAGGCTCTGAATGAGAAGAGCCGCCGGGCGAATCCCCGTCATTAAGAACGGACGCAGAACGGATCGTTCACGGAAGTGACCGGATCGGTTTCGTTCACCAAAAAGAACTAGTTCTTTTGATTCGTTCGTTCATGACCGACTCATCTCTACGCTACACTGGACCATTGATTGATTGATTGATTGATTGAACACAGCTGGTGCAAACAATTCGTCTCACTCAGGACTCGGGAGTCTGTACACTACTATAATGTATTACTACATAGCCTACATAGTTACTGTACTATACTATAACTACACTTGCAGCTTATATTGTCAGTGTTTAGTTATTTATAATTATAATTATTATATATCGCGGTGCTGTAGTGTGGAGCCATGGAAGGACAGACGCTCCAACATTCTGAGAACTTCAACAACTCCAGAAGAACAGAACGGGGTTTTCCACAACAAGAAGTAAATGTAAAGAACGAGAGGCCAAACGGGTAATAATAATAATAACAATAGCGGTCAATGTAACGAGGTATTTTATTTCAGAGTTCTCTGTGTTGTGTTTACTCTGACGAGTTCAGCTGCGCATTTCTATTTTCTATTTACATGTATGTGTGTTTGGTCAGTCTAATATTGGACCGTTCAGCTGCGCGTTATTTCTACATGTTTTTCTACTGTATCATACAGTAGAAGAGCCTATTAGCCTAATATTACTGACATACATACAGTCTGTATGTATGTCAGTAATATTGGGCGCGTTCTGAAATGAGCAACAATACAAACTAATAGGCGAGTTAATGCTTTAGCTCCGAGAGGAGGGTCCGTGTCAGGATATCCCTGAGCAGGTAGAAATGGAGTCGAGCCATACTTAACCAGTGGGTTAAATATCGTTTCCCTAAAGTAAAGGTATCAGAACTAAAGTAAAGGTATCAGAACCGGGGATGAAACAACCTAACAAAGCTCATGAAGACAAACAGGACCATGGCTGCGTCCGAATTGCTAGGGTTGTTCCCTACTCCCTATCCCCCATACGGGGATCCAGACTCTAGTGGACTCTATAGTGAAGATTTCGGACAGTACTCCCTGTATGGGGAGCACCGACTCTGACGTCAATATCGGTAGAGGGCGCTGTAGTTCCGCGGGTTCATGTACTTTTTATTTGCATGAAATCCCCATTAGGTTTTTTCAGATCGCCTCATAAAGAACTGTTTGAAAAATAAACAAATTATCCCTTGTTAAATTCATGAATGAATAAAGAAAAAATAGGTTAATGAAAATATGTTTGCAGGCATTTAGGCCTATATATCTATGATAAAAAGGTTATTTTAAAATAACAATGGGCCTATGATTATTATCAATAAATGAATATTAGGCTATAGGCTATCCATTATCCAGCAATATGAAAACAGTGCACAACCTTGACAATAGGCTATATGAAAATATCAGCAGCATGATTGATTAACCACATGAACCCCCGCTAATCCTGGGGCGGGGGGATACGGCAAAAATAGCCGATCTATAAGCAACGCGCAACGTCCGTGTTGTGAGCTTGTATACTTTTACTTGGGTACTTTTGGTAAAGAATTACCAAAAGTAGCCGATCTACAAGCTCTGCTCACAATACGGACGTTTGGTGTTAACAGAAACAGCAGACCAATAAATGACTGCCTTGTCTGCCTACACAATGAAGTTTTAATGCATTTATCGCAATTCAATGAAATAATGTTAGATAGCATATTTTTTCATGGCAGGAATGAATTAATATTAATAAAACATATGTTCGGACACAATTAATATGTGTCTCACATGCATGTATTTAGCCTACGTTTGGGATAAAGAATCTCACAAATATATTCTACAGCAAGCAACTGATTCCTCTCCTAACGTCATGCGCTGGGCCTGGGTGATACAATGAATCAGATTAGTAATACTATTGCAAATGAGTAGATTTATTATAAATAAAATAAAACCATTTCAAATAAATGCACAGATTTGTCTCGATCTGTAGCTTCGAGATCCGCCAGGGAAGAAAAGAGTGGAAAACGAAAGTTTAAAAAGTACATTTGTGTTGAGTTCTTTCGCTAGTTCAACTTCTGCCTCTTCTGAGTTGGACCGCGATGAGCGCATGCATGCAGAAGCAGCGCACGTGCGCAAACGCGTGCATGTGCGCTCAAGAGCGAGCTTGCGCAATGCATTATGGGGCAGATTTGCTTCGCTGTGTTTTTGTAGTGACCATCGGGAGCTCCCTACAATTCCCGGTGCATTGTGGGATACTTCAGTCAACTACTGTAGGGTGCAAAAATGCTCACTACATATTCGGACACTATAACAAAATGGCGGAACCCCAAAGTAGTGCACTATATGGGGCATAGGGAATGAATTCGGACGCAGCCCATGTTTTCACAATGCAATCTTACGGAAGCAGAACTGCGCATGCGGACGAGGGTTGACTGGACTACATTTTCATTTAAGTCTGATTTAAGCGCTTGTTTCACCCCTGACTTAATATTTTACATTCCTGTGTGAAGTTTACCAACTCTATCTCTGTTCTGATATGTTTACTTTTAGATAACGATAATGTGAACCAGGTTTAATCCATTGTTTGTGGACGGCTCGACTACAGGAACCTCATCTCGGCTCGACTGTGTGTGTGTGTGTGTGTGTGTGTGTGTGTGTGTGTGTGTGTGTGTGTGTGTTTGCGCGTGCCTACACGTGCGCAGATGATAAGGTACAGTGTAAGAAAAGAGAGAAGTACTGTCACTTAATTTCAGCTCCATTTACAACATATAGAAGAAGATATAGGCTTTGCTGCCACCTAGTGGTGACAATGGACAATCACAGAATGATACATTGATTGATTGATTGATTGAAATATTTATTAACAGTTTGTAGAATTTACAGTACATTTTAAGCACAAACTCAATACAAAGACTGTCAACTGTGAGTGGACGACCCAATTAAGCATTACACTTGTTTACAACAGGGTCCACATTGTTCAATTCATCAAAACATTTAAAGACATACAAACATTTAGAGACATACAAATAGACATTTCTATGTAGCTAAATTCATCATATGGGAAGCAAAAAAGGGAAAAGATACAATATACAGTGAGGGAAAATGGGGTGGGGGGGGTGGGGGGGGATTCAGATTTTACAGAGGCCAGTTTCGAATTGCAGCCATCCGTAGGTGCCCTTTGAGAGCGGTTTTGAAGGAGTCAAGGGATTCACATGTCTTAATGACTGTTGGTAGGGCGTTCCACATTTTGGTGGCATAGGAGCGAAAATAATTTAGTCCCTTGTTTGTGCCGAATCTGGGTTGTACATGGTTTGTTGTACTCCCTCTGGTGTTGTGGGTGTGGACTTCGTTTACACTAAGGAAGTATTTAGACAGGTACATGGGTATCTTGGTGGTGTATCGAATCTTGTGGACCAGACCCATTGCAAGATGCTGTACTCTGTCGTCGACCCTAAGCCATCCCAGCCTGTCAAAGTGGGCAGGGGTGAGGTGGGTTCGGGGGGTGAGGCCAAGTAGGAGCCTGACCAGTTTGTTTTGGGAGGTCTGGAGCCTTGTTTTAAGGGCCTTTGAGGTGCTGTGGTACCAAGAGGTGGATGCATAGTCAAAGAAACCTTGTACGAGGGCTCCTGTTAAGGTCTTCAAGGTGTTTTTGCTGACCAGTGAGGAGATCCTGTAAAGGAATCTTGTTCTTTGATTGACTTTTTTGATTACGTTGGTGGCCATCTTATCACCGGAAAGATTGGCCTCCAGGATGGAACCTAGGTAGGTAATTTGATCTTTTCGTGTGATAATATTGTCACCCACTCTAACCAAGAAGCCATCTGCCTTGCTGAGATTACTATTTGATCCGAAGAGGATGGATTCAGTTTTTCCCAGGTGTAAGGATAGTTTGTTATCAGCGAGCCAGGTGCAGATTCTACCGAGTTCAGAGCTGAGGGTCTTTTCAACCTGCAGTTTGTTCCTGTCCGAGACCAGCAGTGCTGAGTCATCTGCGAACAGGAACAAGTTGCAGTCACAAGCTGAAGTCATGTCGTTAACATATATTAGGAACAGTAAAGGCCCTAGTATGCTTCCTTGTGGGACGCCACAGCTCACTGGGAGGGGAGGGGACAGTGTTCCGTTCACCTCCACCATCTGTTCTCTCCCCTCCAGGTAGGATTGCATCCAGCTCACTGATGTGCTATCAAAACCAATAGCTTTAAGCTTGTTAACCAGTATGGAGTGGTTCACGGTGTCAAAAGCCTTTTGGAGGTCCAGCATGACCATGCCGCAGTATTTTCCAGCGTCCACCTCGTGTTTGATGTGGTCGCTCAAATAGAGGAGGCATGTGTCAGTGGAGTGGGATGTTCTGAAACCAGATTGGAACTCGTACAGCAATTTATTAGTGGCAAGATACTTTTCAACCTGTTCATAGACTATTTTTTCCATCACTTTCGAGATGGAGCTTAGAATAGAAATAGGGCGGTAGTTGCCGGGTTCTAATTTACTCCCTTTTTTGAACAAGGGGGTTACTTTGGCCATCAAGTGATGTATGCGGTCTGCAGATTGTGTGTATGGTCCTGAATAATTATGTTACATTTCAGCAATGAGAAATTCAGATCCTTCCTTCTTAGGATATCATCTTAAAGTGTACATTTTATCCTCAATAACAACACTCCCCCCACCTATCTCTCTCCCCAGCCCCGTGTGCCCCAGTGAGTGTTAGTGCCAGTCTGGTTTGTTCCAACTCAGCCAATGTGAACTGGCAAAGAAGTCCCAGTGCCACATCTTACAATGTGACTGCAGTGGGTCAGGATGGACACATACATGGCTGCTCCACCAACAGTACCAGCTGTCAGATACCCAACATGCACTGTGGCCAGAACTATACCATCACAGTGACACCATATGCTGACTCATGTGCTGGGAATCCCAGCATTCCTCTTCACTTCAGTGCAGGTACACAGGGAGAACAAAATATGTACTAACTAGAAAGGTGTAATTTTGGGAAATTGAAAGTGTGGTTGCATTGACACAAGTCACGAGGAATCCACTGGGAACTGAATTCTGTCTTACCATTATATATTTAATACATAATATAATATTATATATTGCGATATCATGTGAAGCATGACAACAGTGACAACAGTCAGTGTGTGAAACATGAAAAAGAATTCCGGACCGAGAACAATAGTGTTTCCTCTAGCAACCACACTAATGCGACTAAAGACTATGTACTAATATGAACAGTCTCCAACAGACTAATTTGATAGACTAATTAAGATGCTCAGCATACGTTTTGTACTTTTGTTTGATCAATTGAAGCACAAATTAAAGAGAATAATCATTCTTTCTCTCCACTTCTTCCCTCCATCTCTCCAGGTCCCTGCGCCCCCAGTAATGTTTCTGTTTCTGCATCATGTGGGGCTAGCACAGTGTCCTGGTCCCCTGTTTCAGGGGCCAACATGCACATAGCAACAGCAACGGACACGAATGATGGACACGAACACACCTGTAACTCAAGCACTGCAAACACCTGCTCTTTCACTGATTTACACTGTGGTGGAAACTACTCTGTCAGTGTTGTAGCTGTTGACAGAGGTTGTCACAGTGAACCAAGTTCAGCTGTGGAACTGAAATCAGGTGAGAAGATGTTCACGAAAAACACTAATGCTGCTTTTGACCTGTTAGGTTTATTCATGTTCTCTTCCGAAAGATTTATTTGGAATGAATGGATTCGAACCTAGGTTGGACTTAGTGACTTGATTGCTAAATGAATAAACAAATACATAATATAGTAGAACATTTTACTTGAAAACGTTTCTGAAAGTGTGTGATTTCCTTTCGAAATTCATTTAATTCCTTGAACATCATTATGATATAACAACATGTCAACATTGTGTTTTGCCTTTGTCTCTTCTCAGTTCCGTGTGCCCCAGTGAATGTTAATGCCAGTCTGGCGTGTCCCAACTCAGCCCATGTGACCTGGGTAGGAAGCTCCAGTGCCACATCTTACAATGTGACGGCAGTGGCTCAGGATGGACACATACATTACTGCTCCACTAACAGTACCGGCTGTCAGATACCCAACAACATGCACTGTGGCCAGAACTATACCATCACAGTGACACCATATACTGACTCATGTGCTGGGAATCCCAGCACTCATCATCACTTCATTGCAGGTATTCAGAGAGAACAAGATTTAAAATCTTAAAGCTATGCATCTGAACAGTCTTCAACAGACTTTTAGAACATTTTTTTTAATCAGTTTTTTCTCTCCACTTCTTCCCTCCATCTCTCCAGGTCCCTGCCCCCCCAGTAATGTTCATGTTTCTACAGAATGTGGGTTTAGCACAGTGTCCTGGTCCAATGTTTCAGGAGCAGATATGTACATAGCAACA
Source organism: Protomyctophum parallelum (assembly GCF_964188405.1). Classification (NCBI taxonomy): domain Eukaryota; kingdom Metazoa; phylum Chordata; class Actinopteri; order Myctophiformes; family Myctophidae; genus Protomyctophum; species Protomyctophum parallelum. Next base: position 505,888 of record NC_139707.1, on the reverse strand, counting down.
GCAGCAGCACATAATGGACACGAACACACCTGTAACTCAAGCGTTGGAACCTCCTGCTCTTTCACTGATCTACACTGTGGTGAAAATTACTCTGTCAGTGTTGTAGCTGTTGACAGAGGTTGTCACACAGAACCAAGTTCAGCTGTGGAACTAAAAACAGGTTAGAAGATGTTCACCACAAAACACTGCAGTGCTGCTTTTTACCTGTTGGGTCGTTTTAATTAGGTGTCGATTACATTATATTAAATGGCTTCAAATCTAGATATAGATGAATGCATGAAATTAAATGATTAAGTGGAGGAAGTCAAAAATAAATTAACTACCACACAATGTAAATTCATTTAAAATTACGTTTCCACTCAGAAAACAATCTTTTATTTTATAACACATTGCCATGTTTCCCTTTAATAATTTGCAGGTTCAAATCTTAATTTACAATTGTCTTAATGGTAGTCTGGAGCCCTGCTACATTTATTTTCTTGTTACTTCATTATTAATGCTGCTGTACAATGTTTAACTCTGTATCCGTCCTCTCTTTGCAGTGCCATGTGTTCCTACCAGCGTCTCAGTAGCACCTGACTGTATCAGGAACACTGCTGTTGTGTCCTGGTCTGCCAGCAAGGGGGCAGTACAGTACTCTGTGTCTGCCTGGAGTAGTCAAGGCCATGCCTCGAATACCACCTGCATGTCCTCTGATCTCAACTGTACTCTTACAAACATCACCTGTGGCTCCAACTACACTGTAGATGTAAAGGCTATTGATGGAAACTGCTCCAGTGACCCGAGTCAGACCCTGACATTCAGCTCAGGTAAGACATGGAGAACATATACTGTATGTATGCACAACAAAGGCCAAAGGCAACGTAATGATGCTTTTGGATAGTCTCCACTTAAGAAAGATTTAAGTCGAATCAATGGAAGTGAATGAATGAATGAATAATTATGTTACATTTCAGCAATGAGAAATTCAGATCCTTCCTCCTTAGGATATCATCTTAAAGTGTACATTTTATCCTCAATAACAACACTCCCCCCACCTATCTCTCTCCCCAGCCCCGTGTGCCCCAGTGAGTGTTAGTGCCAGTCTGGTTTGTTCCAACTCAGCCAATGTGAACTGGCAAAGAAGTCCCAGTGCCACATCTTACAATGTGACTGCAGTGGGTCAGGATGGACACATACATGGCTGCTCCACCAACAGTACCAGCTGTCAGATACCCAACATGCACTGTGGCCAGAATTGACACCATATGCTGACTCATGTGCTGGGAATCCCAGCATTCCTCTTCACTTCAGTGCAGGTACACAGGGAGAACAAAATATGTACTAACTAGAAAGGTGTAATTTTGGGAAATTGAAAGTGTGGTTGCATTGACACAAGTCACGAGGAATCCACTGGGAACTGAATTCTGTCTTACCATTATATATTTAATACATAATATAATATTATATATTGCGATATCATGTGAAGCATGACAACAGTGACAACAGTCAGTGTGTGAAACATGAAAAAGAATTCCGGACCGAGAACAATAGTGTGTTTCCTCTAGCAACCACACTAATGCGACTAAAGACTATGTACTAATATGAACAGTCTCCAACAGACTAATTTGATAGACTAATTAAGATGCTCAGCATACGTTTTGTACTTTTGTTTGATCAATTGAAGCACAAATTAAAGAGAATAATCATTCTTTCTCTCCACTTCTTCCCTCCATCTCTCCAGGTCCCTGCGCCCCCAGTAATGTTTCTGTTTCTGCATCATGTGGGGCTAGCACAGTGTCCTGGTCCCCTGTTTCAGGGGCCAACATGCACATAGCAACAGCAACGGACACGAACACACCTGTAACTCAAGCACTGCAAACACCTGCTCTTTCACTGATTTACACTGTGGTGGAAACTACTCTGTCAGTGTTGTAGCTGTTGACAGAGGTTGTCACAGTGAACCAAGTTCAGCTGTGGAACTGAAATCAGGTGAGAAGATGTTCACGAAAAACACTAATGCTGCTTTTGACCTGTTAGGTTTATTCATGTTCTCTTCCGAAAGATTTATTTGGAATGAATGGATTCGAACCTAGGTTGGACTTAGTGACTTGATTGCTAAATGAATAAACAAATACATAATATAGTAGAACATTTTACTTGAAAACGTTTCTGAAAGTGTGTGATTTCCTTTCGAAATTAATTTAATTCCTTGAACATCATTATGATATAACAACATGTCAACATTGTGTTTTGCCTTTGTCTCTTCTCAGTTCCGTGTGCCCCAGTGAATGTTAATGCCAGTCTGGCGTGTCCCAACTCAGCCCATGTGACCTGGGTAGGAAGCTCCAGTGCCACATCTTACAATGTGACGGCAGTGGCTCAGGATGGACACATACATTACTGCTCCACTAACAGTACCGGCTGTCAGATACCCAACAACATGCACTGTGGCCAGAACTATACCATCACAGTGACACCATATACTGACTCATGTGCTGGGAATCCCAGCACTCATCATCACTTCATTGCAGGTATTCAGAGAGAACAAGATTTAAAATCTTAAAGCTATGCATCTGAACAGTCTTCAACAGACTTTTAGAACATTGTTTTTAATCAGTTTTTTCTCTCCACTTCTTCCCTCCATCTCTCCAGGTCCCTGCCCCCCCAGTAATGTTCATGTTTCTACAGAATGTGGGTTTAGCACAGTGTCCTGGTCCAATGTTTCAGGAGCAGATATGTACATAGCAACAGCAGCAGCACATAATGGACACGAACACACCTGTAACTCAAGCGTTGGAACCTCCTGCTCTTTCACTGATCTACACTGTGGTGAAAATTACTCTGTCAGTGTTGTAGCTGTTGACAGAGGTTGTCACACAGAACCAAGTTCAGCTGTGGAACTAAAAACAGGTTAGAAGATGTTCACCACAAAACACTGCAGTGCTGCTTTTTACCTGTTGGGTCGTTTTAATTAGGTGTCGATTACATTATATTAAATGGCTTCAAATCTAGATATAGATGAATGCATGAAATTAAATGATTAAGTGGAGGAAGTCAAAAATAAATTAACTACCACACAATGTAAATTCATTTAAAATTACGTTTCCACTCAGAAAACAATCTTTTATTTTATAACACATTGCCATGTTTCCCTTTAATAATTTGCAGGTTCAAATCTTAATTTACAATTGTCTTAATGGTAGTCTGGAGCCCTGCTACATTTATTTTCTTGTTACTTCATTATTAATGCTGCTGTACAATGTTTAACTCTGTATCCGTCCTCTCTTTGCAGTGCCATGTGTTCCTACCAGCGTCTCAGTAGCACCTGACTGTATCAGGAACACTGCTGTTGTGTCCTGGTCTGCCAGCAAGGGGGCAGTACAGTACTCTGTGTCTGCCTGGAGTAGTCAAGGCCATGCCTCGAATACCACCTGCATGTCCTCTGATCTCAACTGTACTCTTACAAACATCACCTGTGGCTCCAACTACACTGTAGATGTAAAGGCTATTGATGGAAACTGCTCCAGTGACCCGAGTCAGACCCTGACATTCAGCTCAGGTAAGACATGGAGAACATATACTGTATGTATGCACAACAAAGGCCAAAGGCAACGTAATGCTGCTTTTGGATAGTCTCCACTTAAGAAAGATTTAAGTCGAATCAATGGAAGTGAATGAATGAATGAATACTTATGTTACATTTCAGCAATGAGAAATTCAGATCCTTCCTCCTTAGGATATCATCTTAAAGTGTACATTTTATCCTCAATAACAACACTCCCCCCACCTATCTCTCTCCCCAGCCCTGTGTGCCCCAGTGAGTGTTAGTGCCAGTCTGGTTTGTTCCAACTCAGCCAATGTGAACTGGCAAAGAAGTCCCAGTGCCACATCTTACAATGTGACTGCAGTGGGTCAGGATGGACACATACATGGCTGCTCCACCAACAGTACCAGCTGTCAGATACCCAACATGCACTGTGGCCAGAATTGACACCATATGCTGACTCATGTGCTGGGAATCCCAGCATTCCTCTTCACTTCAGTGCAGGTACACAGGGAGAACAAAATATGTACTAACTAGAAAGGTGTAATTTTGGGAAATTGAAAGTGTGGTTGCATTGACACAAGTCACGAGGAATCCACTGGGAACTGAATTCTGTCTTACCATTATATATTTAATACATAATATAATATTATATATTGCGATATCATGTGAAGCATGACAACAGTGACAACAGTCAGTGTGTGAAACATGAAAAAGAATTCCGGACCGAGAACAATAGTGTTTCCTCTAGCAACCACACTAATGCGACTAAAGACTATGTACTAATATGAACAGTCTCCAACAGACTAATTTGATAGACTAATTAAGATGCTCAGCATACGTTTTGTACTTTTGTTTGATCAATTGAAGCACAAATTAAAGAGAATAATCATTCTTTCTCTCCACTTCTTCCCTCCATCTCTCCAGGTCCCTGCGCCCCCAGTAATGTTTCTGTTTCTGCATCATGTGGGGCTAGCACAGTGTCCTGGTCCCCTGTTTCAGGGGCCAACATGCACATAGCAACAGCAACGGACACGAACACACCTGTAACTCAAGCACTGCAAACACCTGCTCTTTCACTGATTTACACTGTGGTGGAAACTACTCTGTCAGTGTTGTAGCTGTTGACAGAGGTTGTCACAGTGAACCAAGTTCAGCTGTGGAACTGAAATCAGGTGAGAAGATGTTCACGAAAAACACTAATGCTGCTTTTGACCTGTTAGGTTTATTCATGTTCTCTTCCGAAAGATTTATTTGGAATGAATGGATTCGAACCTAGGTTGGACTTAGTGACTTGATTGCTAAATGAATAAACAAATACATAATATAGTAGAACATTTTACTTGAAAACGTTTCTGAAAGTGTGTGATTTCCTTTCGAAATTCATTTAATTCCTTGAACATCATTATGATATAACAACATGTCAACATTGTGTTTTGCCTTTGTCTCTTCTCAGTTCCGTGTGCCCCAGTGAATGTTAATGCCAGTCTGGCGTGTCCCAACTCAGCCCATGTGACCTGGGTAGGAAGCTCCAGTGCCACATCTTACAATGTGACGGCAGTGGCTCAGGATGGACACATACATTACTGCTCCACTAACAGTACCGGCTGTCAGATACCCAACAACATGCACTGTGGCCAGAACTATACCATCACAGTGACACCATATACTGACTCATGTGCTGGGAATCCCAGCACTCATCATCACTTCATTGCAGGTATTCAGAGAGAACAAGATTTAAAATCTTAAAGCTATGCATCTGAACAGTCTTCAACAGACTTTTAGAACATTTTTTTTAATCAGTTTTTTCTCTCCACTTCTTCCCTCCATCTCTCCAGGTCCCTGCCCCCCCAGTAATGTTCATGTTTCTACAGAATGTGGGTTTAGCACAGTGTCCTGGTCCAATGTTTCAGGAGCAGATATGTACATAGCAACAGCAGCAGCACATAATGGACACGAACACACCTGTAACTCAAGCGTTGGAACCTCCTGCTCTTTCACTGATCTACACTGTGGTGAAAATTACTCTGTCAGTGTTGTAGCTGTTGACAGAGGTTGTCACACAGAACCAAGTTCAGCTGTGGAACTAAAAACAGGTTAGAAGATGTTCACCACAAAACACTGCAGTGCTGCTTTTTACCTGTTGGGTCGTTTTAATTAGGTGTCGATTACATTATATTAAATGGCTTCAAATCTAGATATAGATGAATGCATGAAATTAAATGATTAAGTGGAGGAAGTCAAAAATAAATTAACTACCACACAATGTAAATTCATTTAAAATTACGTTTCCACTCAGAAAACAATCTTTTATTTTATAACACATTGCCATGTTTCCCTTTAATAATTTGCAGGTTCAAATCTTAATTTACAATTGTCTTAATGGTAGTCTGGAGCCCTGCTACATTTATTTTCTTGTTACTTCATTATTAATGCTGCTGTACAATGTTTAACTCTGTATCCGTCCTCTCTTTGCAGTGCCATGTGTTCCTACCAGCGTCTCAGTAGCACCTGACTGTATCAGGAACACTGCTGTTGTGTCCTGGTCTGCCAGCAAGGGGGCAGTACAGTACTCTGTGTCTGCCTGGAGTAGTCAAGGCCATGCCTCGAATACCACCTGCATGTCCTCTGATCTCAACTGTACTCTTACAAACATCACCTGTGGCTCCAACTACACTGTAGATGTAAAGGCTATTGATGGAAACTGCTCCAGTGACCCGAGTCAGACCCTGACATTCAGCTCAGGTAAGACATGGAGAACATATACTGTATGTATGCACAACAAAGGCCAAAGGCAACGTAATGATGCTTTTGGATAGTCTCCACTTAAGAAAGATTTAAGTCGAATCAATGGAAGTGAATGAATGAATGAATAATTATGTTACATTTCAGCAATGAGAAATTCAGATCCTTCCTCCTTAGGATATCATCTTAAAGTGTACATTTTATCCTCAATAACAACACTCCCCCCACCTATCTCTCTCCCCAGCCCCGTGTGCCCCAGTGAGTGTTAGTGCCAGTCTGGTTTGTTCCAACTCAGCCAATGTGAACTGGCAAAGAAGTCCCAGTGCCACATCTTACAATGTGACAGCAGTGGGTCAGGATGGACACATACATGGCTGCTCCACCAACAGTACCAGCTGTCAGATACCCAACATGCACTGTGGCCAGAATTGACACCATATGCTGACTCATGTGCTGGGAATCCCAGCATTCCTCTTCACTTCAGTGCAGGTACACAGGGAGAACAAAATATGTACTAACTAGAAAGGTGTAATTTTGGGAAATTGAAAGTGTGGTTGCATTGACACAAGTCACGAGGAATCCACTGGGAACTGAATTCTGTCTTACCATTATATATTTAATACATAATATAATATTATATATTGCGATATCATGTGAAGCATGACAACAGTGACAACAGTCAGTGTGTGAAACATGAAAAAGAATTCCGGACCGAGAACAATAGTGTGTTTCCTCTAGCAACCACACTAATGCGACTAAAGACTATGTACTAATATGAACAGTCTCCAACAGACTAATTTGATAGACTAATTAAGATGCTCAGCATACGTTTTGTACTTTTGTTTGATCAATTGAAGCACAAATTAAAGAGAATAATCATTCTTTCTCTCCACTTCTTCCCTCCATCTCTCCAGGTCCCTGCGCCCCCAGTAATGTTTCTGTTTCTGCATCATGTGGGGCTAGCACAGTGTCCTGGTCCCCTGTTTCAGGGGCCAACATGCACATAGCAACAGCAACGGACACGAACACACCTGTAACTCAAGCACTGCAAACACCTGCTCTTTCACTGATTTACACTGTGGTGGAAACTACTCTGTCAGTGTTGTAGCTGTTGACAGAGGTTGTCACAGTGAACCAAGTTCAGCTGTGGAACTGAAATCAGGTGAGAAGATGTTCACGAAAAACACTAATGCTGCTTTTGACCTGTTAGGTTTATTCATGTTCTCTTCCGAAAGATTTATTTGGAATGAATGGATTCGAACCTAGGTTGGACTTAGTGACTTGATTGCTAAATGAATAAACAAATACATAATATAGTAGAACATTTTACTTGAAAACGTTTCTGAAAGTGTGTGATTTCCTTTCGAAATTCATTTAATTCCTTGAACATCATTATGATATAACAACATGTCAACATTGTGTTTTGCCTTTGTCTCTTCTCAGTTCCGTGTGCCCCAGTGAATGTTAATGCCAGTCTGGCGTGTCCCAACTCAGCCCATGTGACCTGGGTAGGAAGCTCCAGTGCCACATCTTACAATGTGACGGCAGTGGCTCAGGATGGACACATACATTACTGCTCCACTAACAGTACCGGCTGTCAGATACCCAACAACATGCACTGTGGCCAGAACTATACCATCACAGTGACACCATATACTGACTCATGTGCTGGGAATCCCAGCACTCATCATCACTTCATTGCAGGTATTCAGAGAGAACAAGATTTAAAATCTTAAAGCTATGCATCTGAACAGTCTTCAACAGACTTTTAGAACATTTTTTTTAATCAGTTTTTTCTCTCCACTTCTTCCCTCCATCTCTCCAGGTCCCTGCCCCCCCAGTAATGTTCATGTTTCTACAGAATGTGGGTTTAGCACAGTGTCCTGGTCCAATGTTTCAGGAGCAGATATGTACATAGCAACAGCAGCAGCACATAATGGACACGAACACACCTGTAACTCAAGCGTTGGAACCTCCTGCTCTTTCACTGATCTACACTGTGGTGAAAATTACTCTGTCAGTGTTGTAGCTGTTGACAGAGGTTGTCACACAGAACCAAGTTCAGCTGTGGAACTAAAAACAGGTTAGAAGATGTTCACCACAAAACACTGCAGTGCTGCTTTTTACCTGTTGGGTCGTTTTAATTAGGTGTCGATTACATTATATTAAATGGCTTCAAATCTAGATATAGATGAATGCATGAAATTAAATGATTAAGTGGAGGAAGTCAAAAATAAATTAACTACCACACAATGTAAATTCATTTAAAATTACGTTTCCACTCAGAAAACAATCTTTTATTTTATAACACATTGCCATGTTTCCCTTTAATAATTTGCAGGTTCAAATCTTAATTTACAATTGTCTTAATGGTAGTCTGGAGCCCTGCTACATTTATTTTCTTGTTACTTCATTATTAATGCTGCTGTACAATGTTTAACTCTGTATCCGTCCTCTCTTTGCAGTGCCATGTGTTCCTACCAGCGTCTCAGTAGCACCTGACTGTATCAGGAACACTGCTGTTGTGTCCTGGTCTGCCAGCAAGGGGGCAGTACAGTACTCTGTGTCTGCCTGGAGTAGTCAAGGCCATGCCTCGAATACCACCTGCATGTCCTCTGATCTCAACTGTACTCTTACAAACATCACCTGTGGCTCCAACTACACTGTAGATGTAAAGGCTATTGATGGAAACTGCTCCAGTGACCCGAGTCAGACCCTGACATTCAGCTCAGGTAAGACATGGAGAACATATACTGTATGTATGCACAACAAAGGCCAAAGGCAACGTAATGCTGCTTTTGGATAGTCTCCACTTAAGAAAGATTTAAGTCGAATCAATGGAAGTGAATGAATGAATGAATAATTATGTTACATTTCAGCAATGAGAAATTCAGATCCTTCCTCCTTAGGATATCATCTTAAAGTGTACATTTTATCCTCAATAACAACACTCCCCCCACCTATCTCTCTCCCCAGCCCTGTGTGCCCCAGTGAGTGTTAGTGCCAGTCTGGTTTGTTCCAACTCAGCCAATGTGAACTGGCAAAGAAGTCCCAGTGCCACATCTTACAATGTGACTGCAGTGGGTCAGGATGGACACATACATGGCTGCTCCACCCACAGTACCAGCTGTCAGATACCCAACATGCACTGTGGCCAGAATTGACACCATATGCTGACTCATGTGCTGGGAATCCCAGCATTCCTCTTCACTTCAGTGCAGGTACACAGGGAGAACAAAATATGTACTAACTAGAAAGGTGTAATTTTGGGAAATTGAAAGTGTGGTTGCATTGACACAAGTCACGAGGAATCCACTGGGAACTGAATTCTGTCTTACCATTATATATTTAATACATAATATAATATTATATATTGCGATATCATGTGAAGCATGACAACAGTGACAACAGTCAGTGTGTGAAACATGAAAAAGAATTCCGGACCGAGAACAATAGTGTTTCCTCTAGCAACCACACTAATGCGACTAAAGACTATGTACTAATATGAACAGTCTCCAACAGACTAATTTGATAGACTAATTAAGATGCTCAGCATACGTTTTGTACTTTTGTTTGATCAATTGAAGCACAAATTAAAGAGAATAATCATTCTTTCTCTCCACTTCTTCCCTCCATCTCTCCAGGTCCCTGCGCCCCCAGTAATGTTTCTGTTTCTGCATCATGTGGGGCTAGCACAGTGTCCTGGTCCCCTGTTTCAGGGGCCAACATGCACATAGCAACAGCAACGGACACGAACACACCTGTAACTCAAGCACTGCAAACACCTGCTCTTTCACTGATTTACACTGTGGTGGAAACTACTCTGTCAGTGTTGTAGCTGTTGACAGAGGTTGTCACAGTGAACCAAGTTCAGCTGTGGAACTGAAATCAGGTGAGAAGATGTTCACGAAAAACACTAATGCTGCTTTTGACCTGTTAGGTTTATTCATGTTCTCTTCCGAAAGATTTATTTGGAATGAATGGATTCGAACCTAGGTTGGACTTAGTGACTTGATTGCTAAATGAATAAACAAATACATAATATAGTAGAACATTTTACTTGAAAACGTTTCTGAAAGTGTGTGATTTCCTTTCGAAATTCATTTAATTCCTTGAACATCATTATGATATAACAACATGTCAACATTGTGTTTTGCCTTTGTCTCTTCTCAGTTCCGTGTGCCCCAGTGAATGTTAATGCCAGTCTGGCGTGTCCCAACTCAGCCCATGTGACCTGGGTAGGAAGCTCCAGTGCCACATCTTACAATGTGACGGCAGTGGCTCAGGATGGACACATACATTACTGCTCCACTAACAGTACCGGCTGTCAGATACCCAACAACATGCACTGTGGCCAGAACTATACCATCACAGTGACACCATATACTGACTCATGTGCTGGGAATCCCAGCACTCATCATCACTTCATTGCAGGTATTCAGAGAGAACAAGATTTAAAATCTTAAAGCTATGCATCTGAACAGTCTTCAACAGACTTTTAGAACATTTTTTTTAATCAGTTTTTTCTCTCCACTTCTTCCCTCCATCTCTCCAGGTCCCTGCCCCCCCAGTAATGTTCATGTTTCTACAGAATGTGGGTTTAGCACAGTGTCCTGGTCCAATGTTTCAGGAGCAGATATGTACATAGCAACAGCAGCAGCACATAATGGACACGAACACACCTGTAACTCAAGCGTTGGAACCTCCTGCTCTTTCACTGATCTACACTGTGGTGAAAATTACTCTGTCAGTGTTGTAGCTGTTGACAGAGGTTGTCACACAGAACCAAGTTCAGCTGTGGAACTAAAAACAGGTTAGAAGATGTTCACCACAAAACACTGCAGTGCTGCTTTTTACCTGTTGGGTCGTTTTAATTAGGTGTCGATTACATTATATTAAATGGCTTCAAATCTAGATATAGATGAATGCATGAAATTAAATGATTAAGTGGAGGAAGTCAAAAATAAATTAACTACCACACAATGTAAATTCATTTAAAATTACGTTTCCACTCAGAAAACAATCTTTTATTTTATAACACATTGCCATGTTTCCCTTTAATAATTTGCAGGTTCAAATCTTAATTTACAATTGTCTTAATGGTAGTCTGGAGCCCTGCTACATTTATTTTCTTGTTACTTCATTATTAATGCTGCTGTACAATGTTTAACTCTGTATCCGTCCTCTCTTTGCAGTGCCATGTGTTCCTACCAGCGTCTCAGTAGCACCTGACTGTATCAGGAACACTGCTGTTGTGTCCTGGTCTGCCAGCAAGGGGGCAGTACAGTACTCTGTGTCTGCCTGGAGTAGTCAAGGCCATGCCTCGAATACCACCTGCATGTCCTCTGATCTCAACTGTACTCTTACAAACATCACCTGTGGCTCCAACTACACTGTAGATGTAAAGGCTATTGATGGAAACTGCTCCAGTGACCCGAGTCAGACCCTGACATTCAGCTCAGGTAAGACATGGAGAACATATACTGTATGTATGCACAACAAAGGCCAAAGGCAACGTAATGATGCTTTTGGATAGTCTCCACTTAAGAAAGATTTAAGTCGAATCAATGGAAGTGAATGAATGAATGAATAATTATGTTACATTTCAGCAATGAGAAATTCAGATCCTTCCTCCTTAGGATATCATCTTAAAGTGTACATTTTATCCTCAATAACAACACTCCCCCCACCTATCTCTCTCCCCAGCCCCGTGTGCCCCAGTGAGTGTTAGTGCCAGTCTGGTTTGTTCCAACTCAGCCAATGTGAACTGGCAAAGAAGTCCCAGTGCCACATCTTACAATGTGACAGCAGTGGGTCAGGATGGACACATACATGGCTGCTCCACCAACAGTACCAGCTGTCAGATACCCAACATGCACTGTGGCCAGAATTGACACCATATGCTGACTCATGTGCTGGGAATCCCAGCATTCCTCTTCACTTCAGTGCAGGTACACAGGGAGAACAAAATATGTACTAACTAGAAAGGTGTAATTTTGGGAAATTGAAAGTGTGGTTGCATTGACACAAGTCACGAGGAATCCACTGGGAACTGAATTCTGTCTTACCATTATATATTTAATACATAATATAATATTATATATTGCGATATCATGTGAAGCATGACAACAGTGACAACAGTCAGTGTGTGAAACATGAAAAAGAATTCCGGACCGAGAACAATAGTGTTTCCTCTAGCAACCACACTAATGCGACTAAAGACTATGTACTAATATGAACAGTCTCCAACAGACTAATTTGATAGACTAATTAAGATGCTCAGCATACGTTTTGTACTTTTGTTTGATCAATTGAAGCACAAATTAAAGAGAATAATCATTCTTTCTCTCCACTTCTTCCCTCCATCTCTCCAGGTCCCTGCGCCCCCAGTAATGTTTCTGTTTCTGCATCATGTGGGGCTAGCACAGTGTCCTGGTCCCCTGTTTCAGGGGCCAACATGCACATAGCAACAGCAACGGACACGAACACACCTGTAACTCAAGCACTGCAAACACCTGCTCTTTCACTGATTTACACTGTGGTGGAAACTACTCTGTCAGTGTTGTAGCTGTTGACAGAGGTTGTCACAGTGAACCAAGTTCAGCTGTGGAACTGAAATCAGGTGAGAAGATGTTCACGAAAAACACTAATGCTGCTTTTGACCTGTTAGGTTTATTCATGTTCTCTTCCGAAAGATTTATTTGGAATGAATGGATTCGAACCTAGGTTGGACTTAGTGACTTGATTGCTAAATGAATAAACAAATACATAATATAGTAGAACATTTTACTTGAAAACGTTTCTGAAAGTGTGTGATTTCCTTTCGAAATTAATTTAATTCCTTGAACATCATTATGATATAACAACATGTCAACATTGTGTTTTGCCTTTGTCTCTTCTCAGTTCCGTGTGCCCCAGTGAATGTTAATGCCAGTCTGGCGTGTCCCAACTCAGCCCATGTGACCTGGGTAGGAAGCTCCAGTGCCACATCTTACAATGTGACGGCAGTGGCTCAGGATGGACACATACATTACTGCTCCACTAACAGTACCGGCTGTCAGATACCCAACAACATGCACTGTGGCCAGAACTATACCATCACAGTGACACCATATACTGACTCATGTGCTGGGAATCCCAGCACTCATCATCACTTCATTGCAGGTATTCAGAGAGAACAAGATTTAAAATCTTAAAGCTATGCATCTGAACAGTCTTCAACAGACTTTTAGAACATTGTTTTTAATCAGTTTTTTCTCTCCACTTCTTCCCTCCATCTCTCCAGGTCCCTGCCCCCCCAGTAATGTTCATGTTTCTACAGAATGTGGCTTTAGCACAGTGTCCTGGTCCAATGTTTCAGGAGCAGATATGTACATAGCAACAGCAGCAGCACATAATGGACACGAACACACCTGTAACTCAAGCGTTGGAACCTCCTGCTCTTTCACTGATCTACACTGTGGTGAAAATTACTCTGTCAGTGTTGTAGCTGTTGACAGAGGTTGTCACACAGAACCAAGTTCAGCTGTGGAACTAAAAACAGGTTAGAAGATGTTCACCACAAAACACTGCAGTGCTGCTTTTTACCTGTTGGGTCGTTTTAATTAGGTGTCGATTACATTATATTAAATGGCTTCAAATCTAGATATAGATGAATGCATGAAATTAAATGATTAAGTGGAGGAAGTCAAAAATAAATTAACTACCACACAATGTAAATTCATTTAAAATTATGTTTCCACTCAGAAAACAATCTTTTATTTTATAACACATTGCCATGTTTCCCCTTAATAATTTGCAGGTTCAAATCTTAATTTACAATTGTCTTAATGGTAGTCTGGAGCCCTGCTACATTTATTTTCTTGTTACTTCATTATTAATGCTGCTGTACAATGTTTAACTCTGTATCCGTCCTCTCTTTGCAGTGCCATGTGTTCCTAACAACGTCTCAGTAGCACCTGACTGTATCAGGAACACTGCTGTTGTGTCCTGGTCTGCCAGCAAGGGGGCAGTACAGCACTCTGTGTCTGCCTGGAGTAGTCAAGGCCATGCCTCGAATACCACCTGCATGTCCTCTGATCTCAACTGTACTCTTACAAACATCACCTGTGGCTCCAACTACACTGTAGATGTAAAGGCTATTGATGGAAACTGCTCCAGTGACCCGAGTCAGACCCTGACATTCAGCTCAGGTAAGACATGGAGAACATATACTGTATGTATGCACAACAAAGGCCAAAGGCAACGTAATGCTGCTTTTGGATAGTCTCCACTTAAGAAAGATTTAAGTCGAATCAATGGAAGTGAATGAATGAATGAATAATTATGTTACATTTCAGCAATGAGAAATTCAGATCCTTCCTCCTTAGGATATCATCTTAAAGTGTACATTTTATCCTCAATAACAACACTCCCCCCACCTATCTCTCTCCCCAGCCCTGTGTGCCCCAGTGAGTGTTAGTGCCAGTCTGGTTTGTTCCAACTCAGCCAATGTGAACTGGCAAAGAAGTCCCAGTGCCACATCTTACAATGTGACAGCAGTGGGTCAGGATGGACACATACATGGCTACTCCACCAACAGTACCAGCTGTCAGATACCCAACATGCACTGTGGCCAGAACTATACCATCACAGTGACACCATATACTGACTCATGTGCTGGGAATCCCAGCATTCCTCTTCACTTCAGTGCAGGTACACAGGGAGAACAAAATATGTACTAACTAGAAAGGTGTAATTTTGGGAAATTGAAAGTGTGGTTGCATTGACACAAGTCACGAGGAATCCACTGGGAACTGAATTCTGTCTTACCATTATATATTTAATACATAATATAATATTATATATTGTGATATCATGTGAAGCATGACAACAGTGACAACAGTCAGTGTGTGATACATGAAAAATAATTTCGGACCGAGAACAATAGTGTGTTTCCTCTAGCAACCACACTAATGCGACTAAAGACTATGTATGTACTAATATGAACAGTCTCCAACAGACTAATTTGATAGACTAATTAAGATGCTCAGCATACGTTTTGTACTTTTGTTTGATCAATTGAAGCACAAATGAAAGAGAATAATCATTCTTTCTCTCCACTTCTTCCCTCCATCTCTCCAGGTCCCTGCGCCCCCAGTAATGTTTCTGTTTCTGAAGAATGTGGGGCTAGCACAGTGTCCTGGTCCCCTGTTTCAGGGGCCAACATGCACATAGCAACAGCAACGGACACGAATGATGGACACGAACACACCTGTAACTCAAGCACTGCAAACACCTGCTCTTTCACTGATTTACACTGTGGTGGAAACTACTCTGTCAGTGTTGTAGCTGTTGACAGAGGTTGTCACAGTGAACCAAGTTCAGCTGTGGAACTTGAAACAGGTGAGACACTCACCAAAGACACTGATATTTAGCATATATCTCTGGGAGATTACTTGGGCTACAATCTAGACATGGATGAGTGTAAGAAACGAGTAAAGGGGGAGGAATGAATCATTTAGCCACCCCACAATGCAATCTCATGAGAACTAAAAATAAACAACATACTGTACGTATAGCATGTCCACTCATCATAATACTGATTTTAGATCTTAATTGTTACAATTAGTTACATTTCTTTCTTGTTCCGATCAGTTCTAATCATTTACTATACAGAATATCTTTGAGCCCAGTTATATTGTGTAATGTTTAACGCTGTATTCCATCGTCTCTTTGCAGTGCCATGTGTTCCTAACAACGTCTCAGTAGCACCTGACTGTATCAGGAACACTGCTGTTGTGTCCTGGTCTGCCAGCAAGGGGGCAGTACAGTACTCTGTGTCTGCCTGGAGTAGTCAAGGCCATGCCTCGAATACCACCTGCATGTCCTCTGATCTCAACTGTACTCTTACAAACATCACCTGTGGCTCCAACTACACTGTAGATGTAAAGGCTATTGATGGAAACTGCTCCAGTGACCCGAGTCAGACCCTGACATTCAGCTCAGGTAAGACATGGAGAACATATACTGTATGTATGCACAACAAAGGCCAAAGGCAACGTAATGCTGCTTTTGGATAGTCTCCACTTAAGAAAGATTTAAGTCGAATCAATGGAAGTGAATGAATGAATGAATAATTATGTTACATTTCAGCAATGAGAAATTCAGATCCTTCCTCCTTAGGATATCATCTTAAAGTGTACATTTTATCCTCAATAACAACACTCCCCCCACCTATCTCTCTCCCCAGCCCTGTGTGCCCCAGTGAGTGTTAGTGCCAGTCTGGTTTGTTCCAACTCAGCCAATGTGAACTGGCAAAGAAGTCCCAGTGCCACATCTTACAATGTGACAGCAGTGGGTCAGGATGGACACATACATGGCTGCTCCACCAACAGTACCAGCTGTCAGATACCCAACATGCACTGTGGCCAGAATTGACACCATATGCTGACTCATGTGCTGGGAATCCCAGCATTCCTCTTCACTTCAGTGCAGGTACACAGGGAGAACAAAATATGTACTAACTAGAAAGGTGTAATTTTGGGAAATTGAAAGTGTGGTTGCATTGACACAAGTCACGAGGAATCCACTGGGAACTGAATTCTGTCTTACCATTATATATTTAATACATAATATAATATTATATATTGCGATATCATGTGAAGCATGACAACAGTCAGTGTGTGAAACATGAAAAATAATTTCTATGTACTAATATGAACAGTCTCCAACACTAATTTGATAGACTAATTAAGATGCTCAGCATACGTTTTGTACTTTTGTTTGATCAATTGAAGCACAAATTAAAGAGAATAATCGTTCTTTCTCTCCACTTCTTCCCTCCATCTCTCCAGGTCCCTGCGCCCCCAGTAATGTTTCTGTTTCTGCATCATGTGGGGCTAGCACAGTGTCCTGGTCCCCTGTTTCAGGGGCCAACATGCACATAGCAACAGCAACGGACACGAATGATGGACACGAACACACCTGTAACTCAAGCACTGCAAACACCTGCTCTTTCACTGATCTACACTGTGGTGGAAACTACTCTGTCAGTGTTGTAGCTGTTGAC
The DNA here is from genome assembly GCF_964188405.1 of Protomyctophum parallelum. NCBI lineage: Eukaryota > Metazoa > Chordata > Actinopteri > Myctophiformes > Myctophidae > Protomyctophum > Protomyctophum parallelum. The sequence continues at coordinate 488,567 of NC_139707.1, read as the reverse complement.
AGAGGTTGTCACAGTGAACCAAGTTCAGCTGTGGAACTGAAATCAGGTGAGAAGATGTTCACGAAAAACACTAATGCTGCTTTTGACCTGTTAGGTTCATTCATGTTCTCTTCCGAAAGATTTATTTGGAATGAATGGATTCGAACCTAGGTTGGACTTAGTGACTTGATTGCTAAATTAATAAACAAATACATATTATAGTAGAACATTTGACTTGAAAACGTTTCTGAAAGTGTGTGATTTCCTTTCGAAATTCATTTAATTCCTTGAACATCATTATGATATAACAACATGTCAACATTGTGTTTTGCCTTTGTCTCTTTTCAGTTCCGTGTGCCCCAGTGAGTGTTAGTGCCAGTCTGGTTTGTTCCAACTCAGCCAATGTGAACTGGCAAAGAAGTCCCAGTGCCACATCTTACAATGTGACAGCAGTGGGTCAGGATGGACACATACATGGCTGCTCCACCAACAGTACCAGCTGTCAGATACCCAACATGCACTGTGGCCAGAACTATACCATCACAGTGACACCATATACTGACTCATGTGCTGGGAATCCCAGCATTCCTCTTCACTTCAGTGCAGGTACACAGGGAGAACAAAATATGTACTAACTTGAAAGGTGCAATTTTGGGAAATTGAAAGTGTGGTTGCATTGACACAAGTCACCAGGAATATATAATATTATATATATTATATTATATTATATATTGCAATATCGTGTGAAGCATGAAAAAGAATCTCGGACCGAGAACAATATTGTGTTGCCTATAGCAACCACACTAATGCGACTAAAGACTATGTACTAATATGAACAGTCTCCAACAGACTAATTTGCTAGACTAATTAAGATGCTCAGCATACGTTTTGTACTTTTGTTTGATCAATTGAAGCACAAATGAAAGAGAATAATCATTCTTTCTCTCCACTTCTTCCCTCCATCTCTCCAGGTCCCTGCGCCCCCAGTAATGTTTCTGTTTCTGCATCATGTGGGGCTAGCACAGTGTCCTGGTCCCCTGTTTCAGGGGCCAACATGCACATAGCAACAGCAACGGACACGAATGATGGACACGAACACACCTGTAACTCAAGCACTGCAAACACCTGCTCTTTCACTGATCTACACTGTGGTGGAAACTACTCTGTCAGTGTTGTAGCTGTTGACAGAGGTTGTCACAGTGAACCAAGTTCAGCTGTGGAACTTGAAACAGGTGAGACACTCACCAAAGACACTGATATTTAGCATATATCTCTGGGAGATTACTTGGGCTACAATCTAGACATGGATGAGTGTAAGAAACGAGTAAAGGGGGAGGAATGAATCATTTAGCCACCCCACAATGCAATCTCATGAGAACTAAAAATAAACAACATACTGTACGTATAGCATGTCCACTCATCATAATACTGATTTTAGATCTTAATTGTTACAATTAGTTACATTTCTTTCTTGTTCCGATCAGTTCTAATCATTTACTATACAGAATATCTTTGAGCCCAGTTATATTGTGTAATGTTTAACGCTGTATTCCATCGTCTCTTTGCAGTGCCATGTGTTCCTACCAGCGTCTCAGTAGCTCCTGACTGTATCAGGAACACTGCTGTTGTGTCCTGGTCTGCCAGCAGGGGGGCAGTACAGTACTCTGTGTCTGCCTGGAGTAGTCAAGGCCATGCCTCGAATACCACCTGCATGTCCTCTGATCTCAACTGTACTCTTACAAACATCACCTGTGGCTCCAACTACACTGTAGATGTAAACTGCTCCAGTGACCCGACATTCAGCTCAGGTATGACATGGAGAACATATACTGTATGTATGCACAACAAAGGCCAAAGGCAACGTAATGCTGCTTTTGGATCATCTTCGCTTAAGAAAGATTTAAGTCGAATCAATGGAAGTGAATGAATGAATAATTATGTTACATTTCAGCAATGAGAAATTCAGATCCTTCTTAGGATATCATCTTAAAGTGTACATTTTATCCTCAATAACAACACTCCCCCCCACCTATCTCTCTCCCCAGCCCCGTGTGCCCCAGTGAGTGTTAGTGCCAGTCTGGTTTGTTCCAACTCAGCCAATGTGAACTGGCAAAGAAGTCCCAGTGCCACATCTTACAATGTGACTGCAGTGGGTCAGGATGGACACATACATGTGTCCACCAACAGTACCAGCTGTCAGATACCCAACATGCACTGTGGCCAGAACTATACCATCACAGTGACACCATATGCTGACTCATGTGCTGGGAATCCCAGCATTCCTCTTCACTTCAGTGCAGGTACACAGGGAGAACAAAATATGTACTAACTAGAAAGGTGTAATTTTGGGAAATTGAAAGTGTGGTTGCATTGACACAAGTCACGAGGAATCCACTGGGAACTGAATTCTGTCTTACCATTATATATTTAATACATAATATAATATTATATATTGCGATATCATGTGAAGCATGACAACAGTGACAACAGTCAGTGTGTGAAACATGAAAAAGAATTCCGGACCGAGAACAATAGTGTGTTTCCTCTAGCAACCACACTAATGCGACTAAAGACTATGTACTAATATGAACAGTCTCCAACAGACTAATTTGATAGACTAATTAAGATGCTCAGCATACGTTTTGTACTTTTGTTTGATCAATTGAAGCACAAATTAAAGAGAATAATCATTCTTTCTCTCCACTTCTTCCCTCCATCTCTCCAGGTCCCTGCGCCCCCAGTAATGTTTCTGTTTCTGCATCATGTGGGGCTAGCACAGTGTCCTGGTCCCCTGTTTCAGGGGCCAACATGCACATAGCAACAGCAACGGACACGAACACACCTGTAACTCAAGCACTGCAAACACCTGCTCTTTCACTGATCTACACTGTGGTGGAAACTACTCTGTCAGTGTTGTAGCTGTTGACAGAGGTTGTCACAGTGAACCAAGTTCAGCTGTGGAACTGAAATCAGGTGAGAAGTTGTTCACGAAAAACACAAATGCTGCTTTTGACCTGTTAGGTTTATTCATGTTCTCTTCCGAAAGATTTATTTGGAATGAATGGATTCGAACCTAGGTTGGACTTAGTGACTTGATTGCTAAATGAATAAACAAATACATAATATAGTAGAACATTTTACTTGAAAACGTTTCTGAAAGTGTGTGATTTCCTTTCGAAATTAATTTAATTCCTTGAACATCATTATGATATAACAACATGTCAACATTGTGTTTTGCCTTTGTCTCTTCTCAGTTCCGTGTGCCCCAGTGAATGTTAATGCCATTGCCAGTCTGGCGTGTCCCAACTCAGCCCATGTGACCTGGGTAGGAAGCTCCAGTGCCACATCTTACAATGTGACGGCAGTGGCTCAGGATGGACACATACATTACTGCTCCACTAACAGTAGCGGCTGTCAGATACCCAACAACATGCACTGTGGCCAGAACTATACCATCACAGTGACACCATATACTGACTCATGTGCTGGGAATCCCAGCACTCATCATCACTTCATTGCAGGTATTCAGAGAGAACAAGATTTAAAATCTTAAAGCTATGCATCTGAACAGTCTTCAACAGACTTTTAGAACATTGTTTTTAATCAGTTTTTTCTCTCCACTTCTTCCCTCCATCTCTCCAGGTCCCTGCCCCCCCAGTAATGTTCATGTTTCTACAGAATGTGGGTTTAGCACAGTGTCCTGGTCCAATGTTTCAGGAGCAGATATGTACATAGCAACAGCAGCAGCACATAATGGACACGAACACACCTGTAACTCAAGCGTTGGAACCTCCTGCTCTTTCACTGATCTACACTGTGGTGAAAATTACTCTGTCAGTGTTGTAGCTGTTGACAGAGGTTGTCACACAGAACCAAGTTCAGCTGTGGAACTAAAAACAGGTTAGAAGATGTTCACCACAAAACACTGCAGTGCTGCTTTTTACCTGTTGGGTCGTTTTAATTAGGTGTCGATTACATTATATTAAATGGCTTCAAATCTAGATATAGATGAATGCATGAAATTAAATGATTAAGTGGAGGAAGTCAAAAATAAATTAACTACCACACAATGTAAATTCATTTAAAATTACGTTTCCACTCAGAAAACAATCTTTTATTTTATAACACATTGCCATGTTTCCCCTTAATAATTTGCAGGTTCAAATCTTAATTTACAATTGTCTTAATGGTAGTCTGGAGCCCTGCTACATTTATTTTCTTGTTACTTCATTATTAATGCTGCTGTACAATGTTTAACTCTGTATCCGTCCTCTCTTTGCAGTGCCATGTGTTCCTAACAACGTCTCAGTAGCACCTGACTGTATCAGGAACACTGCTGTTGTGTCCTGGTCTGCCAGCAAGGGGGCAGTACAGTACTCTGTGTCTGCCTGGAGTAGTCAAGGCCATGCCTCGAATACCACCTGCATGTCCTCTGATCTCAACTGTACTCTTACAAACATCACCTGTGGCTCCAACTACACTGTAGATGTAAACTGCTCCAGTGACCCGACATTCAGCTCAGGTAAGACATGGAGAACATATACTGTATGTATGCACAACAAAGGCCAAAGGCAACGTAATGCTGCTTTTGGATCATCTTCGCTTAAGAAAGATTTAAGTCGAATCAATGGAAGTGAATGAATGAATGAATAATTATGTTACATTTCAGCAATGAGAAATTCAGATCCTTCCTCCTTAGGATATCATCTTAAAGTGTACATTTTATCCTCAATAACAACACTCCCCCCACCTATCTCTCTCCCCAGCCCTGTGTGCCCCAGTGAGTGTTAGTGCCAGTCTGGTTTGTTCCAACTCAGCCAATGTGAACTGGCAAAGAAGTCCCAGTGCCACATCTTACAATGTGACAGCAGTGGGTCAGGATGGACACATACATGGCTGCTCCACCAACAGTACCAGCTGTCAGATACCCAACATGCACTGTGGCCAGAATTGACACCATATGCTGACTCATGTGCTGGGAATCCCAGCATTCCTCTTCACTTCAGTGCAGGTACACAGGGAGAACAAAATATGTACTAACTAGAAAGGTGTAATTTTGGGAAATTGAAAGTGTGGTTGCATTGACACAAGTCACGAGGAATCCACTGGGAACTGAATTCTGTCTTACCATTATATATTTAATACATAATATTATATTATATATTGCGATATCATGTGAAGCATGACAACAGTGACAACAGTCAGTGTGTGAAACATGAAAAAGAATTTCTATCTACTAATATGAACAGTCTCCAACACTAATTTGATAGACTAATTAAGATGCTCAGCATACGTTTTGTACTTTTGTTTGATCAATTGAAGCACAAATTAACACAAAAAATGCTGGAAACGTATCCATACGCTTTATTAATATCGAACGCCGTACGCGCGAAGCGTATGTATACGTTTTATACGTTTTTTTTATTGCTTACTGTACATCAACGTCCTATGCTCCAGGACACCGAAGAAAATAACAGCGATCGTCTCCAGGAAGCTCCAATATGTGATCCGGGAGTAAAAAGCCCCTCCCTCCTGAAAAGAGGTCTGTCTGTGGCGAAGACGCTCCCTCCTCCAATGCCTCCATTACACGTATGGGTCTGCACGGCAACGGCATAGACCAACGCAGATGTCAGGGCATCTAAAATGGAGTTACCCATACTCTAGTAGTAGTCTAGTGTCTGTGAATACACTCGATTCCCCCTCCCCTCCTGTTTCTACATGGTTTCTCCCGAGGAATCTTTGTGGGGGGAGTCTCTTCTGCCCGGATCGCATTGCAGTTTGAGTTCCCCCCCCACTGGCCCCAGGCCACACTGCGCCTTGCAATCGCCTTGCACCGCTCTCTCATTCTCGGAAAAAGATATAACGCAGTCGTGTCGATTTGCCCTCTGCCAGTATATAAACCAAGAATAATCTTCAACGATCGCCATTTCATAACGTTTTCAACACGCACACGGCACACGCCATGATCAACTAACTGCCTGGCTACGTCTTCAGTCTTCACCAGCCATCGCTATCCGTTGTGTGTATCGCCATCGCGTCTTCACTTTGTTTGTTTGGGCAAGAAGCACGATCAGCGATGGAAAAGAGCTTTATATCCACGGCAGATAAGTAATGACGTATTATCGAAGGACCGCCATGATCAACTTACTGCCTACGTCTTCGTCAGCCAATGCAGCCATCATCGCTATCCGTTGTGTGATTGTGGATGTAGGCTATATCCACGGTATCGAGAGAGACGCCCGGCTGTGATATAGGTCTTATCACTGCAATTATAATGAATAAAAAGGCTACAATCACACAACGGATAGCGATGGCTGCATTGGCTGGTGACAACGTAGCCTCGGTCCCAGGCAGTTAGTTGATCATGGCGGTCCCTCGATAATACGTCATTACTTATCTGCCGTGGATAAAACTCTTTTCCATCGCTGATCTCTGCTTCTTTGCCCAAACAAAGTGAAGATAGCGTTGTCCAACAAAGCAGCCAGTTATTTGATCATCTCTCTCTCCTGTGCTTCTTTCCTCAAACATGTCCAGACATGTCAACCTCAACCACTAAACTCACCGATCCAGTAACGCATCTCACCGTTATACTATCGTTCTGAAGGCAGATATAAAAATAAACATAAATAAATTATTGTCATATACATACTACACACTGAATGAAAGCCCTAATTGTCTACTTTTAGGAGGAAAACAAATACATAATATTGATCCCATGTACAGTTTGTCAGTAGGCTATTGAATGCAGTTGTTCAGGTCCAACTATTATTCACAAAATAAGGCCTATAGCGACATGTACATATTATATACCGTATGAAACAGAAGACCCTCTGCTTTCATAAGAAAAAAACTAATACTGTAATAATAATAAAAATCACACCCCTGTGAAGTGAGCATTTCCTCATGAAGTTATCATAGCGAGTTATAAAGGTTTAAAGTCACAGAGATTGACAGGCAGATATAAACATAAATAAATTATTATCATATACATACTACACACTGAATGAAAGCCCTGAATGTCTACTTTTAGGAGGAAAACAAATATACAAATATATACAAATATAGTTTGTCATTAATTGGCTATTGAATGCAGCTTGCGCCCACCAGAGAGGATTTCAGAAAATGCATGGACCAGAAGAACTATTATTCACAAAATAAGGCCTATAGCGAAATGTACATACTATATACCGTATGAAACAGAAGACTCTCTGCTTTCATAAGAAAAATACTTCTACTGTAATAATAATGAAAATCACACCCCTGTGAAGTGAGCAGTGCAATGTTGCGCAACATTGCACTGCTCACTTCACAGGGGTGTGATTCATTCAATAGCCAATTACTGACAAACTATACATGGGACCATGTGTATTTGTTTTCCTCCTAAAAGTAGACATTCAGGGCTTTCATTCAGTGTGTAGTATGTATATGATATTATTTGTGTTCATTTTTATATCTGTCTGTCAATGTCTGTCAACTTCAACCTTCCATATCTCTGCTGTTTTTTCAAAAGAGCAGCGTGCTGCGAAAAGCAGGTGTTAGAAAAAGGTCAATATCTCCAGAATGGAAGATGGTAGAATCATAATTTTAAATTGAAGTGGACTAGTTTGGCTTCCTTTTGATTTATGCGGTGTGATTCTCGCTATAAGAGGCCCCTCGCTGTGGGCCCCCGAAAAAGTTCAGAAGTCCCAATGTTAATCGCTCAGCACCACCAAGCCTGAGCAAATAGAAAACTCTAGCAATCAATGTGTTAAAGAGAATAATCGTTCTTTCTCTCCACTTCTTCCCTCCATCTCTCCAGGTCCCTGCGCCCCCAGTAATGTTTCTGTTTCTGCATCATGTGGGGCTAGCACAGTGTCCTGGTCCCCTGTTTCAGGGGCCAACATGCACATAGCAACAGCAACGGACACGAATGATGGACACGAACACACCTGCAACTCAAGCACTGCAAACACCTGCTCTTTCACTGATCTACACTGTGGTGGAAACTACTCTGTCAGTGTTGTAGCTGTTGACAGAGGTTGTCACAGTGAACCAAGTTCAGCTGTGGAACTGAAATCAGGTGAGAAGATGTTCACGAAAAACACTAATGCTGCTTTTGACCTGTTAGGTTTATTCATGTTCTCTTCCGAAAGATTTATTTGGAATGAATGGATTCGAACCTAGGTTGGACTTAGTGACTTGATTGCTAAATTAATAAACAAATACATATTATAGTAGAACATTTGACTTGAAAACGTTTCTGAAAGTGTGTGATTTCCTTTCGAAATTCATTTAATTCCTTGAACATCATTATGATATAACAACATGTCAACATTGTGTTTTGCCTTTGTCTCTTTTCAGTTCCGTGTGCCCCAGTGAGTGTTAGTGCCAGTCTGGTTTGTTCCAACTCAGCCAATGTGAACTGGCAAAGAAGTCCCAGTGCCACATCTTACAATGTGACTGCAGTGGCTCAGGATGGACACATACATGGCTGCTCCACCAACAGTACCAGCTGTCAGATACCCAACATGCACTGTGGCCAGAACTATACCATCACAGTGACACCATATACTGACTCATGTGCTGGGAATCCCAGCATTCCTCTTCACTTCAGTGCAGGTACACAGGGAGAACAAAATATGTACTAACTTGAAAGGTGCAATTTTGGGAAATTGAAAGTGTGGTTGCATTGACACAAGTCACCAGGAATATATAATATTATATATATTATATTATATTATATATTGCAATATCGTGTGAAGCATGACAACAGTGTGTGAAACATGAAAAAGAATCTCGGACCGAGAACAATATTGTGTTGCCTATAGCAACCACACTAATGCGACTAAAGACTATGTACTAATATGAACAGTCTCCAACAGACTAATTTGCTAGACTAATTAAGATGCTCAGCATACGTTTTGTACTTTTGTTTGATCAATTGAAGCACAAATGAAAGAGAATAATCATTCTTTCTCTCCACTTCTTCCCTCCATCTCTCCAGGTCCCTGCGCCCCCAGTAATGTTTCTGTTTCTGCATCATGTGGGGCTAGCACAGTGTCCTGGTCCCCTGTTTCAGGGGCCAACATGCACATAGCAACAGCAACGGACACGAATGATGGACACGAACACACCTGTAACTCAAGCACTGCAAACACCTGCTCTTTCACTGATCTACACTGTGGTGGAAACTACTCTGTCAGTGTTGTAGCTGTTGACAGAGGTTGTCACAGTGAACCAAGTTCAGCTGTGGAACTTGAAACAGGTGAGACACTCACCAAAGACACTGATATTTAGCATATATCTCTGGGAGAGTAAAGGGGGAGGAATGAATCATTTAGCCACCCCACAATGCAATCTCATGAGAACTAAAAATAAACAACATACTGTACGTATAGCATGTCCACTCATCATAATACTGATTTTAGATCTTAATTGTTACAATTAGTTACATTTCTTTCTTGTTCCGATCAGTTCTAATCATTTACTATACAGAATATCTTTGAGCCCAGTTATATTGTGTAATGTTTAACGCTGTATTCCATCGTCTCTTTGCAGTGCCATGTGTTCCTACCAGCGTCTCGGTAGCTCCTGACTGTATCAGGAACACTGCTGTTGTGTCCTGGTCTGCCAGCAGGGGGGCAGTACAGTACTCTGTGTCTGCCTGGAGTAGTCCTATGAATGCCACCTGCCTGTCCTCTGAACTCAACTGTACCCTTAGAAACTTCACGTGTGGCACCAACTACACTGTAGCTGTCAAGGCTATTAACGGCAACTCCTCCAGTGATCCGAGTCAGACCCTGACATTCAGCTCGGGTAAGAGATGGAGAATTTACGTGCACGAGAACACTTTTACTCTATACACTGACTGACTGCATGCTGCCACCTGTAGATTATTCATCTAATTAAAACAATCCATCATTTTCCCCAGTCCCTTGCCCGCCCCAGAATATAAGCGCCAGGGTCAACTGTTCCTCTAACACAGCGGCCATCTCCTGGAATCCCAGCACCGATGCCCTCAACTACACAGCTTTCGTCACTGGTGGTGACGGAACAGTTTTCCCGTGCACGTCTTCCGACAATACGTGTTCCGTCGAGGGTCTGCCCTGCGGAATTACCTTCTCTGTTCAAGTCAGGGCTCACAAAGCATACTGTGACAGCCAGCTCAGTCCACCAGTCAACATCTCATCAGGTACTGTATGGGTGGCCAACAACAACAACTTGCATTTCTTAAACCCTCGATCATCCGACCAACCAAATTCCCTCTCATGTGTATTCTCCAGGTCCATGCGAACCCCAAGGCATCAACGGCTCCTTGGACTGTCTGTCCAATGAAGCAACCATATCGTGGAACGCAACGTTAGGGGCAGAGATGTACACGGTGACGGCGGTGGGTGGAGGCCACGCGACAAACTGCACTGCTTCCACCAGCACCACGTGTATGGTGGATGACCTTGCCTGTGGCGTCCTCTATACGTTCTCTGTCACCGCCGCCAACAGCCTGTGTGACAGTCGTCCCAGCGCCACCATCCAGTTGCAAACAGGTAACGCATGTTTAAAAACGCAGCTCAGAGACACAGAAACACATGTACACGTATTCTTTTCCCCTGTAATGTCTGTGCGAACCCCGGGGTCTGTTGAGGGGTTTCTTTAAAACATAAAAATTTAAGTTGGTCACAAAAATGAAAAACATGTACACATACAAGCACCAATACAATGCTTTCTTTACTATCCTCAACCTACGTTTTAACAGCGGGCGAACAGCGGCGACTCAGGGTGATACAAATCTCCTAGAGGGAGTTCCGTATCACCATTCATGGAGGGTAAACAAAGAAACATTATTTTCATGTTTTCGAATGACGTTCCACCGCCCACTTGGGGCTGTGTCACCTGCTGTTAGAACGTACCGTTAGCTTTATAATGTAGAATGCCCATTTAAGTGCTTCACTCAGAAAAGCATCTTCAAAACTCTGAATCCCCCAACCCCTTAAGCCCCATGCCGACCAGTCGACCTCTCAGTTGAGTACAACTGTGCCAACCAGTCGGCACTGCTGTCCTGGACTCCCGCCAGTGGTGCAGTGGAATACTTCGGCTGCGCCCAGGACGACAGTGGCGCCAGGCTGTGCTGTGACAGCTTGGACACAAACTGCACCATAGAGGGCCTTCGGTGTGGAGTCCAGTACAACGTCACTGTACTGGCCTCAGATGGGACATGCAACAGTTCTGTCAGTGACACAGTACGCATTGGAGCTGGTAAGAAATCTCACAGTTGTTACAAGAAACGGATGTTTTGCGATTATTTAAAACCTATTCTATACGATAGTTTCTGTATTCACGTCGCACCACAATGACAGTTGATGTATTAATGACCAGTCCAACTCTCTCCTTTTAGCTCCCTGTGCTCCAGACAACGTGCAGGTTCGGCTGTTGCCGCAACACACAACACGCAGCACAACACGAACACGCCAGGTGTTGCGTTTCAGCTGGACACAGGTCCCCTGTTCACATGTCCAGTACATGCTGACCATGACGGGTAGTCTCCTCGGGGACAACCAGACCTTGTTCGACCTCTCTCTTGGACAAACTCGACTGCCTACGAGATGCCCCTGCCCTGTGGTTCATCTTACGTCGCCAGTGTGGAAATCAGGAACTGTGGTGGAAGCAGTGGCCAATCAGTGGCTCGCAGTGGAAATACAGGTACACTGAGACTGATACATATTGTTCAAAAGTCACGTTGGTGCATGTATGTGATTGTGCCGTTCGGGCAGTTCTTATCACAATCAATACTAACGATAAACCCTCCCCTCCACCTCCACAGCTCCTTGTCCTCCCAACAGGAGTGACGTACAGCGGTGTCTTCTCCTCGGCCACAGTCTCATGGAATGCTTCCGTACATGCCGTCACGTACACAGTGTATGACGACAGCGTCTCGCCAAAGTCCCAGGTGTGCAGCACAGGCAGCCTGTCCTGCTCCGTAGTCAACGTCCAGTCACCTGGTCGTCACAGCCAGCAACGAAGGAGGGGAGAGTGGAGAAACACGTGTCACATCAGGTACGCGCTTCAGTGCACATTGATGTTAACCCATTCTGGGCGGGGTTCCCTATTTGTACCTTACCCCCTCAGGCCGGGAACCCATATTTGGGTTCTGTACAGTATGTACAGTATTCAAAAATGTAAAAATTTTGATTCTGCTATATCAATATTTGAAGTTTTTCAGAAACCTTAGGTCAGGATTTAGAGGCGTTTTTAGAATCGGCCTTAGGCCTGAATGGGTTAAGAATGCTTCATAGCACTGGCCCTCTAGTCCTGCATGGGGGCCCGGACAATTGCTAGTTTTCTGGTTTGCCATCTAGAGTACCAGGTCTGAATTAGTCCCTGAGCAGACAGAGGAGATCAGCTGCTTCACAACATATAATTTAAACAAAATCATAGATAGCAAATAGCAAAACTTACGTGTTGCTTTTTCCTTTACACTCAAGGATGAAGGAGATGTCACTTGAGAAATGACTGTTGACGTTGGCCATGGACATCACCTGTAAATCTCAGGTACTGACTGTGGAAGGAAAGAGCTTCATCATCACTGACCTGAACCCAGGAACCTACTTCAATACTTTAACGTGTTAGGGGGGGTCTGGAGATCATCTCTGTAGAATAGGAGACCCGCAGACACTAGTTGGACAGGATCATTTCTTTCAGTTTTGCACTGTCTCTGTCAAACATGGCATGGCACTGAACAGCAGGTCTGTAATATGATATAAACTGCTTTTATTTTATATTCTTTGAGAAAACAGATGTCAACGACGCATTTGTTACTCTGAACATTCACTGCGTGTCAGTTGATTTTAATCTTTATCAATGCATAAACGAAAGCACACAACACAATACATCTTCACTTGGTAGTGACTACGTATGTGTTGTGATCTAATTGTTTAAGTATGTATAGGCAGGCCAATTAATTTGTTATTAAAAATGATAAGTCAACAACCTTTTTATGGTTACAAATAAATGCTTCTACATAATATTTCATATTGCCTTTTGAATGCAGACGTGAGCCGATGCTGATTTAAAAAAATGCCAGTTATCTCTCTATTAGTCCATCTCTGTCTTATCTTATCTCTATTAGTCCATCTCTGTCTTATCTTATCTCTCTATTAGTCATCTTAGTATATATATATACATATATCATACATTAGTCTCTATTAGTCCATCTCTGTCTTATATTGAATTAATCTTCTTATGTTGTTTTGTTTGTTTTTCCCCCAATAAGACAGGGAAGACATCAATCAGCGACATGTTTTCTGACCTGAGGGACGGACGCAAGCTGGAGGGACTAACAGGCAGCACCCTGGTAAGAGAGAGTGTGTGTGTGTGTGTGTGTGTGTGTGTGTGTGTGTGTGTGTGTGTGTGGGTGTGTGGGTGTGTGGGTGTGCGCGTGTGCGTGCGTGCGTGCGTGCGTGCGTGTATTATTTCATAATACATTTCGATTTCAGCTCTGACATTACTTTTATATTCAGACATGCTCTAGAATGTGAAGAGTCTGCCTGTGCTATTAACTCATTTTGGCTTAAAAAAAATCATGAAAATGTGTGCAAATCTTTGAATATATATTTTCTTTGACACCGAACGCTTTTAACTTAAATCTTTGCTTCTGGAGGTCCCTGGAATAACATATTTTCGGCGGCCACTAAATCGAAACATAGGTTTCTCAGAAAACTCATGATTTAGAAGGCATTTTGTAAAATCTGGTCTCAGTCCTAAATGGTTTTACCGCCATTTGCTGCTATCCTTCTGCATACAAGTAATTTCCTTCCAAAATGCAAAAGCTAAAATTGTCCTTTCCCTTTCTCCACAGACCAAAGAGCGCGGCTCCACCAGAGTTCACGCTCTGATCAACAAAGTACTTCAAGTCCTGCATCAAAACAACGTGAGTGCACTGATCACATCTCTGGCCTGTTTGTTTCATCTTCTGTCTCATTTCATTCAGTCAACAGATGCTGTAATCTAATTTATATGTTATTAACATATGCTGGATTCAGCACGCACGCACGCACACACACATTTACTTTGTAGATTTTGATTATTATTGCAAAACATACCTTTACCACTTCAGCACTATACACATTTTGGCCATTTGCAAATAGCCGATCTACAAGTTCACAATGCATCGCGATGCGACGCTTTCTCCACCAGCGATATTGGGCTGCTGGTGTTTAAGAGGGAAGAGTATTATTTTGGGTTAGGGTTATTTAGGGTTTTTAAATCACACCCGTGTGAATGATGTATGATGATAAAGAGTGTCCCTCACTTCACCCAGGTGTGATTTTTATTAAGTGGTGCAAACCACTTCTACATCCAGCTTACAATGCCCGGTACGTGTTTGTGTGTGTGTCTGTGTGACGTGTTTGTGTGTGTGTGTCTGTGTGAGCATGGAACGAGAGGAGTATGTGACATGGCTGCCACCTGCTGGACGCACGGGAGTTGCACCACTTGGTTCACACTGGTGTGATTTTTCTTTAATAAAGTGATATGAGGTAGGGACGGGCAATATGGCAAAATATTATATCACAATATCTTTTCAGCAATTATCAAAATATTGATATTCATCAGGATATATTTTTTATGTTTATTTTTATACAATCTATATAACCAATTTGTTTTTATGCTGATAGACTTTTTTTAATGCAGATAGATAGATAGATAGATAGATAGATTAATTTAATTAAATTATTATCTATAGCTATCTATCTATGTTGCTCATGGATGCATGGATGGATAGACAGACTATCCGTTTTTATCCTGCTGTTCTATCATGTGATATTCGATGCTGGGCAAGATGATCGATTGTGAATTAAATTGTAACATTCTCCTTGGCTTTGACTGCTTCAGACAGAACATCTGACACACAGCTACGGTAGACTATTAATTTACTAAGCTGGTAACTTACTCGGCTGCCTACCGCTGCTCGTTAAGCAGGTTACACAATGGATGGACCACTGATATTTATCCAGCCAGGTCGGTGATTACTAATATCATTCATGCTGTGCAACACATGCTTTTGTAAGCGACGCTAAGGATTGTTTTGACCGATAATAATCCGTCATGTGCGTGCGCACGTGCACTCTTTATTTGTGCGTGCAGCCGTGAACAGTGTTTCTCCCGCATTTGGTTAAAAGTTGGCGTTCGAACTTTACAAATAAGTTTAGTATTAAACGTGTCGGGGACGCTATCATGCTGCGTTCACTCTGACGCTCTAGTCTGTGCTGCCTGCGAGGGAACAACAGACACACACGGCATATGAGCACAGAGTGCTAAAAGGGGGAGGGCCGAGGGCGGTGCGGTAGAAGCAAGGGGAACAGATCTTCAAGCTAAAATGCATCGAGCCTCGACACGTTGTTAGCTTGTAGATCTGCTCTTTTTGGCGAACGACACCGCCGTACTACAAATATAAATGTAGGTATAGAACTGAACCAGCTCAGTGGCCTTGTGGTTAGAGTGTCCGTCCTGAGACTGGGAGGTCGGGGTTTAATCCCCGGCCGGGTCATACCAAAGACTCTAAAAATGGGACCCAGTGCCTCCCTGCTTGACACTCAAGGGTCTGATTGGGGGGGGTTAGTCCCTGCTTGACACTCAAGGGTCTGATTGGGGGGGGTTAGTCCCTGCTTGACACTCAAGGGTCTGATTGGGGGGGGTTAGTCCCTGCTTGACGCTCAGCATCAAGGGCTGGATTGGGCGGTCAGTCCCTGCTTGACACTCAGCATCAAGGGTTGGATTGGGGGGGGTTAGTCCCTGCTTGACACTCAAGGGTTGGATTGGGGGGTCAGTCCCTGCTTGACACTCAAGGGTTGGATTGGGGGGTCAGTCCCTGCTTGACGCTCAGCATCAAGGGCTGGATTGGGGGGTCAGTCCCTGCTTGACGCTCAGCATCAAGGGTTGGATTGGGGGGTCAGTCCCTGCTTGACGCTCAGCATCAAGGGTTGGATTGGGGGGTCAGTCCCTGCTTGACGCTCAGCATCAAGGGTTGGATTGGGGGGGGTTAGTCCCTGCGACATACTAGCGTCATGTCCAGAAGGTAAGCAAGAACACCATATACCAACTGTGTGTGTGTGTGTGTGTGTGTGTGTGTGTGTGTGTGTGTGTGTGTGTGTGTGTGTGTTAAGGCTGTACCCTAGCCCTGTTTTTAGGACTCGAACATTTGCAGGAATTTCCGAGCGAACATCCGAACCATTTGGTTAATTGGTTCTAATTAATTAATTTCTCTGAGTGCTTTTAACCAGGCTGCAATTCATAAATAGATCCTCCGGGGCGACGTTGCATAGACGATCAGTGAAATAATGGTTAAGTTCATCAGGGGTTGGTGAGGGTTGCTACCGGGTTGGCCGACCGGGAAGGTGTGCATTTTGAGTGTGGATACAACCGTCTTTACTTTTAATACACTATAATGACAACACGAGATATCCGTCTTGAACATGATCAGAGCGCAGCGTGTAGCGCGTCTCCCCCTCCCTCTCTCTCTCCCAACACGCGCACACACACACACACACCGTCTAGTGGCTCTGATGACATGTGCTCCGCTGCTGGGGCCGTGCCACGAGCGGCCGTGTGTGCATCCTCGCAAACAGCGAAAATAGCCGATCTGCGACTGCAGGAGGAATAGGCTCGCAGCACTCTCGTCGGGAGGGGTGCAGCACAAATATCCTACGAGTAGGGCAACGAAATGGTCAGCTACTCCCTGATGCGAGCTCATCATTCCATAAAAATGAGCCATGAGTTGAATGAGTTGCTGGCAGCCTGGCAGGCAACGAGAGCGTAGCTTGATCGTTAGTTTCATCGTTTCATTAATTTGTTCCACCTGTGTATGTAGGCTACTCTCAGAAGCGCATTGAGTGTGTGTGTGTTACTGTGTTTGTCTCTTCTGCCGTCTGCAGGACTTTCAAATTATTGTAAACACAACATGAACATAGTACTCTTATTATGCATATCGCATTCTCGCCGAGATATATTTCGGAGTAAAAAATATATATATATAATAATAAAAAAATATAATAATAAAAATTAAAAAAACAAATGGTTCAAGGCCATAAATTAAGATTCGAGTGCCAACCTTAACGAGCGAACATTCGAACCCTGAATGTTCGGGGACAGCCTTAGTGTGTGTGTGTGTGTGTGTGTCTGGCGTGACATGTAGGGCAGGCTACCACGATGACTCAGCTGGCTGCTACCAGCCACCTCCACAGTGGAGTGGAGTCAGAGGAGCAGGCTGGATAAACGTGGTCGTAAGTGGTAACTAAGTGGTGGTTTGTTCAAAACCTACAATCCACTAAATGATCACTCCCGTTCAGAACGGCAACGCTGAGTGCAGAAAACCCAGCTCGCAGCAACACAGTCAGCAGCATTCTGTACCCACATGTTTGGGAGTTTAAGCCATTTTGGGGCGGGAACCCCTTTTGGTGTTTATAGCATTATGTTATGCTTTAGCTATTGAAAAAAATAGCAGATCTACAAGCTTGTAGTTCTGCTATTTTTTAAAAATCTTGGAAACGTGGAACAAATCTTTGAATATATATTCTTTCAGGGCGAATGTTTTTAACTCAAATCTTTGCTTCTGGTGGGGGGGGGGGGGGGTCCCCTGGAACTACATGTTTTCAGATGGGGGGTCATAACCATAACCATAACCACATCATTCTGTATTCTGTATCTTCCTCCTCCAGGGAGCCGGGTCGTACCTCCTCAACTACTTCCTGTACATCCTGTGGGCTCTGCTGTTCTCCTTCCTGGCCGTGTCCTTAGTGAGAGTGTTCGCTCCGTACGCCTGTGGCTCCGGGATCCCTGAGGTGAGCAGAGGTCCAGACGGGTCACTGGTGGACTGGGTTTCTGACCTGCCCACAGCCCTCCTATGAGACACACACTGGTTTCTGTCCTGCCCACAGCCCTCCTATGAGACACACACTGGTTTCTGACCTGCCCACAGCCCTCCTATGAGACACACACTGGTTTCTGACCTGCCCACAGCCCTCCTATGAGACACAGACTGGTTTCTGACCTGCCCACAGCCCTCCTATGAGACACAGACTGGTTTCTGACCTGCCCACAGCCCTCCTATGAGACACAGACTGGTTTCTGACCTGCCCACAGCCCTCCTATGAGACACAGACTGGTTTCTGACCTGCCCACAGCCCTCCTATGAGACACAGACTGGTTTCTGACCTGCCCACAGCCCTCCTATGAGACACAGACTGGTTTCTGACCTGCCCACAACCCTCCTATGAGACACAGACTGGTTTCTGTCCTGCCCACAGCCCTCCTATGAGACACAGACTGGTTTCTGACCTGCCCACAGCCCTCCTATGAGACACAGACTGGTTTCTGACCTGCCCACAGCCCTCCTATGAGACACAGACTGGTTTCTGACCTGCCCACAGCCCTCCTATGAGACACAGACTGGTTTCTGACCTGCCCACAGCCCTCCTATGAGACACAGACTGGTTTCTGACCTGCCCACAGCCCTCCTATGAGACACAGACTGGTTTCTGAACTGCCCACAACCCTCCTATGAGACACACACTGGTTTCTGACCTGCCCACAGCCCTCCTATGAGACACAGACTGGTTTCTGACCTGCCCACAGCCCTCCTATGAGACACAGACTGGTTTCTGAACTGCCCACAGCCCTCCTATGAGACACAGACTGGTTTCTGAACTGCCCACAGCCCTCCTATGAGACACAGACTGGTTTCTGAACTGCCCACAGCCCTCCTATGAGACACAGACTGGTTTCTGAACTGCCCACTGTCAGTCAGCCAGTCAGCCAGTTGAACCTGACTGTCATTAACCGAGACGTATTATTCTTCTATGTTCTGCCACACAGATCAAGACCATGACGCGAGCAGGACGCGACGGAAATGCAACGCGCCTGGTGGAGCCCTGGCGTTAGCCTTGTTTGTATTTGTTGACAAAATTGTCAATATATTTAGCCTCAGTTTTAGTCATCATACAATTTACAATTTAGGCATTTAGCAGAGACTCTTAATCCAGAGCGATTTACATTAATGATGGGGAATACAAGCTAATAAAAACTGCAGGCCTTCTAGTCCTGGAAAGTTGCAATGCGAAAATGGAAGCCATCGTTCTCACGATAATGAAAATCTAAACATTTTTGTAAACAAATCTTTAAAAAAAAGCTCAGTTTTGATTCAGCTTTCCTCAGTGAAGAACAGTAGTCAACGTACGTTGACTGCGTTTTATGCAAATGTGTAAAATAGGTGTGATGGAAGGAGGAATGCACATTATTAATAAAAGTGTTCGGGCGAGTTTTGTAACCAAACATGAACGGTGTATGTGTCTCTGACCAGGTCCAATCATTAAGGGTGTATGTGTCTCTGACCAGGTCCAATCATTAAGGGTGTATGTGTCTCTGACCAGGTCCAATCATTAAGGGTGTATGTGTCTCTGACCAGGTCCAATCATTAAGGGTGTATGTGTCTCTGACCAGGTCCAATCATTAAGGGTGTATGTGTCTCTGACCAGGTCCAATCATTAAGGGTGTATGTGTCTCTGACCAGGTCCAATCATTAAGGGTGCATGTTTCTCTGACCAGGTCCAATCATTAAGGGTGTATGTGTCTCTGACCAGGTCCAATCATTAAGGGTGCATGTTTCTCTGACCAGGTCCAATCATTAAGGGTGCATGTTTCTCTGACCAGGTCCAATCATTAAGGGTGCATGTTTCTCTGACCAGGTCCAATCATTAAGGGTGTATGTTTCTCTGACCAGGTCCAATCATTAAGGGTGTATGTGTCTCTGACCAGGTCCAATCATTAAGGGTGCATGTTTCTCTGACCAGGTCCAATCAGAAGCAGCCAAAACGTTAAACCGCTGTATGTGTCCTATCAGCAGCAGCGGCCCCTGGGGTGTCGGTGGCGTTCGGAGCTCCTATTGGAGGAGTTCTCTTCAGTCTGGAAGAGGTGGGTTCAAATTAACAGTTTGACTGCCCTAATTTATCCCAGTCATTCTTCTCATTTGCCGGAAATTGAACTTTGAAGACCCATTGCATATTATTTCATAATGTGACAATATCATCTCAAATGAAAGGGGAATCTTTCCTCTTTACTCAGAATTTTTTTGTTATGTTTGTAGCATGTTGCGTTCTTTAGATACAGGCAGTTTTATACAGCTCGGTTTCACCCTAAACAGGCCTCTCGGAAAATGCTTTGGTATTTCGTTTCATTTGTTTGCAGCACACTTCTATTATGCCCATAACATATTCCCTATTATAGTGACAGAGACATACCATATATCAAATGAAAGCTGTAACACTCTACTTTCACCAGGAACAGACATACAATTTATATCATGTTTACTTTTCAAAATGTAGCCATTTGAATGAGTCTAGCACTTTTCAGTCTAGCACCCTTCAGTATCTCGTTTTTGATCATTCATATTACAAGACACATATCATTATGCTGTGTTATATAATGCAATACCATGTCAGACATCAAATGAAAGCTAGAATCCTCTACTTTCACCAGGAAAAGAGATACATTTTCTATCCTTTTCAGTTTTCAAAATATAGGCTTTTGAATGAGTCCAACACTTTAGAAAAACATCTCAAAGTTTTGACCAGTCACATTTATATACCCATAGCATATTTTTGTAATAATGTGAACATGTCACGGAATATACCAATTGAAAGAGGAGCATTTCCTCTTTACCCAGAAAAAACAATTATGTTTGTAGCATGTTGCATTCTTTAGATACAGGCAGTTTTATACAGCTCGGTTTCACCCTAAACAGGCCTCTAGGAAAATCCTATGGCAATGATGCTCTTATGCTGGCAATTCTGATGAATGAAGTCACATGTGATGTGTAAAAGTTTTAGAAATAAAGCAAAACAAATGTATTTTCTCTTACACTTGCCTTTGCCTTTGGCTTTTCCAGGCCTTGCTGGACTGGATCTGGGGGGTGAGGGTTGAGGCTGGCTGATCTCAGCACCTAGAAACATCAAATAAATAGATATATTTATTTATATGATGTGCAAAAAAATACATTTACACAGTACGCCAACTTGAATGTAACAAGTCTCACCAATTACAACAGGCCTAATGTATTTAGAATAATACAAGTAAATAATACAAGTAAAATAAATAATCTTACCTCCAGACACAACACCTGCACCAGCGTCGTCCTAAATGCAAAAATATGATTTATTGACGTATAATCACACACACACACACACACACACACACACACACACACACACACACACACACACACACACACACACACACACACACACACACAACCACAAAATAAGCTTTATTGACATATAATCGTTCAACATGCGTGTATAGAAACATACTCATTCAATGATTAGCTTTATCACACACACACACACACACACACACTCCCGTTCTCTCTGTGTGGCGGTGGCGAGCGACACGACTTTACGATGATCCTCGTTCCACTGCGTCGTGGTTCCCTCGCTCGAGCAGTTTTGGTTTGGGGGCCGCTAACCCCCAAACGGTGAGAGATCTACCCATTATCACAAATTCCACACGCACTCCAGAGGGCCACTATAGTTCCACACTCACTCCAGAGGGCCACTATAGTTCCACACTCACTCCAGAGGGCCACTATAGTTCCACGCTCACTCCAGAGGGCCACTATAGTTCCACACTCACTCCAGAGGGCCACTATAGTTCCACACTCACTCCAGAGGGCCACTATAGTTCCACGCTCACTCCAGAGGGCCACTATAGTTCCACACTCACTCCAGAGGGCCACTATAGTTCCACACTCACTCCAGAGGGCCACTATAGTTCCACACTCACTCCACACTCACTGTAAATATAGAATGAGTTTATCAAATAACATTTCTTGGAGTGATACTAGACCACAAAATCAGCTGGAAACCCCATATTTCATATGTACGAGCTAAGATGGCAAGAATTGTCTCTATACTGGGGAAATCAAAACTAATTCTAAATCAAGGGGCACTGTACATTCCGTATTATTCCAGGTTTTACCATATCTTAATTATTGTGTGGAGATCTGGGGTAATACCTATAAAAGTAACTTAAAACATTGGTCATATTACAAAAGAGAGCAATAAGGATTGTGAAAAATGTCACATCACGGCCACTATAGTTCCACGCTCACTCCAGAGGGCCACTATAGTTCCACACTCACTCCAGAGGGCCACTATAGTTCCACACTCACTCCGAAGGGCCACTATAGTTCCACACTCACTCCGGAGGGCCACTATAGTTCCACACTCACTCCGGAGGGCCACATTGCATATTACTTTCATAGCAAAAATAGCAGATCTACAAGCTTGTAGATCAGCTATTTTTGGAATCCTGAAAAGTTAAATTTTAATTTAATTTCAAATGCCTTCAATTATAGTTACTCTATGAACTAAATATACATACATCGGACATAAAAAAGGTCAATAACAATTTTATACTATTCATTAAGCTACTAATTTAGACTGAAGTAATTAAACTCCGATATTAACCTGAGGGCCACACAGAGCATATCAACAGTGGGACTACTTACTTAGTAGTTGTCCATCCTCTTAACAGTTTGACGGCCACATTTTCACGGATCTAAAGCACAAATTATTTCCGCGTATGCTGCAAAGGTAATAAAACAATCTTGCCAGCGTAGAATATTTGATTAAAATGTGGGTAAAGCGTTTTATGGAGTCAAACTGTGAAGATGAATATCCTTAAATAAAGATTATTATTAAACCCTGTCTTTTCCTCCTCAGGTGAGCTACTACTTCCCTCTGAAGACGTTGTGGCGGTCCTTCTTCGCCGCCCTGGTGGCGGCGTTCACCCTGCGCTCCATCAACCCGTTCGGGAACAGCCGTCTGGTGCTGTTCTACGTGGAGTACCACACGCCCTGGTAGGAATAATAACGGTTCCATTTGTACCCTCTCAGAGTTAAATTAACATTGACTTTACATGGTTACATGGTTCTGTCCAATATAAACAGGTACATGGCAGAGCTGGTTCCGTTCATCCTGCTGGGCGTGTTCGGCGGGCTGTGGGGGACCCTCTTCATCCGGGCCAACATCGCCTGGTGCCGACGGCGCAAGACCACCCAGCTGGGCAGGTAGGAACCTCTAAGACCACCTCTAAGACCACCTCTAAGACCACCTCTAAACCCACCTCTAAGACCGCCTCTAAGACCGCCTCTAAGACCACCTCTAAGACCACCTCTAAGACCGCCTCTAAGACCGCCTCTAAGACCACCTCTAAGACCACCCAGCTGGGCAGGTAGGAACCTCTAAGACCGCCTCTAAGACCACCTCTAAACCCACCTCTAAGACCACCTCTAAGACCACCTCTAAGACCGCCTCTAAGACCACCTCTAAGACCACCTCTAAACCCACCTCTAAGACCACCTCTAAGACCACCCAGCTGGGCAGGTAACCACCGTTAACCTGTTCAAAACAGGAACCCCTTTTGGTGTTCCAAGCATTATGTTATACTTTAACTGTTGAAAAATAGCAGATCTACAAGCTATTTTTTTAAAGTCGTGAAACTGTGCCTCAAATCTTTGTTATATGTATTTGGTCCGCAACCACCAGGTACCCGGTTCTGGAGGTGGTTCTGGAGGTGGTTCTGGAGGTGACACTAAACCCTGTTCCCTCCCCCAGGTACCCGGTTCTGGAGGTGACTTGCATCACGGCCCTGGTGGCGTTCCCTAACCCGTACACGCGGCGCAGCACGTCGGAGCTGTGCGACTACGTCAACAACCCCAACATGTCGCGGCCCGTGGACGACATCCCCGACAGGCCCGCGGGCTCCGGGGTCTACAGCGCCCTCTGGCAGCTGGCGCTGGCGCTGGTCTTCAAGATCGTCATCACCATCTTCACGTTCGGCATGAAGGTATATTAATAATATTATTATTATTATTATATTATTATTATTATTATTATTCACGTTCGGCATGAAGGTATATTAATAATAAATATTATTATATTATTATTATTATTCACGTTCGGCATGAAGGTATACCGTCTCTTAAACCCCATTTAGGCCTCAGAATTAGACCTCAAAATTAAAAACAAATATTCTAAATCCTCTTCACTATTTTTGAAAGTTCATAGCGCGCCACTCGGTGGCGTGCTATGAGCTTGTAGATCTGCTATTTTTCAATAGCTAAATAATAACATATTTACAATAATAATATTTAAAACACCAAAAGGGGTTCCTGCGGTTAAATTAGGGTTAAATAACTAAGCCCATTTAAAAAGAAAAAAGGCTTCTAAACTGTTTCTACAGCTCCATCTCAATGAATTAGAATATTTTGTAAAAGTTCATTTTCACCTGTAATATAATTAAAAAAGTGAAACTTCCATTCCATTATTCTCAACTCATAAAGTGAAGTATTTAAAACATTTTTTTGTTTTAATCTTGATGAGCTACAGAGTACAGCTCATGAAAATAAAATCATCATCATTCATCTCAATGAATTAGAATATTTTACGAGACCACTAAAAAAATGATTTTTTTAAAACGAGAAATGTCGACCATCTGAAAAGTATATTAATGTATGCAGTTACTACTTGGTCTGGGCTACTTTTGAACACATTATTTCACACATTTTCACCCCCCCCCCTTTTCCCCTCACTGTATATTCTGTTTCTTTTCCCTTTTTGCTTCCTTTATGATGAATTCCTGTTCTGTTCTTTAACTATATAGAAGTGTCTATTTGTACGTCTCTAAATGTTTTGATGAATTGAACATGGACCCTGTTGTATTAGTGTAATGCTTAATTGGGTCGTCCACTCACAGTTAACAGTCTTTGTATTGAGTTTGTGCTTGAAATGTACTGTAATTCTACAAACTGTTAATAAATATTTCAATCAATCAATCAATCAATCAATGGGGCGTGGCATGGAGGTGATCAGCCTGTGGCACTGTTGAGGTGTTCTGGAAGCCCAGGTCTGCTTTGATAACAGCCGTAAATAAATTTTAGTCAGACAGTCAGTGTGTGTCCAGTGGAAACCTCTATGAATCTGATCTCAGGTCAGAATGGGTTAATTGTTCAGTCTCATGTCTCACATGTCTCCCCCTCCCCCATGTGCCCCTCCCCCTCCCCCAGATCCCGTCGGGCCTGTTCATCCCCAGCATGGCGGTGGGCGCCATCGCCGGGCGCATGGTGGGCATCGCCGTGGAGCAGATGGCGTTCCACCACCACGACTGGATCATCTTCAAGAACTGGTGCCGCCCGGGAGCCGACTGCGTCACCCCCGGACTCTACGCCATGGTGGGGGGGGGGGGCCTGTCTGGGTGAGTGTTAGACTCTACACCATGGTGGTGGGGGGGGGGGGGCTGTCTGGGTGAGTGTTAAGGCTCATACATAGTCTGGGTTTTCGGTGGTGAGGTGACCACCGAACTACAACATGACGTCACTGAGCCGCGGTGAAGAGAAAACCACCGCCACCGCTCCAGCCCTTCTCTCTGTTTTTACTCACCACCGCTCAACGTTATTTCAGCTCCGGTGGTCAGCTCACCACCGGAGCGGTGGTCACCTCACCACCGCCGCTCGCCGTGCTCACGCAGGTGAGAGAGAGGGAGACAGACGCCGTCGGTTGGTTTTGGTCGCAGGAAAATTAACCCATTCTGACCTGAGATCAGATTCTAAAATATGTCTTCTACATCCTGACAGTTTCATTATTAACCCATTCTGACCTGAGATCAGATTCTAAAAGTGTCTTCGATTTTTCAAAAATAGCAGACCTACAAGCTCGTAGTGCGCCACTCGGTGTCGCGCTATGAGTTTGTAGATCTGCTATTTTTCAATAGCTAAAGCACGACATGATGCTAACACCAAATGTGGGTCAAAAAATGGGTTAACCCGTTTTGACCTGAGATCAGATTCTAAAAACGTCGTCTACATCCTGACAGTTTTCTGAAAAAGTTATGTTTCTATGTCAGTCGTTCTTCGATTTTTTTCAAAAATAGCAGACCTACAAGCTCATAGCGCGCCACTCGGTGGCGCGCTATGAGCTTGTAGATCTGCTATTTTTCAATAGCTAAAGCATAACATGATGCTGACACCAAAAGGGGTTCCCGCCCCAAAATGGGTTAAATGATTTTTAGTTTTAGACGTTTTTTGTCTCTCGAATGTATAGTTTTCGTTTAGTTTTTAGTCACATTTTAGTCGACCCGGAATGTCTTGGTGTTAAGTCTAGTTTTAGTCGACTAAATGTCATAAGATTTCAGTCGACTAAATCTATGGTTGATTTAGTCGACTAAAATGTATTTTGGCGGGCCTTGATGCCGTCGTAATGGCTGATTTTACACTCAAAAACATTGTTTAATAACTGTCCTCCTGTAGGACAGCGCCACCTAGAGGGTTAGGCTCTTCATCTGGTCAAACTCAAGATGTCAGTGATCCACCCACTTAAATAGACACCCACGGCCACGGGTTTGATTGATTGATTGAAATATTTATTAACAGTTTGTAGAATTACAGTACATTTCAAGTACAAACTCAATACAAAGACTGTTAACTGTGAGTGGACGACCCAATTAAGCATTACACTTGTTTACAACAGGGTCCACATTGTTCAATTCATCAAAACATTAAGAGACATACAAATAGACATTTCTATGTAGTTAAAGAACAGAACAGGAATTCATCATATAGGAAGCAAAAGGGAAAAGATACATATACAGTGAGGGGAAAGGGGGGGGGGGGGGTAGGGGGATTCAGATTTTACAGAGGCCAGTTTCGAATTGCAGCCATCCGTAGGTGCCCTTTGAGAGCGGTTTTGAAGGAGTCAAGAGATTCACATGTCTTAATGACTGTTGGTAGGGCGTTTCACATTTTGGTGGCATAGGAGCGAAAATAATTTAGTCCCTTGTTTGTGCCGAATCTGGGTTGTACATGGTTTGTTGCACTCCCTCTGGTGTTGTGGGTGTGGACTTCGTTTACATTAAGGAAGTATCTAGACAGGTACATGGGTATCTTGGTGGTGTATCGAATCTTGTGGACCAGACCCATTGCAAGATGCTGTACTCACGTTAGTAGTCAGTGGGTGGAACCAACACAACATGGTCATTAGATCAATTAATGAAATATCATTAAATACAGTACAAATACACATTTCTCAAATCCACAACAGTGGAATAAGCAAAAGGACATTGTGAAGTTGCCCGAGGGCCAAGGCTCCAAAAACGTCAGCGATGCTTTTTGTGGATTTTATTTCTCCCAACTTCAGCTCCGGTGCAGATATTCACAATGAAAGAATATCAAACTGCAAAAACAATACTGGCCAAAAGTACAAAATGAAGAACTCAAGAATACCTAATGCAAAACTTAGGACAATGGAAAAATAACCAAACTGCACTAGGCTATGCCCCTGGACTGGGCCCTAGCAGCTCTCTCACTGGGCTGTCAGCATGATGCCTGCCCGAGCATCACTGACTAGCTCTGCCTGCAGTCTCCCCTTTATAGGGGAGGATCCTACCACCCACAGAGAAGCAATTAACCATACACAGCTTACCTTAATCAGTGTGTGTGTGTGTGTATAGGGCACGGGCTGCCCCGTGGAATGCACTTCCCATTGCAGTCAGAACTGCAGCATCACTCCCAGTCTTTGATACAGACTTATAGCATGTTATGTAGACAGCACTATAATTGCATTGTATGTAGTCATAGCACGGCATAGTACATATGTATAGCATAGTAGTATATATGTATAGTTTATATGTATAGTTTCATTATATAGATATTTTACCGTCCCCGGGACGTCGGGACGCCGTTAATCTCGAGCCCTGATATGTATAGTTTATATGTAATGTTTCATTATATAGATATTCCACCGTTACTTTCATAGCTTACGCATGTTTCTTGATAAATGTTTTTATGTGATGTATTCCCATGCTTTTTTTGTTCTTGCTTAATGTAAGTCACTCTGGATTAAGAGAGTCTGCTAAATGCCTAAATTGTAAAATGTGACAGACATCATGATTATTATAGAATCTAAGACCGTGATTCACATAATCAGGTATTATTACTTTGGCAACAATTCAAATATATACAGCATACGATAAATAAATTATTTAAAAAAATGGCTGATGGGGAAGTCCTCGTTCATTCCCTTTGGGGACATTGTATTTAAAGTGTAAATCCAAAAGGATTCACGTTGTAGCAACAATCTATTCAGATCCCCTCCTCGCCTGCATGGGGTGTGTGTGTGTGTGTGTGTGTGTGTGTGTGTGTGTGTGTGTGTGTGTGTGTGTGTGTGTGTGTGTGTGTGAGCGCGCGTGTGCGTGTGCGCGCGTGTGTCGTGCGCCCATGCAACCATTCGGGTGTGATTGACCATGAACATGTTTACTGCACCCCCGGCTTCTAAAGGTCACAGCCTTTGGATACATAATAACCCATGAGTGTGTGTCTCTGGGTGCGCTCAACTGCTCTGAAGAAGATTAGTAGTAAACAGAGAGCAGCCACAGATGTGCAACGCTCGCTCACACACACACACAAACCTGTCCTCTCCTCAGAGGCTCAGGTGTGTAGCCTGAAGCCCAATCTCAAAGACAGTTGATCAACAAGGTTAAATCAGGCTCTCTCATTTTAACCTCCTCTCTCTGTGTCTCTCTCCCCCCATGCAGTCCACGGCTTCGTCGTCCCTGCTCTCCATGAGGCCCCAGACCCCCCCGCGGGGACGACGAGGAGGAGGACGGCGTGGACGTGCCTGACGGACAGGCGGCGTGGAAAAAGGCCCCGCCCCCCCTGCCCACCCCGGAGGAGAAGATGAGGCAGGTGGCCAAGAACGTGCCCACAGACATTGTCCCTATCAACGTCACAGGTAGGACACCACCAACCGCCCTCCTCCAGTCATCTGATTATCTCTTTTGGACATCTAGTTTTCCTTTCGCCCTTTGGACATCTAGTGACCAGACCCTGTGAGCGGTGCCGTCATTCATCATAAAATATATTAGTTCTGTGTCATGTTCTAGCGCCGCCCCACACCACCCACCTAGTCTCATTAGCGTGACCTTCCTATTTGAGGCTGGTTTGGCCTCATCCAATCTAATGTTCTCACCTACTACTACTACATTATTAACCTTTTCACTGTCCGTTGATGTTTCTGTGCTTTGAGTGGATACATTGTATCTGCCCAGCCACAGTGAATGAAGCTGTATGTCTGCCAGCCTCGTCTCCTTTACTATTCCGTTTTTATCTCCCCTCCCACAAACTGACTGTGTGTGTGTGTGTGTGTGTGTGTGTGTGTGTGTGTGTGTGTGTGTGTGTGTGTGTGTGTGTGTGTGTGTGTGTGTGTGTGTGTGTGTGTGTGTGTGTGTGTGTGTGTGTGTGTGTGTGTGTGTGTGTGTGTGTGTGTGTGTGTGTGTGTGTGTGTGTGTGTGTGTGTGTGTGTGTGATGCGGATCCTGAAAAGGTTTCCTCTCAGCCGCCCCCTCCCCGAGGCTCTGAGTCAATCTACCGCTGCGGAATGGATCGAGGGGCAATTGTGTTACGTACGTGACATAATTCAGCCCCAGCTCAGCTCCAGTACAACCCGGGTGCGCCACAAACGTGTGAGTAGGAACAAACTTTCCTTCTTGTGGCAGCACAGACGATCGAAAGCGATTCAGATCATTCTAAATGACAGCGAGTACCCCGACCCGCCTCCCTGCCCCAGTGACGCCACGATGGTTAAAAACCACTATGAAAATAAATGTCGCAGCCAGACAATGATCAGTGATCCACTCCCATTACCACCGTGGGAAAATAGCCTACAACCAGTACGGCCCGCTGCCTTTCCCATCACCTCCCACTTTACACCTGATGAAGTAGGGTCTGTTTTGCACAGCCTACCAAATGACAGGGCTAGTGGCATAGATGGGGTAACCTATGAAAGTCTTAAGACTGCACAGTCATGTGAGAAATTAACATCCATCTTTAATGTCTGCCTGGACAATAAGAGAGTGCCCGAATCCTGGAAAGGAGCCATGATTCACCGTATCCCAAAAAAAGACAATGTACCTGATGATCCATCTACATGGAGAGACATTTCCCTCCTCCCCACCATCTATAAAGTGTTCATGAAATGTATCCTGTCTCGTGTGCTTCCCTGGCTGACAGACAATAGGTGAATCCCAATTGGGAGTGTAGACACTGAGCAGTGCGTATTTCTGGGTATATGACGTCACAGCGCCGCGCCGGAGTGCTTCCCAATCCAAAGGGCTCTAAATACTCGTTCATCCAGTGCACTAGGGCCACGCACTATTTTTCCCCGCCCGAGCCCGCTTCCAAAGACCAGTGGGGATGTACCCAATTTAGAATCAATAAATCTACCTGGGGTATTTATTGACATTATTAGGGATGTGTATGAAACATCATTCATACAAGTCATCTGTGGGAAACAGCTGACAGACCCAATACCTCTCCAAGTAGGCATTACAACAGGCTGCCCATGGAGTGCCATTAACTTTGTTCTTGCCATCAATGGGTGGATTAAGTGGTTGTGTGACTGTGCCCCACCCAATGTGCTGTCCCCAAACCCCATCCAGGGTTATGAGGACCACGTACAGTTAGCCTCTCGGGAAGAGAGTGTTATTAAAAACATGCTCGCTAGAACAGATAGATTTCTGGACTGGTCCGGTCTAGAGGCAAAACACACTAAGTGTGCTGTTCTCTACCAGAGGCCTAGTGGTGGCAACCGCTGGTATAAGTCTGAGGCTGACAAAACCCCTGAGTTCACCATCAACTCAAAGCCCATACGTGTGTATGACCTACATGAGTCATACAACTACCTAGGGCATAGGTTTAATATTGCAGGGGAATGGAAAGAACAGGTTGAGTACATTACATCTGAGTTTACAGCTAGGCTGAACCTGATTGACGCTTCACCACTACCACTGCTGATGAAGTTGGAGGCTATCAGGCAGGTCGCCCTGACTAGAGTACAACACCTCTTCTCCAACGTTCATCTGGCATGTAAAACACTTAGTGATCTAAATGACAGTGTAGTTCACTCTGTGAGGAAGTGGTTCGGGCTCAACACCCACACCACCAGAGACATTATTTTCCAGTCCAAACAGGACGTTGGGTTTGGCGTGCCGAACGTGGAGTGGATATATAACGCCACAAGGCTGGCTCACTTGATAAACATGCTAAACAGTGATGACACGACTGTCAGGGAACTTTCTAGATCTTCTCTGTTTCTAGATATGAAACGGCGTAAAGTGCCGTCCTGGCAGCAGAGGGCGAGCCAAGTTTCCTGGGGCCCAACCTTAAAATGGACTCACATGCTACTGGGTTTGGGGTGTCGTCAGATTGGCCTGACCTCAATGACCTCTGTGTGAGAACTGGAGTATCTCTGTGCTGGGTTTGACCTGACTCTCAATCTGTAGCAGTTTCTGAGGACATTATTACCAGCTGTTCGATCTCAGTAAGGAGTACTGTATACTGTAATTGATACGGAACACCATGTATCACCAGTCAATGCACGGAGGTACCTTATAATGCTACAACAGCAAAAACAACAACAACACTGGACTGGTTTAAAACTACAGGGGAAGCTAGCTTGCCTTCCCGATGCAGACCACACCGTATCTCATACAATATTCAAGAATTATGCAGTCGATGAGGACATAGTCACCTTTACAGTCAAAGCCAGATTACAGGTCCTTCCAACCAGACTCAATCTCTCTCTGTGGTACCCTAACACGTTTCCTCCTCATTGTCTGCACCATGACCACACTCCACTTACAGAAACACTGTCACATATTCTTAATGGCTGCTATGTATATAAGGGGATGTACATTGCTCGGCACGACAGAATTGTTGACCTATTAGCTAAGGACATAAGTTCATATGTTTCATCATCTGCCAAAATGTATAAGCACTCACGTGTCTCAACTGCCATGTTCATGCACAATAATGAAAATGATGCTTTTTCAGATGTCACAGCTAATACACCAGATATTGTTGTTGTTGATGAGGACAGTAGAGAAGTGACCATTTTGGAAGTGGCATCATGTACATTTGACCACAGTCTGGAAGAGGCATTCCTTACCAAGGTGCTTAAGTACCAGCGTATTAAGGATGCTATTATGCAGCTTGGCTACAGATGTAAACTACTTGTGTTCATATTTGGAAGCCTCGGTAATGTCCACAAATCAGTCGTGAGGGGCCTGCAGATTGCAGGCATGCCCAAGCCGAGAGCTAAGGCATCGGCAAAATTCTGTTCAGTGTCTGCAATATTTGGCAGTCGCCATATATGGAGAAGGCGATGCTTTCTGTACCCGTGATCTGTATCTGAAGCACTTGTTATAGAGTTTTCTCAAGTTTGCGCATCCACTACTGTTTGTGTTCAAGACGTTTCTTGTAAAATGTGAATACAAATAAAGATGTTAAGTGTGTGTGTGTGTGTGTGTGTGTGTGTGTGTGTGTGTGTGTGTGTGTGTGTGTGTGTGTGTGTGTGTGTGTGTGTGTGTGTGTGTGTGTGTGTGTGTGTGTGTGTGTGTGTGTGTGTGTGTGTGTGTGTGTGTGTGTGTGTGTGTGTGTGTGTGTGTGTGTGTGCGCGCGCGCGCGCGTGTCTCAGGGAGCAGATCCTGCGTGTGAAGGGGGAGGAGGAGGGAATTCCTCTCCTGCTCGTGGGGAACAAGTCGGACCTGGAGGATCGGCGCCAGGTGTCGGCCGACGAGGTGACGAGCCGAGCCGCCGAATGGGGCGTCCAGTACGTGGAGACGTCGGCCAAGACGCGGAGGCGCGCCCTTTCATATTTACATGTCTATTTCAGCTCTGACACTTATTTCAGACATGCTCTAGTATGTGAAGAGTCTGCCTGTGCTATTAACTCTTTTAAGCTTTTCTCCATTGGTGAAAAGCTGGAGTTTGCGCGATGGCAGCAGGCTCTCAGTCAAATCTGGTCACATATTATATTATAATTATATAATGTATACCATATATTATGATATACATAATGCATATTATGCCAATCACTGTGTTGAGTCAAACTATTTCACCTTTCTATGTTGCCGTATACAGTTCAGCGCTACAATGGCACTGCTTTAAGCACAATCTGTACTTCATAATATATGTATAAAACAGTGGTTCCCAAACTTATTCATGTCCTCAAATTGACACAATTCTTTCCCGTGGACCCCCATTTGAAAAAATATGCCAGGGACCCCCATAAGAGAAGATTATTTAAAAGATATGCCAGAGACCCCCATAAGAGATTTTATTCGCAACCCGTTTAATGTCAAGGACTCCCAGTTTGACATGCATTAGTCTACGGACCCCCGTTTAATGGGGTTTCTCTCTCTGGGACCCCCAATTTATATTGTAAAATCAATGTTAATTTAACTCTGAGAGTGTACAAATTTGATGATGTGTCGAGTTGCTTTGCACAATTAGAGAGTACCATTTAGTTCCATGTGTTACACTCTCAGAGTTACAGACCCATAAGGGTTCCATTTGGTTCCTAACTATCATTTAGCTGGGGACCCCCTGGAACTCCCCCAAGGACCCCTGGGGGTCCCCGGACCCCACTTTGGGAACCACAGATTTAAAAGATGGATTTTTGGACGAAACAAAAGTATTTATTGTAAACCAAAAAGTGTAAAGCTTTACATTGCAATGATAGTAATGATTGCTATAGATGTTCAGTTAAAATCTATAGGCTATGTAGTCGGCCACCAACCAACCCCCCATCTGAACATCTGAACCCCCCCCCCCCCCCCCCCAGAAGCAAAGATATGAGTTAAAAACATTCGCTCTGAAAGGATATATATTCAAAGATTTGCACCACATTTTCTCGATTTATTTTTTCTCCAAAAATAGCAGATCTACAAGCACCGAGTGCCTATGAGCTTGTAGATCTGCTATTTTTCAATAGCTAAAGTGTAACATGATGCTTAAAACACCAAAAGGGGTTCCCGCCCAGAATGGGCCAACCTTAAGTCCAAAGTGTGTAATGAAAAGTGAAGTGTGAGTGAACATCTGTCCACTCTTTGTTGGTGTTAATTTAACCAAAATTGGACCCATCAGGGTTCATTTGGTTCCATTACTACACTCTTCAGAGTTCAAGTATTTGACTGTGAATGTACTGGTGTTTTATTTTTGTATTAGTTGCCGGTGTTTAAATTTCAAAGAAAAGGTTGAACATAAAATGTGTCGTATTGAGTTGTAATTCTGCATAGAATTGGTCTCGACCCAGGATTGTACTTTTTGCTCACGTTGTGCAATATTTATCGTATTGTATTGATGAGAAATCTACCCTGACCATGTTTAGGTCTAATATTGTAATAATAATAATAATATAGAGTGTATAATGAAAGATGTTCCATAATCATTCATAGCATTAAGGGCCCTTAATGCGTCTAAAGGTGTTTTCAAACGAGCAGTGATTTAAGGCGCCTATACTTCATTTTCAATGAGAACTGTGTTTTTTTGCTTTTTCCTGTACACGCGGAGAAGTCAACGACAAGCGCATTGACGCGGCCGCGGTCCCTACACTTTTTACATGAGGGTCCACCATGTTCAATTCATCATAACATTTAGAGGAGGTAAAAAGGAAAAAACATACTCTAGTCTATAGTGAGGGGAAAAAGGGGGTGGGTGGGTCAGGGTCCATTTTGTTCAACAAATAGCAGATCTACAAACCCCCCAATGCGTTGCATTCGCGACGCCTTGTGGGCTTGTAGATCTGCTATTTTCTACACCGTCATACCACGGTTCATAAATGTACCGATGGAAAGCGTGAAATAATATTATTAAATGTATAAATAAATAATGAATAATATTTTTAATTAGTTGGTTTATAGTTATTTGTTTTCGTTAATTCGTTATTTTTAGTTAGTCAGTTATTTTGCATGTGTTTAATATTATATATAGATAAAACTAATAGGGGAGATAACAGATAATGTATGATGAGACATCTAGATATGTGATATAATGCTCCCGGACTAATAAGAGAGATAACAGATCTACATCTAGATGGATGCTATGTATGTAAATCTAGATAAAATGTGTAGAATGTGATAAAGCTCAAGGACCAATAAGATAATAGAGGGTATATATGCACGTGACATCATCATCATCATAACTGTAAGTTATACAGGAATGCCCACTGCCCCACTGAGTGGCAAAAAACTACTTTCTGGCCTTGACAGCCCATACATCCAAACAGAAAAGTCCTATTTGATTGCATTAAATTACTTTAAACAACATTAAATTAACTTTGTCACTCAGTCTTCCACTCGATTTGCCATTCACTTTATGCATGTGCTGATGTGCATACCCTCTATAAGAGATAACGAGCAAACTTTGATCAATACAATATGGGTCCATTTGGACACACACACACACACACACGTTGCTTCGTCACAACAATGACTGTAACATTTAGAACATACACGCAAAATATTTGCCGCCTTGTGGTGACCACGGACACATGCAGAATACACAACTATGCATTCTAGCTGCTGGTGTTTATAACGATACTAATTATATAGCCTAACTATGAAGTTTATAACGATAATAATTATAAAACTATGAATTCTACTGGTGTTTATTTGGGGGTCCTTGACATGAAAAGGTTTGGGAACCACTGCTTTATGGTGTCGTCCACAGTTAACAGTTTTGTTTTGAGTTGTGCTTGAAATGTAGGCTACTGTAATTCTGCAATATGTCAATGTCAAACAATCAATCAGACAGGTCCATTTGGTTCCATTTGTACACTCTCAGAGTTAAATGAACATTGATATTACAATGTAAATGGGGGTCTCAGAGATATAAATGCCATTAAATGGGGGTCCGTAGACTAACGCATGTAAAACCGGGGGTCCTTGAAATGAAACGGGTTGAGAATCACTGCTATAGAGCCGTAAATATGGAACCAGTGCTTTGAGCTGCGTGTGTTGCAGAATGCATGGAAAAGTGGGTATTAACGCCATCTGGTGGTGGAATTTTACTGACAGATGTAGAACTATACTTCTTCCGTACAACAGTGTTTTACAGTCAGTCCGTCAAGTATGTGTTTAGTCAATTTATCTATCTTCATGGGTATTAATACGTGTTTAAGTGTTTTATTGTTGTTCTAAAAAATAGAAGATTATTTAACATAAACTGTCGATTCAAATAAAGCAAGTTTTACAACAAATAAAGTGTCTTTTTTACGTCATGAAGAGACACAGCTACTAGCTAGCTGCTCAGCTAGCGGCTAGCTGGCTAGCTAGTCTTCTGTGACTCGGCACTGCGGCTGCGCAGTCGTCGAAAACAGCCGATGTGTATTTCATCCGTACGACAGTGGCGCGCGTCGAAAACGGCATGTGTATTTCATCCGTAGGACGGTGACGCGCGTCGAAAACAGCATGTGTATTTCATCCGTACGACGGTGACGCGCGTCAAACAGCCGATGTGTATTTCATCCGTACGACGGTGACGCGCGTCGAAAACAGCATGTGTATTTCATCCGTACGACGGTGACGCGCGTCGAAAACAGCATGTGTATTTCATCCGTACGACGGTGACGCGCGTCAAACAGCCGATGTGTATTTCATCCGTACGACGGTGACGCGCGTCGAAAACAGCATGTGTATTTCATCCGTACGACGGTGACGCGCGTCGAAAACAGCATGTGTATTTCATCCGTACGACGGTGACGCGCGTCAAACAGCCGATGTGTATTTCATCCGTACGACGGTGACGCGCGTCAAACAGCCGATGTGTATTTCATCCGTACGACGGTGACGCGCGTCGAAAACAGCATGTGTATTTCATCCGTACGACGGTGACGCGCGTCGAAAACAGCTGATGTTTAGGGTTCGTACTTCGGCTGTTTTCGACGACTGCGCAGCCGCAGTGCCGACCCACATATGGTGTATGGGAAATGTAGTGTTTGAATGTAGTTCTATGGTCCATCCACATGTTTTACAGATCTAATTGGTCAATCCACATGTTTTACAGATCTATTGGTATTCATATGGGAAATGTAGTCCTGAAATGTAGTTCTTCCATCCACCCACATATGGTGTATGGGAAATGTAGTGTTTGAATGTAGTTCTATGGTCCATCCACATGTTTTACAGATCTAATTGGTCAATCCACATGTTTTACAGATCTATTGGTATTCATATGGGAAATGTAGTCCTGAAATGTAGTTCTTCCATCCACCCACATATGGTGTATGGGAAATGTAGTGTTTGAATGTAGTTCTATGGTCCATCCACATGTTTTACAGATCTAATTGGTCAATCCACATGTTTTACAGATCTATTGGTATTCATATAGGAAATGTAGTCCTGAAATGTAGTTCTTCCATCCACCCACATATGGTGTGGCGGGAGGGGTGCCGGACGCCATCCCATTGGCGGGAGGGGTGCCGGACGCCATCCCATTGGCAGGAGGGGTGCCGGATGCCATCCCATTGGTGGGAGGGGTGCCGGACGCCATCCCATTGGCGGGAGGGGTGCCGGATGCCATCCCATTGGGGGGAGGGGTGCCGGACGCCATCCCATTGGCGGGAGGGGTGCCGGACGCCATCCCATTGGCGGGAGGGGTGCCGGACGCCATCCCATTGGTGGGAGGGCTGCAGGACGCCATCCCATTGGCGGGAGGGGTGCAGGATGCCATCCCATTGGCGGCAGGGGTGCAGGATGCCATCCCATTGGGGGGAGGGGTGCCGGACGCCATCCCATTGGCGGGAGGGGTACAGGATGCCATCCCATTGGCGGGAGGGCTGCAGGATGCCATCCCATTGGCGGGAGGGGTGCCGGACGCCATCCCATTGGCGGGAGGGGTGCCGGACGCCATCCCATTGGCGGGAGGGGTGCCGGACGCCATCCCATTGGCGGGAGGGGTGCCGGACGCCATCCCATTGGCGGGAGGGGTGCCGGATGCCATCCCATTGGGGGGAGGGGTGCCGGACGCCATCCCATTGGCGGGAGGGCTGCAGGATGCCATCCCATTGGCGGCAGGGGTGCAGGATGCCATCCCATTGGCGGCAGGGGTGCAGGATGCCATCCCATTGGCGGGAGGGGTGCCGGACGCCATCCCATTGGTGGGAGGGCTGCAGGACGCCATCCCATTGGCGGGAGGGGTGCCGGATGCCATCCCATTGCCGGAGGGGTGCAGGATGCCATCCCATTGGCGGCAGGGGTGCAGGATGCCATCCCATTGGCGGGAGGGGTGCCGGACGCCATCCCATTGGTGGGAGGGCTGCAGGACGCCATCCCATTGGCGGGAGGGGTGCCGGATGCCATCCCATTGCCGGAGGGGTGCAGGATGCCATCCCATTGGGGGGAGGGGTGCCGGACGCCATCCCATTGGCGGGAGGGCTGCAGGATGCCATCCCATTGGGGGGAGGGGTGCCGCACGCCATCCCATTGGCGGGAGGGCTGCAGGATGCCATCCCATTGGGGGGAGGGGTGCCGCACGCCATCCCATTGGCGGGAGGGGTGCCGGATGCCATCCCATTGGCGGGAGGGGTGCCGGATGCCATCCCATTGGCGGGAGGGGTGCAGGATGCCATCCCATTGGCGGGAGGGGTGCCGGACGCCATCCCATTGGCGGGAGGGGTGCAGGATGCCATCCCATTGGCGGCAGGGGTGCAGGATGCCATCCCATTGGGGGGAGGGGTGCCGGACGCCATCCCATTGGCGGCAGGGGTGCAGGATGCCATCCCATTGGGGGGAGGGGTGCCGGACGCCATCCCATTGGCGGGAGGGGTGCCGGACGCCATCCCATTGGCGGGAGGGGTGCCGGACGCCATCCCATTGGTGGGAGGGCTGCAGGACGCCATCCCATTGGCGGGAGGGGTGCAGGATGCCATCCCATTGGCGGCAGGGGTGCAGGATGCCATCCCATTGGGGGGAGGGGTGCCGGATGCCATCCCATTGGGGGGAGGGGTGCCGGACGCCATCCCATTGGCGGGAGGGGTGCAGGATGCCATCCCATTGGCGGCAGGGGTGCAGGATGCCATCCCATTGGGGGGAGGGGTGCAGGATGCCATCCCATTGGCGGCAGGGGTGCAGGATGCCATCCCATTGGGGGGAGGGGTGCCGGACGCCATCCCATTGGCGGGAGGGGTGCCGGACGCCATCCCATTGGTGGGAGGGCTGCAGGACGCCATCCCATTGGCGGGAGGGGTGCAGGATGCCATCCCATTGGCGGCAGGGGTGCAGGATGCCATCCCATTGGGGGGAGGGGTGCCGGACGCCATCCCATTGGCGGGAGGGGTGCAGGATGCCATCCCATTGGCGGGAGGGCTGCAGGATGCCATCCCATTGGCGGGAGGGGTGCCGGATGCCATCCCATTGGGGGGAGGGGTGCCGGACGCCATCCCATTGGCGGGAGGGGTGCCGGACGCCATCCCATTGGCGGGAGGGGTGCCGGACGCCATCCCATTGGCGGGAGGGGTGCCGGATGCCATCCCATTGGCGGGAGGGGTGCAGGATGCCATCCCATTGGCGGGAGGGCTGCAGGATGCCATCCCATTGGCGGGAGGGGTGCCGGATGCCATCCCATTGGGGGGAGGGGTGCCGGACGCCATCCCATTGGCGGGAGGGGTGCCGGACGCCATCCCATTGGCGGGAGGGGTGCAGGATGCCATCCCATTGGCGGGAGGGCTGCAGGATGCCATCCCATTGGCGGGAGGGGTGCCGGATGCCATCCCATTGGGGGGAGGGGTGCCGGACGCCATCCCATTGGCGGGAGGGGTGCCGGACGCCATCCCATTGGCGGGAGGGGTGCCGGATGCCATCCCATTGGGGGGAGGGGTGCCGGACGCCATCCCATTGGCGGGAGGGCTGCAGGATGCCATCCCATTGGCGGCAGGGGTGCAGGATGCCATCCCATTGGCGGCAGGGGTGCAGGATGCCATCCCATTGGCGGGAGGGGTGCCGGACGCCATCCCATTGGTGGGAGGGCTGCAGGACGCCATCCCATTGGCGGGAGGGGTGCCGGATGCCATCCCATTGCCGGAGGGGTGCAGGATGCCATCCCATTGGCGGCAGGGGTGCAGGATGCCATCCCATTGGCGGGAGGGGTGCCGGACGCCATCCCATTGGTGGGAGGGCTGCAGGACGCCATCCCATTGGCGGGAGGGGTGCCGGATGCCATCCCATTGCCGGAGGGGTGCAGGATGCCATCCCATTGGGGGGAGGGGTGCCGGACGCCATCCCATTGGCGGGAGGGCTGCAGGATGCCATCCCATTGGGGGGAGGGGTGCCGCACGCCATCCCATTGGGGGGAGGGGTGCCGCACGCCATCCCATTGGCGGGAGGGGTGCCGGATGCCATCCCATTGGCGGGAGGGGTGCCGGATGCCATCCCATTGGCGGGAGGGGTGCAGGATGCCATCCCATTGGCGGGAGGGGTGCCGGACGCCATCCCATTGGCGGGAGGGGTGCAGGATGCCATCCCATTGGCGGCAGGGGTGCAGGATGCCATCCCATTGGGGGGAGGGGTGCCGGACGCCATCCCATTGGCGGCAGGGGTGCAGGATTCCATCCCATTGGGGGGAGGGGTGCCGGACGCCATCCCATTGGCGGGAGGGGTGCCGGACGCCATCCCATTGGCGGGAGGGGTGCCGGACGCCATCCCATTGGTGGGAGGGCTGCAGGACGCCATCCCATTGGCGGGAGGGGTGCAGGATGCCATCCCATTGGCGGCAGGGGTGCAGGATGCCATCCCATTGGGGGGAGGGGTGCCGGATGCCATCCCATTGGGGGGAGGGGTGCCGGACGCCATCCCATTGGCGGGAGGGGTGCAGGATGCC
Organism: Protomyctophum parallelum; assembly: GCF_964188405.1. Taxonomy (NCBI): domain Eukaryota; kingdom Metazoa; phylum Chordata; class Actinopteri; order Myctophiformes; family Myctophidae; genus Protomyctophum; species Protomyctophum parallelum. The sequence goes on along the minus strand of NC_139707.1, from coordinate 447,860 downwards.
ATCCCATTGGCGGCAGGGGTGCAGGATGCCATCCCATTGGGGGGAGGGGTGCAGGATGCCATCCCATTGGCGGCAGGGGTGCAGGATGCCATCCCATTGGGGGGAGGGGTGCCGGACGCCATCCCATTGGCGGGAGGGGTGCCGGACGCCATCCCATTGGTGGGAGGGCTGCAGGACGCCATCCCATTGGCGGGAGGGGTGCAGGATGCCATCCCATTGGCGGCAGGGGTGCAGGATGCCATCCCATTGGGGGGAGGGGTGCCGGACGCCATCCCATTGGCGGGAGGGGTGCAGGATGCCATCCCATTGGCGGGAGGGCTGCAGGATGCCATCCCATTGGCGGGAGGGGTGCCGGATGCCATCCCATTGGGGGGAGGGGTGCCGGACGCCATCCCATTGGCGGGAGGGGTGCCGGACGCCATCCCATTGGCGGGAGGGGTGCCGGACGCCATCCCATTGGCGGGAGGGGTGCCGGATGCCATCCCATTGGCGGGAGGGGTGCAGGATGCCATCCCATTGGCGGCAGGGGTGCAGGATGCCATCCCATTGGGGGGAGGGGTGCCGGACGCCATCCCATTGGCGGGAGGGGTGCCGGACGCCATCCCATTGGCGGGAGGGGTGCCGGACGCCATCCCATTGGCGGGAGGGGTGCAGGGTGCCATCCCATTGGCGGCAGGGGTGCAGGATGCCATCCCATTGGGGGGAGGGGTGCCGGACGCCATCCCATTGGCGGGAGGGGTGCCGGACGCCATCCCATTGGCGGGAGGGGTGCAGGATGCCATCCCATTGGCGGCAGGGGTGCAGGATGCCATCCCATTGGGGGGAGGGGTGCCGGACGCCATCCCATTTGCGGGAGGGGTGCCGGACGCCAGGGGTGCAGGATGCCATCCCATTGCCGGAGGGGTGCAGGATGCCATCCCATTGGCGGCAGGGCTATGCCATCCCATTGGCGGGAGGGGTGCAGGATGCCATCCCATTGGCGGGAGGGGTGCCGGACGCCATCCCATTGGCGGGAGGGGTGCAGGATGCCATCCCATTGGCGGCAGGGCTGCAGGATGCCATCCCATTGGCGGGAGGGGTGCAGGATGCCATCCCATTGGCGGGAGGGCTGCAGGATGCCATCCCATTGGCGGGAGGGGTGCCGGATGCCATCCCATTGGGGGGAGGGGTGCCGGACGCCATCCCATTGGCGGGAGGGGTGCCGGACGCCATCCCATTGGCGGGAGGGGTGCCGGATGCCATCCCATTGGGGGGAGGGGTGCCGGACGCCATCCCATTGGCGGGAGGGCTGCAGGATGCCATCCCATTGGCGGGAGGGGTGCCGGACGCCATCCCATTGGTGGGAGGGCTGCAGGACGCCATCCCATTGGCGGGAGGGGTGCCGGATGCCATCCCATTGCCGGAGGGGTGCAGGATGCCATCCCATTGGCGGCAGGGCTGCAGGATGCCATCCCATTGGCGGGAGGGGTGCAGGATGCCATCCCATTGGCGGGAGGGGTGCCGGACGCCATCCCATTGGCAGGAGGGGTGCAGGATGCCATCCCATTGGCGGCAGGGGTGCAGGATGCCATCCCATTGGGGGGAGGGGTGCCGGACGCCATCCCATTGGCGGGAGGGGTGCAGGATGCCATCCCATTGGCGGGAGGGGTGCCGGACGCCATCCCATTGGCGGGAGGGGTGCAGGATGCCATCCCATTGGCGGCAGGGGTGCAGGATGCCATCCCATTGGGGGGAGGGGTGCCGGACGCCATCCCATTGGCGGGAGGGGTGCAGGATGCCATCCCATTGGCGGGAGGGGTGCAGGATGCCGTCCCATTGGCGGCAGGGGTGCAGGATGCCATCCCATTGGGGGGAGGGGTGCCGGACGCCATCCCATTGGCGGGAGGGGTGCCGGACGCCATCCCATTGGCGGGAGGGGTGCCGGATGCCATCCCATTGGCGGGAGGGCTGCAGGATGCCATCCCATTGGCGGGAGGGGTGCAGGATGCCATCCCATTGGCGGCAGGGGTGCAGGATGCCATCCCATTGGGGGGAGGGGTGCCGGACGCCATCCCATTGGCGGGAGGGGTGCCGGACGCCATCCCATTGGCGGGAGGGGTGCCGGACGCCATCCCATTGGCGGGAGGGCTGCAGGATGCCATCCCATTGGGGGGAGGGGTGCCGGACGCCATCCCATTGGCGGGAGGGCTGCAGGATGCCATCCCATTGGCGGGAGGGGTGCCGGACGCCATCCCATTGGCCATCCCATTGGCATCCTGCACCCCTGCCGCCAATGGGATGGCGTCCGGCACCCCTCCCCCCAATGGGATGGCATCCTGCACCCCTGCCGCCAATGGGATGGCATCCTGCACCCCTCCCGCCAATGGGATGGCGTCCGGCACCCCTCCCGCCAATGGGATGGCATCCTGCACCCCTCCCGCCAATGGGATGGCGTCCGGCACCCCTCCCCCCAATGGGATGGCATCCTGCACCCCTGCCGCCAATGGGATGGCATCCTGCACCCCTCCCGCCAATGGGATGGCGTCCGGCACCCCTCCCGCCAATGGGATGGCATCCTGCACCCCCTCCCGCCAATGGGATGGCATCCTGCACCCCCTGCCGCCAATGGGATGGTATCCTGCACCCCTCCCGCCAATGGGATGGCATCCTGCACCCCTCCCGCCAATGGGATGGCATCCTTTAGCCCTCCCGCCAATGGGATGGCATCCTGCACCCCTCCCGCCAATGGGATGGCATCCTGCACCCCTCCCGCCAATGGGATGGCGTCCGGCACCCCTCCCACCAATGGGATGGCATCCTGCACCCCCTGCCGCCAATGGGATGGTATCCTGCACCCCTCCCGCCAATGGGATGGCATCCTGCACCCCTCCCGCCAATGGGATGGCATCCTTTAGCCCTCCCGCCAATGGGATGGCATCCTGCACCCCCTGCCGCCAATGGGATGGTATCCTGCACCCCTCCCGCCAATGGGATGGCGTCCGGCACCCCTCCCGCCAATGGGATGGCATCCTGCACCCCTCCCGCCAATGGGATGGCGTCCGGCACCCCTCCCCCCAATGGGATGGCATCCTGCACCCCTGCCGCCAATGGGATGGCATCCTGCACCCCTCCCGCCAATGGGATGGCGTCCGGCACCCCTCCCCCCAATGGGATGGCATCCTGCACCCCTGCCGCCAATGGGATGGCATCCTGCACCCCTCCCGCCAATGGGATGGCGTCCGGCACCCCTCCCGCCAATGGGATGGCATCCTGCACCCCCTGCCGCCAATGGGATGGTATCCTGCACCCCTCCCGCCAATGGGATGGCATCCTGCACCCCTCCCGCCAATGGGATGGCATCCTTTAGCCCTCCCGCCAATGGGATGGCATCCTGCACCCCTCCCGCAGAGTCTCACACCTCCATGAAGAGTCCAGAACCTCCTCCTGGAGCCCACACCTCCATGAAGACCCCAGAACCTCCAGAACCGTGTAAACCTGGAGCTCTCCCAAACCCCCTCCCTCCCCATATTTGAACCAGAGACGGGTGGAAACCTTTTTCTGCGGTAACACTTTTCTGTGTAGCTTTCCGTTTTTTTAAACAGCTTTTGTCCCCCCTCAAGATTTGACATTGACAATGAACGGAGAAATGACGTCAGAATTCCTCTAAATATGACGTAAATTAAACATTAAACGCCGTTGACGTTGAAGGGAAAATGTACGTCATGTGTAAAAGCAAATCAGCAAACCAATCACAGGCAACAGGCATTTTGATTGGCCAGTATGAGATGATGCATCATGATGTACGATGATAAGAGCGCCCCTCACTTCACACGGGTGTGATTTTTTTTTTTTTTAACCAGAGACTGTAAGAACAATACGTCACTGAGGGGCGTGGCTTCTCTCAGCACAGCCAATAGGAGCCCTAGAGAGGGGCGGTGCTTCTCTCACTACAGCCAATAGGAGCCCTAGAACTTTATCATCAATTTAAACATTTGTGGGACCATAATTTACAAAACCACATATCCTAACCCTTTACATATTAAAACACATTCATCGCCTGGGGGGTATTAAGGACTACAAAATCAGAGGAGGTAGGGTTAAGGACTACTAAATCAGAGCACCCAGCGATTTACAGAACGGAGCACATTTAGCGACGCACCAGGCGCTATCCCAGATGAAGCTGAAGTAGCTAGATGTAGCCAAAATACACCCGGGGCGATCGACAACAACGGGAGATATGAATCATTGTACTGCGACTAGCAACTGGACCGCGGTGGGCCACATAATCTTTGCTTAGAATTGGACGGAATGATTTAGATCAAGAGTTATTCACGTTTTAAGATTTTCGATCTCGTCGGCTAAAATGGGTGGAACATTTGCGATGATGTCCCAACTGGAAAATAACATTGAATGTTGTGCAACAGACACTCCCAGCCTGTGGAACGATGCGATCGGTTTTGATATCAATAAATCTTCGTCCTTTTATTAATCTCCGTCCTGAGCACTGGGCGTTACTAATTGATAGAACGGAGAACTCCGTCCTTGCGACCATGAGACCAGTTTCTGAAACGGTCTATACTGATATGGTATTTCTAGGGTTAAGGTTTCATACAGGGTTACATTTCTACGACATTCTGAACACACCGCTGGGCAAAATGCTAGCATTCTGAACACATCGCTGGGCAAAACGCTAGCATTCCGCATGTGTAGCTTTTTTCGTACTTTTCACACATTTATACGTGAAACATGTCAGTTGTATATTTACATGTGAATATCAGGCATTGTATTGTGCATTGTTTGCATAACTTTTCAGAATGAAAATTGGATAAAGCCAGAAGTCATCATTCTTTATCTATAGTACAGATATATTATAGATACAATAATCATTCTTATTTCATTTTGTTCATGTTTAAAACGAGGAAATATTCAATATCTATAGGCTATGTGAACACGTTTTAAATGCCAAATTCTGGTTTTATTTTTTATTTGTTGTACCTTTTGTTGGGGGTCCCCCAGGTCAAATATGATCATTTTGGGGGTCCCCAGGTCAAATATGATCATTTTGAGCCATAGAGTCAATGTGGGGGTCCATATGCTGATTAGAGTCGATGTGGGGGTCCATATGCTGATTAGAGTCAATGTGGGGGTCCATATGCTGATTAGAGTCAATGTGGGGGTCCATAGAGCTGATTAGAGTCGATGTGGGGGTCCATAGAGCTGATTAGAGTCAATGTGGGGGTCCATATGCTGATTAGAGTCAATGTGGGGGTCCATAGGGCTGATTAGAGTCGATGTGGGGGTCCATATGCTGATTAGAGTCAATGTGGGGGTCCATATGCTGATTAGAGTCGATGTGGGGGTCCATAGGGCTGATTAGAGTCAATGTGGGGGTCCATATGCTGATTAGAGTCGATGTGGGGGTCCATATGCTGATTAGAGTCAATGTGGGGGTCCATAGGGCTGATTAGAGTCAATGTGGGGGTCCATATGCTGATTAGAGTCAATGTGGGGGTCCATAGAGCCGATTAGAGTCAATGTGGGGGTCCATAGAGCTGATTAGAGTCAATGTGGGGGTCCATATGCTGATTAGAGTCAATGTGGGGGTCCATATGCTGATTAGAGTCAATGTGGGGGTCCATAGGGCTGATTAGAGTCAATGTGGGGGTCCATAGAGCTGATTAGAGTCGATGTGGGGGTCCATAGAGCTGATTAGAGTCGATGTGGGGGTCCATATGCTGATTAGAGTCAATGTGGGGGTCCATATGCTGATTAGAGTCGATGTGGGGGTCCATATGCTGATTAGAGTCGATGTGGGGGTCCATATGCTGATTAGAGTCGATGTGGGGGTCCATAGGGCTGATTAGAGTCGATGTGGGGGTCCATAGAGCCGATTAGAGTCAATGTGGGGGTCCTTAGAGCCGATTAGAGTCAATGTGGGGGTCCATATGCTGATTAGAGTCGATGTGGGGGTCCATAGAGCCGATTAGAGTCAATGTGGGGGTCCATAGAGCCGATTAGAGTCAATGTGGGGGTCCATATGCTGATTAGAGTCGATGTGGGGGTCCATATGCTGATTAGAGTCGATGTGGGGGTCCATAGGGCTGATTAGAGTCAATGTGGGGGTCCATATGCTGATTAGAGTCAATGTGGGGGTCCATATGCTGATTAGAGTCGATGTGGGGGTCCATATGCTGATTAGAGTCGATGTGGGGGTCCATAGGGCTGATTAGAGTCAATGTGGGGGTCCATATGCTGATTAGAGTCAATGTGGGGGTCCATAGGGCTGATTAGAGTCGATGTGGGGGTCCATATGCTGATTAGAGTCAATGTGGGGGTCCATAGGGCTGATTAGAGTCAATGTGGGGGTCCATAGGGCTGATTAGAGTCAATGTGGGGGTCCATAGAGCCGATTAGAGTCAATGTGGGGGTCCATAGAGCCGATTAGAGTCAATGTGGGGGTCCATATGCTGATTAGAGTCAATGTGGGGGTCCATATGCTGATTAGAGTCAATGTGGGGGTCCATATGCTGATTAGAGTCAATGTGGGGGTCCATAGAGCCGATTAGAGTCGATGTGGGGGTCCATAGAGCCGATTAGAGTCAATGTGGGGGTCCATAGAGCTGATTAGAGTCGATGTGGGGGTCCATATGCTGATTAGAGTCAATGTGGGGGTCCATAGAGCTGATTAGAGTCGATGTGGGGGTCCATAGGGCTGATTAGAGTCGATGTGGGGGTCCATAGAGCTGATTAGAGTCGATGTGGGGGTCCATATGCTGATTAGAGTCAATGTGGGGGTCCATAGGGCTGATTAGAGTCGATGTGGGGGTCCATAGAGCTGATTAGAGTCAATGTGGGGGTCCATATGCTGATTAGAGTCAATGTGGGGGTCCATAGGGCTGATTAGAGTCAATGTGGGGGTCCATAGGGCTGATTAGAGTCAATGTGGGGGTCCATAGAGCTGATTAGAGTCGATGTGGGGGTCCATAGGGCTGATTAGAGTCAATGTGGGGGTCCATATGCTGATTAGAGTCAATGTGGGGGTCCATAGAGCTGATTAGAGTCGATGTGGGGGTCCATAGGGCTGATTAGAGTCGATGTGGGGGTCCATAGAGCTGATTAGAGTCGATGTGGGGGTCCATAGAGCTGATTAGAGTCGATGTGGGGGTCCATAGGGCTGATTAGAGTCGATGTGGGGGTCCATAGAGCTGATTAGAGTCGATGTGGGGGTCCATATGCTGATTAGAGTCAATGTGGGGGTCCATAGAGCTGATTAGAGTCAATGTGGGGGTCCATAGGGCTGATTAGAGTCGATGTGGGGGTCCATAGAGCTGATTAGAGTCAATGTGGGGGTCCATATGCTGATTAGAGTCAATGTGGGGGTCCATAGAGCTGATTAGAGTCGATGTGGGGGTCCATAGAGCTGATTAGAGTCAATGTGGGGGTCCATAGGGCTGATTAGAGTCAATGTGGGGGTCCATATGCTGATTAGAGTCAATGTGGGGGTCCATAGAGCCGATTAGAGTCAATGTGGGGGTCCATAGGGCTGATTAGAGTCGATGTGGGGGTCCATATGCTGATTAGAGTCAATGTGGGGGTCCATAGGGCTGATTAGAGTCAATGTGGGGGTCCATAGGGCTGATTAGAGTCAATGTGGGGGTCCATAGAGCCGATTAGAGTCAATGTGGGGGTCCATAGAGCTGATTAGAGTCGATGTGGGGGTCCTTGACATGAAACAGTTTGAGCAACCGAGTCTAACTAACATAAATTACATAATGTCATGTAATGTAAGAGCTGGGACTCGATTAAAAAAATTTATCTAATTAATCAGAGGCTTTGTAGTTAATTAATCTAGATTAATCGCATTTTAATCGCATATCAATATTTAACCCGAGAACAGTGAGAAACCTTTTTTTTTCAAATGTTTTGTGTATCCCAGTGAATAGTGACTACGGGATTCCACAAATTTTCAACATTTTACTGTCATTAATATACCTTAGAGTTGTTGTGTGGACATAATAAGAAAGTCCCCCCATTCTGTGTTGCCTAGAACTGGAGGTCTGAAATAGAATCAGTAACATTATGAAGTACATCTCAGTGACATCACAAAAATGTACTTCATAATGTTACTGTTTTTTTCAGACCTCCAGTTCTAGGCAACACAGAATGGGGGGACTTTTTTATTATTTCCAGTGCACACAACTCCATAGAAAAATGCGTTTTATCCAACAGTGATAGGCAGGTGATATATATAGGCAGCAAGGGCCTTATATATAAAGTGTCTTCAGTGTGTATATGAATACTCAAATGTGCTTTACATGGCTGGGCATGAGAAAACAAATACAAACAACTTTATTATGGGGAAAACAAAAAGGTGCGATTAATTTATCTGTAGTTAATCGCGATTATTTTTTCTGTAGTTAATTAATCTCGATTAACGCGTTAAAGTCCTGGCCCTTGCATGGTGGTGTAATGAGCACATGCACCCACAGGGCGTCGCTGTTGTACCGTAAACCTCCTCAGAACACTGTCCCCTCCCCTCCCAGTGAGCTGTGGCGTCCCACAAGGAAGCATACTAGGGCCTTTACTGTTCCTAATATATGTTAATGACATGACTTCAGCTTGTGACTGCAACTTGTTCCTGTTCGCAGATGACTCAGCACTGCTGGTCTCGGACAGGAACAAACTGCAGGTTGAAAAGACCCTCAGCTCTGAACTCGGTAGAATCTGCACCTGGCTCGCTGATAACAAACTATCCTTACACCTGGGAAAAACTGAATCCATCCTCTTCGGATCAAATAGTAATCTCAGCAAGGCAGATGGCTTCTTGGTTAGAGTGGGTGACAATATTATCACACGAAAAGATCAAATTACCTACCTAGGTTCCATCCTGGAGGCCAATCTTTCCGGTGATAAGATGGCCACCAACGTAATCAAAAAAGTCAATCAAAGAACAAGATTCCTTTACAGGATCTCCTCACTGGTCAGCAAAAACACCTTGAAGACCTTAACAGGAGCCCTCGTACAAGGTTTCTTTGACTATGCATCCACCTCTTGGTACCACAGCACCTCAAAGGCCCTTAAAACAAGGCTCCAGACCTCCCAAAACAAACTGGTCAGGCTCCTACTTGGCCTCACCCCCCGAACCCACCTCACCCCTGCCCACTTTGACAGGCTGGGATGGCTTAGGGTCGTCGACAGAGTACAGCATCTTGCAATGGGTCTGGTCCACAAGATTCGATACACCACCAAGATACCCATGTACCTGTCTAAATACTTCCTTAATGTAAACGAAGTCCACACCCACAACACCAGAGGGAGTGCAACAAACCATGTACAACCCAGATTCGGCACAAACAAGGGACTAAATTCTTTTCGCTCCTATGCCACCAAAATGTGGAACGCCCTACCAACAGTCATTAAGACATGTGAATCCCTTGACTCCTTCAAAACCGCTCTCAAAGGGCACCTACGGATGGCTGCAATTCGAAACTGGCCTCTGTAAAATCTGAATCCCCCCCACCCCCCCCACCCCATTTTCCCTCACTGTATATTGTATCTTTTCCCTTTTTTTGCTTCCCATATGATGAATTTAGCTACATAGAAATGTCTATTTGTATGTCTCTAAATGTTTGTATGTCTTTAAATGTTTTGATGAATTGAACAATGTGGACCCTGTTGTAAACAAGTGTAATGCTTAATTGGGTCGTCCACTCACAGTTGACAGTCTTTGTATTGAGTTTGTGCTTAAAATGTACTGTAAATTCTACAAACTGTTAATAAATATTTCAATCAATCAAAACTACATGGTACATTTTACAATCATATGCACACTGACACTGCTGCCGTTTGTCCACCAGGTGGTGCCCAAGGAGAGCGTCTGACTAAGGCCTGACTAATGATATACAATCAGGTGCTGATGAAGGCTTATTGTGTCCAGTGGTCTGGGGACCACCAGTGGTCCTCGAGGGGGTTCCAGGTGGTCCCCAGCTATTAAATTATGTAAAGTTGGAAACCAAATGGACCCATTGAGTGTAAAATGATTAGATTTTATTGTACACTCTCAAGAGTAACATTTGTTAAACATCTGCATTAATTAAGGTAGTTTTAAACATAAACATCTGCATTAATTAAGGTAGTGTTAAACATCTGCATTCATTAAGGTAGTGTAGGTGATTTTCTTTGTTTAAAATAAGTATTAAAAACCTCTATATTGTGATATATAATAGTTAAGTAACGGGAGTCTCCATGTCTCTCCAGCTTTTTATTAAACAGAATATGCATTTTAAGAACCTGAAACTTGGATACCAATTGCATCCAATCGAGACATAGAACGCAGTCAGGATAAACATTAAACTAGTGGAACTGTAATAAGTGATGACACAAAGAAATGAGCAGACAAAATTGGAACTGGAACACTGTAAAAAAATAAAGCTAGCGAGGAGCTAGTTTCAAAAAGGGGGTTTAGGATCACAAACCAAAAAACGAATTGTCAGATGTGGATGTAGAGAGCAAACAATTTCCTAAATTGTGCAAATAATATTTTCCACAAAAGTTGTAGGAGGCTTCAATCTCCAGCAAGGATGCACCGATGAGTTTTTAATGATCTATAGGCTACCGAGAGAAGCACTTTCCACATTTATCACACCCAAAAGGCTTCTCTCCAGTGTGCATTCTCTTGTGTGTCTGCAGGTTAGACATGTCAGCAAAGCTTTTCCCACATTGATCACAGCTGTAAGGCCTCTCTCCAGTGTGCATTCTCTTGTGTCTTTTCAGGTTAGACATTCTAGCAAAGCTTTCCCACATTGATCACAGCTGTAAGGCCTCTCTCCAGTGTGAATTCTTTGGTGGATTTTGAGATTGTAAACTGAAGTGAAGCCTCTTCCATATTGGTCACAGCAGCGTCTTGGTTTAGGTAGGTCCTGGTGGTCTAGACGGGTATCTGAGGTCACAGCAGCGTCTTGGTTTAGGTAGGTCCTGGTGGTCTGGTGGTCCTGGTCTTGGTTTAGGTAGGTCCTGGTGGTCTGGTGGTCCTGGTCTTGGTTTAGGTAGGTCCTGGTCTGGACGGGTATCTGAGGTAGAAAACATAGATCTGATAAGAGATGGATTCGTGCATCAAGTTCAGACCCAACTTTATACACTTCTGTATAGTTATTATTATTACTGTATAGTTGACCAGGGTCCCCCAGGAGTCTATACTTTATACACTTCACACTACTGTATAGTAGTTATTATTATTACTGTGTAGTTGACCAGGGTCCCCCAGGAGTCTATACACACTACTGTATAGTTGACCAGGGTCTACGGCAAGTCTCTTGGCCAAAAATAGCCGATCTACAAGCTCAAATCGTGTGAGCATTGTGAGCTTGTAGATCTGCTATATGTTAGTCGAATGTTCACCTCAGAATAATCTACGAGCTCACATCGCGTCACTGCACTGAGAGCTTGTACAGCTATTTAACATTATTGGAAAAATATAAAAAAACGTTACATTATTTTGAATTATTTTAACAAATCTGCTCTCCTGGGGGTCCCTGGCACCAGATTTGTGCCAAATACATGTAATTTTGATGGTCCAAGAGCGGCCAGAATGAGCTGATCTGTAAGGCTCAAATCGTGTGAGCTTGTAGATCTGCTATGTTAGTCAACTAATTCACGCCAGAATAAGGACGCTAGGGTTCATGTGGTTAAAACAAATTAACAGAGAGATCATGAAACTCTGGTGGTTTTCAGGTTTGTTGCCCAGCGTGTAGTGCAAAGTCTTAAGCAATCAAAATGTATTACTATTCTGAAATGTCATCATGTCGTGATAAATGACGTGGTATCGGATCGGGATAGAGTAGACCATGCAGGGGTGGGCAACTTTGACGATGACGAGGGCCATCGTCAGCTTGTATTTTTTGCTATATTTGAATTGAAAACCTGAATATTTTTTTATCCTAATAATTGGAATCCTGAAAAGTAACCTTTTTATTGAATTTCAAATGCATTTAGTTATAGTTATGTTAACTTTATGAACTGTTAACATAACTACATTGGACACAAAAAGACAATAACATTTTAATACTAGTCATGAAGTACTAGTCATTTAATACTAGTCATGAAGTAATTAAAGCGGGTTTGGAATTTTAAACAGCTGAAATCAATACTAAATCAGTATTCTGACATTAACATGCGGGCCGCATTAAGTGAAGGTGGGGGCCGCATGTGGCCCCTGGGCCGCCAGTTGCCCACCCCTATGTCTTATTTATAGGACTACAATCTGTGACTACATTACCCACAGTACACCTGGGTGACGTCACTCCAGGAAGTGCCGCTAGAACCTAACAGACAGGGCTCCGTCTTTTGAGCTAATTTAGAACTTCCTGTCTGAGAGCTAGCTAATTTAAGACATCCGGTTGCCTTCAGAATAAAATAAGAATAAAAGAAAAGAATAAAAGAAAAGAATAAAAGAATAAAAGAATAAAATAAAATAATTGGCGACGAGAATTAAGAACCTGCAGTGCGTTGTTGAAGGACGTTTGCAATGCCAGCTTTGGAGTTTGGAGGAAGGAAAACGAGTGACTTTGAGTGAATTAAAGTGGACACAGAGAAAAGGGTGTGCGTGTGCAGATTGCGCAACCTGCTTGGACATAAACAAAACAAACCAAGGACACGTGAGTGATTTACAAAAGGAAAAAAGATGGCGATGATTGGAACTATGACAGAATTTGACAGTGGTGCTGAAGACTGGGCAACTTATATTGAAAGAGTGGAGTTATATTGTACTGCTAACGACATTGCTGCTGCCAAGACAGCCAGTGTGTTGCTCAGTGTAATGGGAGCCAAGACATATGGGCTGCTACGGAGCTTGTTAACCCCTGAAAAGCCAGCTGACAAAACCTTTGCGGAAATTGTAGATACTTTGAAACAGCATTTGAACCCCAAACCACTGGTCATAGCTGAAAGATTTAAATTTATCAAACGAAATCAGAGCAAAGGTGAAAGCATTTCTGAATTTTGTGCTGAATTACGCAAATTATCAGAACATTGCCAATTTGGAAATGGCTTATCAGATGCATTGAGGGACAGGCTGGTGTGTGGCATGCACTGTGAAGCCACACAGAAGAGGCTCCTATGTGAAAGGGATCTTACATTTCAGAAGGCCCTGGACGTTGCTGTATCAATGGAAACTGCAGCACGTAATGCCTCAGAGATACAACAGAAATCTCTGGAATATGCAACAAATAAAATGTCTCTAAAAAGAAATGAGGGAAAGAAATGCTACCGTTGTGGAAACACATCACATGGCCCGGATGACTGTTGGTTTAAAGACAAAGATTGTAACAATTGTGGCAAACAGGGCCACATCGCCAAAGTTTGCAGGGCCAGTAAACAACAACAAAAAGACAAAATACAGAAAGACAAGAGACCCCAAAAAGGAAAATACAAAAAGATACACAAAATGAAAGAGAGCAGTTCTGATGAGAATGCCTCAGACAGCAGTGCCAGTGAATTGTCTTGCCTACAAATCCACAGTGTCAAGGAAACAGATGATCGACGAGTAATATGGATCACTCCACAAGTGGCAGGCGTGAAACTGAAAATGGAATTGGACACAGGCTCTGCATTAACAGTGATCTCTGTACACGACTACAAACGACTGTTTTCACACATACCACTAAAACAAACAAAACTGCTGCTCAAGACATACACAGGACAGAAAGTGCGCCCAAAAGGGAAAATTAAAGTGGCAGTGACCTACAGAGACAAATCACAGCAATTGAACCTCTATGTTCTGAAGAATGGAGGTCCACCATTGCTGGGACGGGAATGGCTCAGAAGAATTCAGCTGGATTGGAACACCATTAAAGCTTTATTTGTGTCAGCAAAGGGGGGAAATAAAGCCACACCTGAGAGACTGTCGCAGATATTAGTGGACTCTGAGGAAGTGTTTGCAAAGGGAATTGGTACACTTAAGGGCATGAATGCAAAGATTGAAATTGAGGAAGGTGCATGTCCTAAATTTCACAAAGCCAGACCAGTGCCATATGCCATCCGCCCTGCAGTGGAAACAGAGTTGGAAAATCTGGAGCAGACTGGAGTCCTGTCAAAGGTGGAGTGGAGTGAATGGGCCACGCCTATCGTTCCAGTGGTGAAGAAGACCTCTGATACAAAGCCAGGGAATCTCTGCAAGGTGCGCATATGTGGAGACTTTAAAGTAACTGTTAACCCAGTTCTCCGCACAGTACAGTATCCTCTACCTCGCATTGAGGACATCTTTGCTTCCCTGTCTGGAGGAGAACGTTTCTCAAAGATAGACTTGGCTCAGGCTTACCTCCAAATGGAAGTTGATGAGGCGTCCAAACAATACCTGACCATCAACACACACAAAGGGCTGTATCAGTACAACAGGATGGTGTTTGGTATTGCGTCAGCTCCTGCAATCTGGCAGAGAGCGATGGACCAGGTCCTACAGGGGATTCCAGGGACCCAGTGTTACCTGGATGACATAATTATTACTGGAAAAGATGACGACGAACATCTTTCTAACCTTGAACAAGTGCTCACCAAATTACGAGAATATGGTCTCCGAGCTAATCAACAGAAATGTGAGTTTTTCAAAGAGGAAATCTCATACTGTGGACATGTTATCAACAAGGATGGCTTGCACATGTCTCAAGACAAGATAGAGGCAGTTCTTAAAGCTCCGCCCCCTGAAAATGTGTCTCAGTTACGTGCCTATCTTGGGTTGGTAAACTACTACCACAAGTTTTTGCCTAATCTTTCCACGGTCCTACACCCTCTAAATGCACTGTTGCAGGCGGGAACACAATGGGAGTGGACTGACAGCTGTGAGGGAGCGTTCCAAGAGTCAAAAAGGCTCATAACTTCGGAGGAGGTGCTTACACACTTTAATCCATCTGTACCGATCCAACTGGCCTGTGATGCCTCCCCTCATGGGATCGGAGCCGTGCTATCACACAAGTATCCAGATGGCTCTGAAAGACCAGTGGCTTTTGCCTCCAGAACACTGACTTCAGCTGAACGCAACTATGCGCAGATTGATAGGGAGGCCTTGAGCCTTGTGTGGGGGGTCAAGAAATTTAATCACTACTTGTATGGCCACAAGTTCACTCTGTTGACCGATCATAAGCCTCTCTTATCGATTTTTCACCCGAGGAAGGGTGTTCCGGTGATGTCGGCGCAAAGGCTCCAGAGATGGTCGCTTTTCTTAGGAGGTCACATGTACGATATTGGCCACAAGGGGACCAAGCAGCATGGCAACGCGGATGGTTTGTCGCGTTTGCCGCTGCCAACTACGGAAACGACCGCAAAATTGGATTCAGCAGAGGTGTTTCATGCGACAATAGTTGAACAATTGCCAGTCACAAACAGCCTCATTGAAAGAGAAACACGCAATGACCCCGTGTTGTCAAGGGTGTATGATATCACGGTTAGGGGGTGGCCGGCATATGACAACACACTGTATCCAGCCTTCTCTGCGAGGAAAGAGCAGCTGTCTGTGTGTCGGGGAACCCTAATGTGTGGCTCACGAGTCGTGATTCCTCCCAAGCTGCGCACCAGGGTGCTGGAGGAACTGCACAATGGGCACCTGGGTACTGTGAAGATGAAAGGCCTTGCCCGTGCATATGTGTGGTGGCCAGGAATTGATAAACAGATTGAGGATTTGAGCAAACACTGCTCTGGATGTCAAAAGGTTCAGAACGCACCACCACAAGCTCCTCTCCACCCGTGGGAGTGGCCCTCATCACCATGGCAACGAGTACATATTGACTTTGCTGGGCCATTCATGGACTCTATGTTCTTAATAGCTGTTGATGCACATTCCAAATGGCCAGAGGTAATCAAAATGAAAACAACTACATCAGACAAGACCATTGCAGTTCTGAGAACCATGTTCGCCAGGAACGGGATTCCGGAACAAATCTGTTCAGATAATGGAAGACAATTTGTCTCTGAGGAATTCCAAGGTTTTGTGAAGAGCAATGGAATCAAGCACTTTACGTCTGCTCCTTACCATCCATCCACCAATGGCTTGGCAGAAAGATTTGTGCAGACGTTCAAGAAAGCCATGAAGGCAATGGACCACGACAAACGACCACTACAACACAAGATAGATAACTTCCTTCTTGCCTATCGCAATGCTGTGCATGCCACCACTAACCACACTCCGGCAATGATGTTCCTGAACAGGCGCCTGAGATCTCGTATGGATTTTCTCAAACCGGATGTGCGGCGGGATGTGGAAAACAGACAGTTCAAAGGTGTGAATACCAGGCCAGCACGAAGCTTCAGTGTGGGACAATCGGTCCTTGTGCGTGATTACCGGACCGACAAGTGGCAGCCGGGCACAATCTCTGCCATAAAGGGACCACTGATGTACAGGGTAGAAGTGGGACAGGATGTGTGGAGACGTCATGTAGACCAAATCCTGGATGCTCAGGTGGAAAACTCAACACCTGACCCATGCTCACCTACAATGACAGTGGTAGCCCCGGTTGTGTGCCCAACAGCCTCGCCTACAGCGGACGTGGTTGCCTGTGCTAATGAACCTCCTGAACCTGTAGAAACACATTCCCCCGACCTCACAACCTATTCTCCCAACCAAGAACCTAATTCCCCCAAACAAACGTCTCAGGGCAGACGTTTCCCCCAGAGGCAGAGACGACCTCCACATAAGCTTGACTTATAAGTGAAAACGTTTGTGTGTGTAAAAAAAAAAAAAAAAAAAAAGTATCATTTGACTGTTATGTTATGTGTGCATATTGTGTTGTTTTTGGTGTTGCACTGTGACTGTTAGGAGTACACCTTTTGTGTTGTGGTACTAGTTAATTAAGAGGGGAGGAGTGTAGTGTATTGCTTCTCCAGGGACTACTTTATGTGGCAGACCACTCTGCCTTGTGTTAGGTGCGCTTAGGTCCTGCGCAGCCGCATTGTATACCTATGATTGATGTGTGTCAGTTCTACTATGACCAGTAAGGTACGATAAACCCAAGCTCCCTTCTCCGTGGTTTTATTATGTAATTAGTTGTGTTCTAGGCCACATACACAACAATAAGGTTATTTAATTAATAATTATTACATTACATTATTAGTATTATTATTACATTACAGTTATTGTAAAGACACACATTATGTTTCTGTGTAAAAATAAGTAATTAAATAACATCAAAAAGTTATCTAAATGGATAAATGCTATTCACTGGAGTGAATATTCTATTATATTCTAAAAACGACTTATAAATCCTAAAGCCTTGTTTATACTTCACTGTGCAACGGTCCTATGCTGGACAATAGCAGATATGCAAACTCACAGCACATCTCATTCAAGACACTGAACTTGCAGATCTGCCATTTTTGAACACACTATAAAGTTAACCATTTATCATGCTGCTCTACGTGGCACTGCATTCTGTGACATTAAACCAAATGGCATTTTCCACTCTACTACTGTTCTACATTTTTGTCTAATAAAATAGGCTATTAATGTAATCAATCAAACTGCATTAACTAACAGAGATACTACTAACCAAGCTATCCATGTCAACATGCTCTATAGGAGTCTCAATAACAGGTATAAGTAACGTTTAATGTTTAGTAATTTTTAATGTAGCAGAAGAGGCCATTCATTGAACAGAGTTTTGCACAATTTTAACATCCCAGATCGATTGAAATATGAATCTACTGTGCTGTGCTACACCATGATATATTAAGAGTACAATAACATTCCATTGTGAATAAAAACGTATTAACCACAGTGTAATGCTAAAGATTTCATCACAGGGCTGTCTGCTTCATGTAATATCATTAAAAGTGTTGTTGGTGACAGACTGACAGTTATATGAGTTGGAAGCATTAAGACCCATTTTAACCCCCAATGGCTTCCTTTCTGACAAATAACGTTATTGTAAAAGATTCACGCGTTCATATGTAGCTATTTTGCATTTACATTTTTATGAGAAGCGGGTGGGACCAAGGGACCCGGATGTAACGTAAGAGTACTACAATATGACTACAATAAATTCCCGGTTAAATCTCGCGGGCGTGGCCTCACACCGGAAGGAAGTGCCGCCGCCCTCAAATACGGAAGAGACGCGTGGAGGTAGGTTTGGTCAGTGTTTGTTTGGAAGTTGCCACGTCACCATCGCGGGTCCGTCTTCGGAGCAAGTAAGTGATTAAATGTTATTTAATACTTAACGCTGTTGTTGTTTGTGTGTTCAAACGTCTATCACTTGAAGTTACTTGTTATGATGTTTATAAATGATGTTTGTACGAAACTGTAAAACAGTGTTTCAGTAGCTGAATGGTTAGTGTCGAAGGTTTATAAACAACTATGCCCGGCCTCAATGTTTACTAACCGTCGACAGTACCCACTCGACTACCGAAACACGGCTTTAAAGAGTAGTATTTACATATCTAAACACAACAAGTAACTTCAAAAGTGATAACATGATTGAGCCACGGACCACCATTTCACATTAATAGACTCTCACAATGGTGGTCAGTGGCTCAAATGGGTCTGAGAGACTAGATGGCCTCAAATGTTGGTCCGTGGCTCAAACGCTGAATAAATAATCGACTAGAGGTGAGAAGAGTATTGTCTGGTAGGTAAAAGGACAAACATTCTGTGAAAATTGGCACGAAGCAACAAACATTCTTTGAAATTGGTGGGAAACGATCCCGGGCACTCATGTTAACAAAGCTCAGTCACTAACCACTATCGCTATGCTACAATCAGCATTATATAATCCAAGGATCAAAAGTAGCAATCTTCTACATTCTCTAATTGTGTAGTTTTTTGGAAATTAAGCAGATGCTTAACAACAATTGAACTATTGAGAGTGTAAAGATCTACTATTGGGGTCAATTTGGTTACCTAAATTAAATTGCTCTGTATTGTGACAGTAATCATTGCTATAGAGTGTGTGTTCAGTAACAGTGTTAAATAGCTCTATAGTGTGACAGTAATCATTGCTATAGTGTGTGTTCAGTAACAGTGTTAAATAGCTCTATAGTGTGACAGTAATCATTGCTATAGTGTGTGTTCAGTAACAGTGTTAAATAGCTCTATAGTGTGACAGTAATCATTGCTATAGTGTGTGTTCAGTAACAGTGTTAAATAGCTCTATAGTGTGACAGTAATCATTGCTATAGTGTGTGTTCAGTAACAGTGTTAAATAGCTCTATAGTGTGACAGTAATCATTGCTATAGTGTGTTCAGTAACAGTGTTAAATAGCTCTATATTGTGACAAAATCATTGCTATAGTGTTTGTTCAGTAACAGAGGTCTCCCGGTCTCTCCAGTTTTTTGTTAAACACAGTCCCATAGTCACAGTACCTCCCATTCACTCCCATCCACTCCCATGCACTCCCATAGTATCAGTCCCATAGTAACAGTACCTCCCTTTCACTCCCATTCAGTCCCATAGTATCAGTAACTCCCATTATCTTGCAACACAGCAGCCAAGTATATGCAGAACACGTATACACGCATTTGACATAACACAAACAACAAGACAATTTACATACATAAAGACATGAAGACAAGAGCAATATCCACCGCTTTGATTATCCTGTGGCTACTACAACTCCTGATTAAACCCTTTTCTATTTATTAAAGAGCTGGAGAGACAGGAATATTCCTGTTACTGAACACACACTATAGCAATTATTACTGTCACAATAACTTTGTACTTTTGCTACTGATGTTTGTGTGCAACATTTGAGCTGGTGTCAAGTCACCTTAATTCAAGTGATAGATTATATACAGGGGCATGCCATATGGTCTACCTGCACAGCCTTTGTGATTACTGGTAGATCACGATGTACCTTTTGGGCACCCCTGCAATACAGGATTCCTGTCCAGAATAGTTTTTTATTAAATATAGAGGGTTTAAGTGTAGGGTTTGTCATGTTGGTGTTCTCTATAACTTTTCGTCCTGGGCATGACGTTAAACTGTCCAGTGTAACTCCAAGTTACATGGGGTGGGTATGGTTTGAGAGTTTGTGATGCTCAGTTCTTTTTTTGCGTCTCGGTTCCTCAGGTGGAAGCTGCATAGTTGGGTTTTTGATGGGTTGGGTTTCAAGTGGCTGGTCGTTTGTTTAGATATTGAAAAGGAGGGGGGCGAGCGTGCTACCTTGTGGGAGGCCGTTCTTTTCGGCTTTCCATTTACTCCTCTGGTCATTTAACTGAACATAGAAGCGCCTGTTGTTGAGGAGGCTTTTCCTGACCATTGTGCGGTGTTGGACAGTGTCGTAGGCAGCAGAGAGATCTCTGAATGCTGCTCCAGTTATTTGTTTCCCCTCAAACCCATCCTCAATGTGTTGGGTGAGGTTGAGCTCTGTCCAGCACAGGAGCGGCTGGGACGGAAACCAGCTTGGTCTTTAGTCAGCTTGGTATCTATGAGTGGCAACAAGGCGTTGGAGTAGCAGCTTCTCATATAGCCTTGTAGGTGATGCAGAGGGAAATGGGTCGGTAGCTCTTTGTGGATAATGGGTCTATGCCAGGTTTAGGGATTGCAACCACGTTGGCCTTTTCCCAGACAGAAGGGATGGTTTTCTGTGCTATGCATGTGTTCAGCATCCCCACAAGCCAGGTCTTTGCGTTGGGTCCCAGGTGCTGTAACATTTCTGCCAGTAGGTCATCAATCCCTGCTGCTTTTCCGGGTTTCAACTTTCCCATTGCAGTTTCAAGTTCTTCTAGGTCGAAGGGTTTGGTTTGAGGGCTGGCTGATTGTGGTTGGTCTGATATCACTGTGCGATGGTATTCTCCTGTGGGTCGGTGGCGGTCTTGGTCACAACTGGTGGCCAACAGTTGTAACCAACACCGCCACCGACCCACATAGAATACCATCGCACAGTGGTATCAGACCAACCACAATCAGCCAGCCCTCAAACCAAACCCTTCGACTTAGAAGAACGTGAAACTGCAATGGGAAAGTTGAAACCCGGAAAAGCAGCAGGGATTGATGGCATACTGGCAGAAATGATACAGCACCTGGGACCTATCGCAAGGACCTGGCTTGTGGGGATGCTGAACACATGCATAGCACAGAAAACCATCCCTTCTGTTTGGAAAAAGGCTGGAGTAGTTGCAATCCCTAAACCTGGCAAAGACCCATTATCCCCGAAGAGCTACCGACCCATTTCCCTCCTCTGCATCACCTACAAGCTCTATGAGAGGCACTACAATTTCTGAACAGACTATATTTACATCAATATGTCTGGGTCCCCACCTACTCACTCAGGGTTGACGTGTCACACCTGCAGTGATGGGAGGAGCACCAAAATGTGGTATTTTGATTGTTTAATGGGGGCACTCCCTTAGTATAAAAGTGTATGTTTTGTGTACACATGACCTGATGAAGATCAAATGGATTGAAACGCTGTCAGTATTTCAACAAAGAACGTCTTTCTTATACCTGTGGTGTGCGGGCTCCATCCAATACCTACACCAGTTGTGATGCAACAGAGTTTGCTGTGACCGTTGTGAATTATGGGTGGTGTGGTTTTTGCCAAGACGGTGGATTGTGGCCCATGCCTTCCTGCTGTTATTTGACATGTTGGTGTTCTCTATATCTTTTCGTCCTGGGCATGACGTTAAACTGTTCCGTTCGAGAGGACCAGCGACCCTCGAATGTAAACGGCCACGAAAGGAAATTATGTGTGTGTGAGGTGTTCTCTATAGGTTGGGTTTCAGGTGGTTGTATTGTAGTAGCTTGACATTTCTTGGAGGGCACTTTCAAGGACAGACTCAATCTTCTGGAAGTCTGCTTGTTGGGTCGTAATGCAGAGGTTGTCGGCGTAGATGAAACGCTGGCATTAGGCATTGGGTAGTGGCTGGTCGTTTGTGTAGATATTGAAAAGGAGGGGGGCGAGCACGCTACCTTGTTGGAGGCCGTTCTTTTGGGCTTTCCATTTACTCCTCTGGTCATTTAACTGGACATAGAAGCGCCTGTTGTTGAGGAGGCTTTTCCTGACCATTGTGCGGTGTTGGACAGTGTCGTAGGCAGCAGAGAGATCTCTGAATGCTGCTCCAGTTATTTGTTTCCCCTCAAACCCATCCTCAATGTGTTGGGTGAGGTTGAGCTCTGTCCAGCACAGGAGCGGCTGGGACGGAAACCAGCTTGGTCTTTAGTCAGCTTGGTATCTATGAGTGGCAACAAGGCGTTGGAGTAGCAGTTTCTCATATAGCCTTGTAGGTGATGCAGAGGGAAATGGGTCGGTAGCTCTTTGTGGATAATGGGTCTTTGCCAGGTTTAGGGATTGCAACCACTTTGGCCTTTTCCCAGACAGAAGGGATGGTTTTCTGTGCTATGCATGTGTTCAGCATCCCCACAAGCCAGGTCTTTGCGTTGGGTCCCAGGTGCTTTAACATTTCTGCCAGTAGGTCATCAATCCCTGCTGCTTTTCCGGGTTTCAACTTTCCCATTGCAGTTTCAAGTTCTTCTAGGTCGAAGGGTTTGGTTTGAGGGCTGGCTGATTGTGGTTGGTCTGATACCACTGTGCGATGGTATTCTCCTGTGGGTCGGTGGCGGTCTTGGTCACAACTGGTGGCCAACAGTTGTAACCAACACCGCCACCGACCCACATAGAATACCATCGCACAGTGGTATCAGACCAACCACAATCAGCCAGCCCTCAAACCAAACCCTTCGACTTAGAAGAACGTGAAACTGCAATGGGAAAGTTGAAACCCGGAAAAGCAGCAGGGATTGATGGCATACTGGCAGAAATGATACAGCACCTGGGACCTATCGCAAGGACCTGGCTTGTGGGGATGCTGAACACATGCATAGCACAGAAAACCATCCCTTCTGTTTGGAAAAAGGCTGGAGTAGTTGCAATCCCTAAACCTGGCAAAGACCCATTATCCCCGAAGAGCTACCGACCCATTTCCCTCCTCTGCATCACCTACAAGCTCTATGAGAGGCACTACAATTTCTGAACAGACTATATTTACATCAATATGTCTGGGTCCCCACCTACTCACTCAGGGTTGACGTGTCACACCTGCAGTGATGGGA
Organism: Protomyctophum parallelum; assembly: GCF_964188405.1. Classification (NCBI taxonomy): domain Eukaryota; kingdom Metazoa; phylum Chordata; class Actinopteri; order Myctophiformes; family Myctophidae; genus Protomyctophum; species Protomyctophum parallelum. Next base: position 424,854 of record NC_139707.1, on the reverse strand, counting down.
CGGGCACCAAAATGTGGTATTTTGATTGTTTAATGGGGGCACTCCCTTAGTATAAAAGTGTATGTTTTGTGTACACATGACCTGATGAAGATCAAATGGATCGAAACGCTGTCAGTATTTCAACAAAGAACGTCTTTCTTATACCTGTGGTGTGCGGGCTCCATCCAATACCTACACCAGTTGTGATGCAACAGAGTTTGCTGTGACCGTTGTGAATTATGGGTGGTGTGGTTTTTGCCAAGACGGTGGATTGTGGCCCATGCCTTCCTGCTGTTATTTGACATGTTGGTGTTCTCTATATCTTTTCGTCCTGGGCATGACGTTAAACTGTTCCGTTCGAGAGGACCAGCGACCCTCGAATGTAAACGGCCACGAAAGGAAATTATGTGTGTGTGAGGTGTTCTCTATAGGTTGGGTTTCAGGTGGTTGTATTGTAGTAGCTTGACATTTCTTGGAGGGCACTTTCAAGGACAGACTCAATCTTCTGGAAGTCTGCTTGTTGGGTCGTAATGCAGAGGTTGTCGGCGTAGATGAAACGCTGGCATTAGGCATTGGGTAGTGGCTGGTCGTTTGTGTAGATATTGAAAAGGAGGGGGGCGAGCACGCTACCTTGTTGGAGGCCGTTCTTTTGGGCTTTCTATTTACTGCTCTGGTCATTTAACTGGACATAGAAGCGCCTGTTGTTGAGGAGGCTTTTCCTGACCATTGTGCGGTGTTGGACAGTGTCGTAGGCAGCAGAGAGATCTCTGAATGCTGCTCCAGTTATTTGTTTCCCCTCAAACCCATCCTCAATGTGTTGGGTGAGGTTGAGCTCTGTCCAGCACAGGAGCGGCTGGGACGGAAACCAGCTTGGTCTTTAGTCAGCTTGGTATCTATGAGTGGCAACAAGGCGTTGGAGTAGCAGCTTCTCATATAGCCTTGTAGGTGATGCAGAGGGAAATGGGTCGGTAGCTCTTTGTGGATAATGGGTCTTTGCCAGGTTTAGGGATTGCAACCACTTTGGCCTTTTCCCAGACAGAAGGGATGGTTTTCTGTGCTATGCATGTGTTCAGCATCCCCACAAGCCAGGTCTTTGCGTTGGGTCCCAGGTGCTGTAACATTTCTGCCAGTAGGTCATCAATCCCTGCTGCTTTTCCGGGTTTCAACTTTCCCATTGCAGTTTCAAGTTCTTCTAGGTCGAAGGGTTTGGTTTGAGGGCTGGCTGATTGTGGTTGGTCTGATACCACTGTGCGATGGTATTCTCCTGTGGGTCGGTGGCGGTCTTGGTCACAACTGGTGGCCAACAGTTGTAACCAACACCGCCACCGACCCACATAGAATACCATCGCACAGTGGTATCAGACCAACCACAATCAGCCAGCCCTCAAACCAAACCCTTCGACTTAGAAGAACGTGAAACTGCAATGGGAAAGTTGAAACCCGGAAAAGCAGCAGGGATTGATGGCATACTGGCAGAAATGATACAGCACCTGGGACCTATCGCAAGGACCTGGCTTGTGGGGATGCTGAACACATGCATAGCACAGAAAACCATCCCTTCTGTTTGGAAAAAGGCTGGAGTAGTTGCAATCCCTAAACCTGGCAAAGACCCATTATCCCCGAAGAGCTACCGACCCATTTCCCTCCTCTGCATCACGTCTTTCTTATACCTGTGGTGTGCGGGCTCCATCCAATACCTACACCAGTTGTGATGCAACAGAGTTTGCTGTGACCGTTGTGAATTATGGGTGGTGTGGTCTTTGCCAAGACGGTGGATTGTGGCCCATGCCTTCCTGCTGTTATTTGTCATTATGGTGTTCTCTATATCTTTTCGTCCTGGGCATGACGTTAAACTGTTCCGTTCGAGAGGACCGGCGACCCTCGAATGTAAACGGCCACGAAAGGAAACTGTGTGTGTGAGGTGTTCTCTATCATTTCATTCCAGACTTCACTGTCTATCTCCTGTGTTTTCCATTCATCTTGAGCGTTACACAGTCGTCTGATGTGCGGGGGGAGGTGCCGGCTAGCGCATAAAGGCACGGACGGGACAGGTGTTGTCTTGACCCATCCCGTGATGATGCGACAGGTGTCATTTAGGGCTGTGTCGACCAATTTGGTGTGACGTGATCGGCTCCAGCTTGAGCAGGCATACTCTGCTGTAGAGAAAGACAGGGCCATGGCAGTTGCACGGATTGTTTGTGGGTCTGCGCCCCACTTGGGAGTTCACTAGTTTTCACAGGATGTTATTGTGGGTGTTGACCGTGGCTTTTGTGTTCTCCAGTTGTTATTTTGAAGAAGAGTGTCCTGTCCAGTGTAACTCCAAGATACATGGGGTGGGTATGGTTGGAGAGTTTGTGACCATCCCAAGTGACGCTCAGTTCTTTTCTCGCGTCTCGGTTCCTCAGGTGGAAGCTGCATAGTTGGGTTTGTGTGTCTTTCTTTTTCTGTCTTTCTTTCTTAGGATGGAGATCAAGGTAGACGCCATAGGAAGGCTCAACACTAGCCGATGCCCCTAGAGATCCATCCCAAAGCTTCCCTCAGGGAGCACAGCAAGCCAGCTAGCCAGCAAGCCTGCCCAGTCAGCCAACGCAGCCAGTCAGCTCCGCCAGTCAGCCAGTGTAGAAAGTCAGGCTGCCAAGCCAGAGCATATCAGCCCTTGCAGTCAGCCATTGCAGCCATACCAGCCTTGCTCAGTCAGCTCAGCCAGGCCTCTCTTGAGGCCTGGCTCTCTGTCTGCCTGGCCCGGTCTGCCCTGCCCTGCCTTGCAGCAACAGAACCAGCCTTTCTGGAAAGCCAGCCAGCTCAGAATGCGAGCTGAGCAAGCCAGTGCAGCAGCAAGCCCAGACTAGGTTACCGCAGCCTTACTGTGCAGCCACAGCCACTCAGTCTAGACCAGCAGGAGCTGGCCAGGCTCCAACCCTTGCAGCGCAGCCTTAGGCCGGACAGTCCCCCTGCCTGCACTTTGTTGCCTTCCTGGCCTGTCTGCCTGCCTAGGCGCCTCGGTCTTCCTGTCTGTCTGCCTTGGCCTGCCAGTCTGAAACTGGTTTAGACTAACTGCGTGCTTGCCAGCTGCGCTGGCTTGCTGAGCTCGTATTCTGAGCTGGCTGGCTTGCCAGCAAGGCTGGTTCTGTTGCTGCAAGGCAGGGCGGGGCAGACCGGGCCAGGCAGACAGAGAGCCAGGCCTCGAGAGAGGCCTGGCTGAGCTGACTGAGCAAGGCTGGTATGGCTACAATGGTTGACTGCAAGGGCTGATGTGCGCTGGCTTGGCAGCCTGACTTTCTACACTGGCTGACTGGCGGAGCTGGCTGGCTGCGTTGGCTGACTGGGCGGGCTTGCTGGCTAGCTGGCTTGCTGGACTCCCTGAGGGAAGCTTTGGGATGGATCTCTAGGGGCATCGGCTTGTGTTGAGCCTTCCAACGGCGTCTACCTTGATCTTCGTCCTAAGAAAGAAAGACAGAAAAAGAAACACACACACAAACTCAACTATGCAGCTTCCACATGAGGAAGGCAGGCAGGCACAAGCTGCCTGCGTGCTTGCTTCGCCCTCCAGTTGCTGCTCCAGTTATTTGTTTTCCCTCAAACCCATCCTCAATGTGTTGGGTGAGGTTGAGCTCTGTCCAGCACAGGACGGGACGGAAACCAGCTTGGTCTTTAGTCAGCTTGGTGTCTATGAGTGGTATGAGGTGTTGGAGTAGCAGCCTCTCTTGTAGGTGATGCAGAGGAGGGAAATGGGTCGGTAGCTCTTTGAGGATGATGGGTCTTTGCCAGGTTTGGGGATTGCAACCACTTTGGCTTTTCTCCAGACAGAAGGGATGGTTTTCTGTGCCATGCATGTGTTCAGCATCCCCACGAGCCAGGTCTTTGCGTTAGGTTCCAGGTGCTGTATAATTTCTGCCAGTATGTCATCAATCCCTGCTGCTTTTCCGGGTTTCAACTTTCCCATTGCAGTTTTGAGTTCTTCTAGGTCGAAGGGTTTGGTTTGAGGGCTGGCTGATTGTGGTTGGTCTGATACCACTGTGCGATGGTATTCTCCTGTGGGTCGTGGCGGTGTTGGTTACGACTGTTGGCCACCAGTTGTGATGCAACAGAGTTCGCTGTGACCGTTGTGAATTATGGGTGGCTCCCTGAGGTCCTTGATCGCCATTGGGTCCAACAGTGGTCATTGAAGCGTGCACACACATGCACACATGCACCTACACACACAGGGGCACATGCGTATGCACACCTGGACCTTTAAATGAACAACAACACAAAAACTAAGGCACTGGTGTCGGACTTCTGGTTTACCGGAACGGGGTTCAACTCCCTGCAGTGCCCTGCTCAATGTGTTGTATTTCATTCATTGGTCCATGGTCTCAGGTCATTGAGCGGCGCGCTATAGTGTGCGATTCTTCATCATTGTTGAGGATTTTTTAAAGGTGAAAATCAAGGAAAAGCAAAAGGCTATAGTCCATGGTCACGGACCGCATACTGGTCAAGGTCATTTATACTGGTGAAGATCATTTACTAGTCTTCTAAAGGTCATTTATACTGGTGAAGATCATTTACTAGTCTTCTAAAGGTCATTTATACTGGTCAAGGTCAATTACTAGTCTCATGAAGGTAATTTATACTGGTCACAGTCATATACTGGTCACGGTCATTTCTACTGGTGAAGGTCATTTATACTGGTCAAGGTCATTTACTAGTCTTATTGAAGGTAATTTATACTGCTCAAGGTCATTGATATTGGTCAAGGTCATTAAGTGGCACGCTATAGTGCGCGATTCTTCATCATTGTTGAGGATTTGAAAAAAGGTTAAATTGCAGAAAAGCGAAAGGCTAAAGTCCATGGTCACGGAGGGCATACTATAGTATGTTGTTTTTCTTTTTTTTGGTGGTGTGCAGGCTCCATCCAATAACTACACCAGTTGTGATGCAATAGAGTTTGCTGTGACCGTTGTGAATTATGGGTGGTGTGGTCTTTGCCAAGACGGTGGATTGTGGCCCATGCCTTCCTGCTGTTATTTGTCATGTTGGTGTTCTCTATATCTTTTCGTCCTGGGCATGACGTTAAACTGTTCCGTTCGAGAGGACCGGCGACCCTCGAATGTAAACAGGTGTTGGGACAGGGTCAGGTGTTGTCTTGATGCATCCTATGATGATGCCACAGGTGTCATTTAGGGCTGTGTCGACCAATTTGGTGTGACGGGATAGGCTTGTAGGTGATGCAGAGGAGGGAAATGGGTCGGTAGCTCTTTGGGGATAATGGGTCTTTGCCAGGTTTAGGGATTGCAACCACTTTGGCCTTTTTCCAGACAGAAGGGATGGTTTTCTGTGCTATGCATGTGTTCATCATCCCCACAAGCCAGGTCTTTCCGTTAGGTCCCAGGTGCTGTATCATTTCTGCTAGTAGGTCATCAATCCCTGCTGCTTTTCCGGGTTTCAACTTTCCCATTGCAGTTTCACGTTCTTCTAGGTCGAAGGGTTTGGTTTGAGGGCTGGCTGATTGTGGTTGGTCTGATACCACTGTGCGATGGTATTCTCCTGTGGGTCGGTGGCGGTCTTGGTCACAACTGGTGGCCAACAGTTGTAACCAACACCGCCACCGACCCACATAGAATACCATCGCACAGTGGTATCAGACCAACCACAATCAGCCAGCCCTCAAACCAAACCCTTCGACTTAGAAGAACGTGAAACTGCAATGGGAAAGTTGAAACCCGGAAAAGCAGCAGGGATTGATGGCATACTGGCAGAAATGATACAGCACCTGGGACCTATCGCAAGGACCTGGCTTGTGGGGATGCTGAACACATGCATAGCACAGAAAACCATCCCTTCTGTTTGGAAAAAGGCTGGAGTAGTTGCAATCCCTAAACCTGGCAAAGACCCATTATCCCCGAAGAGCTACCGACCCATTTCCCTCCTCTGCATCACCTACAAGCTCTATGAGAGGCACTACAATTTCTGAACAGACTATATTTACATCAATATGTCTGGGTCCCCACCTACTCACTCAGGGTTGACGTGTCACACCTGCAGTGATGGGACGGGCACCAAAATGTGGTATTTTGATTGTTTAATGGGGGCACTCCCTTAGTATAAAAGTGTATGTTTTGTGTACACATGACCTGATGAAGATCAAATGGATCGAAACGCTGTCAGTATTTCAACAAAGAACGTCTTTCTTATACCTGTGGTGTGCGGGCTCCATCCAATACCTACACCAGTTGTGATGCAACAGAGTTTGCTGTGACCGTTGTGAATTATGGGTGGTGTGGTTTTTGCCAAGACGGTGGATTGTGGCCCATGCCTTCCTGCTGTTATTTGACATGTTGGTGTTCTCTATATCTTTTCGTCCTGGGCATGACGTTAAACTGTTCCGTTCGAGAGGACCAGCGACCCTCGAATGTAAACGGCCACGAAAGGAAATTATGTGTGTGTGAGGTGTTCTCTATAGGTTGGGTTTCAGGTGGTTGTATTGTAGTAGCTTGACATTTCTTGGAGGGCACTTTCAAGGACAGACTCAATCTTCTGGAAGTCTGCTTGTTGGGTCGTAATGCAGAGGTTGTCGGCGTAGATGAAACGCTGGCATTAGGCATTGGGTAGTGGCTGGTCGTTTGTGTAGATATTGAAAAGGAGGGGGGCGAGCACGCTACCTTGTTGGAGGCCGTTCTTTTGGGCTTTCTATTTACTGCTCTGGTCATTTAACTGGACATAGAAGCGCCTGTTGTTGAGGAGGCTTTTCCTGACCATTGTGCGGTGTTGGACAGTGTCGTAGGCAGCAGAGAGATCTCTGAATGCTGCTCCAGTTATTTGTTTCCCCTCAAACCCATCCTCAATGTGTTGGGTGAGGTTGAGCTCTGTCCAGCACAGGAGCGGCTGGGACGGAAACCAGCTTGGTCTTTAGTCAGCTTGGTATCTATGAGTGGCAACAAGGCGTTGGAGTAGCAGCTTCTCATATAGCCTTGTAGGTGATGCAGAGGGAAATGGGTCGGTAGCTCTTTGTGGATAATGGGTCTTTGCCAGGTTTAGGGATTGCAACCACTTTGGCCTTTTCCCAGACAGAAGGGATGGTTTTCTGTGCTATGCATGTGTTCAGCATCCCCACAAGCCAGGTCTTTGCGTTGGGTCCCAGGTGCTGTAACATTTCTGCCAGTAGGTCATCAATCCCTGCTGCTTTTCCGGGTTTCAACTTTCCCATTGCAGTTTCAAGTTCTTCTAGGTCGAAGGGTTTGGTTTGAGGGCTGGCTGATTGTGGTTGGTCTGATACCACTGTGCGATGGTATTCTCCTGTGGGTCGGTGGCGGTCTTGGTCACAACTGGTGGCCAACAGTTGTAACCAACACCGCCACCGACCCACATAGAATACCATCGCACAGTGGTATCAGACCAACCACAATCAGCCAGCCCTCAAACCAAACCCTTCGACTTAGAAGAACGTGAAACTGCAATGGGAAAGTTGAAACCCGGAAAAGCAGCAGGGATTGATGGCATACTGGCAGAAATGATACAGCACCTGGGACCTATCGCAAGGACCTGGCTTGTGGGGATGCTGAACACATGCATAGCACAGAAAACCATCCCTTCTGTTTGGAAAAAGGCTGGAGTAGTTGCAATCCCTAAACCTGGCAAAGACCCATTATCCCCGAAGAGCTACCGACCCATTTCCCTCCTCTGCATCACGTCTTTCTTATACCTGTGGTGTGCGGGCTCCATCCAATACCTACACCAGTTGTGATGCAACAGAGTTTGCTGTGACCGTTGTGAATTATGGGTGGTGTGGTCTTTGCCAAGACGGTGGATTGTGGCCCATGCCTTCCTGCTGTTATTTGTCATTATGGTGTTCTCTATATCTTTTCGTCCTGGGCATGACGTTAAACTGTTCCGTTCGAGAGGACCGGCGACCCTCGAATGTAAACGGCCACGAAAGGAAACTGTGTGTGTGAGGTGTTCTCTATCATTTCATTCCAGACTTCACTGTCTATCTCCTGTGTTTTCCATTCATCTTGAGCGTTACACAGTCGTCTGATGTGCGGGGGGAGGTGCCGGCTAGCGCATAAAGGCACGGACGGGACAGGTGTTGTCTTGACCCATCCCGTGATGATGCGACAGGTGTCATTTAGGGCTGTGTCGACCAATTTGGTGTGACGTGATCGGCTCCAGCTTGAGCAGGCATACTCTGCTGTAGAGAAAGACAGGGCCATGGCAGTTGCACGGATTGTTTGTGGGTCTGCGCCCCACTTGGGAGTTCACTAGTTTTCACAGGATGTTATTGTGGGTGTTGACCGTGGCTTTTGTGTTCTCCAGTTGTTATTTTGAAGAAGAGTGTCCTGTCCAGTGTAACTCCAAGATACATGGGGTGGGTATGGTTGGAGAGTTTGTGACCATCCCAAGTGACGCTCAGTTCTTTTCTCGCGTCTCGGTTCCTCAGGTGGAAGCTGCATAGTTGGGTTTGTGTGTCTTTCTTTTTCTGTCTTTCTTTCTTAGGATGGAGATCAAGGTAGACGCCATAGGAAGGCTCAACACTAGCCGATGCCCCTAGAGATCCATCCCAAAGCTTCCCTCAGGGAGCACAGCAAGCCAGCTAGCCAGCAAGCCTGCCCAGTCAGCCAACGCAGCCAGTCAGCTCCGCCAGTCAGCCAGTGTAGAAAGTCAGGCTGCCAAGCCAGAGCATATCAGCCCTTGCAGTCAGCCATTGCAGCCATACCAGCCTTGCTCAGTCAGCTCAGCCAGGCCTCTCTTGAGGCCTGGCTCTCTGTCTGCCTGGCCCGGTCTGCCCTGCCCTGCCTTGCAGCAACAGAACCAGCCTTTCTGGAAAGCCAGCCAGCTCAGAATGCGAGCTGAGCAAGCCAGTGCAGCAGCAAGCCCAGACTAGGTTACCGCAGCCTTACTGTGCAGCCACAGCCACTCAGTCTAGACCAGCAGGAGCTGGCCAGGCTCCAACCCTTGCAGCGCAGCCTTAGGCCGGACAGTCCCCCTGCCTGCACTTTGTTGCCTTCCTGGCCTGTCTGCCTGCCTAGGCGCCTCGGTCTTCCTGTCTGTCTGCCTTGGCCTGCCAGTCTGAAACTGGTTTAGACTAACTGCGTGCTTGCCAGCTGCGCTGGCTTGCTGAGCTCGTATTCTGAGCTGGCTGGCTTGCCAGCAAGGCTGGTTCTGTTGCTGCAAGGCAGGGCGGGGCAGACCGGGCCAGGCAGACAGAGAGCCAGGCCTCGAGAGAGGCCTGGCTGAGCTGACTGAGCAAGGCTGGTATGGCTACAATGGTTGACTGCAAGGGCTGATGTGCGCTGGCTTGGCAGCCTGACTTTCTACACTGGCTGACTGGCGGAGCTGGCTGGCTGCGTTGGCTGACTGGGCGGGCTTGCTGGCTAGCTGGCTTGCTGGACTCCCTGAGGGAAGCTTTGGGATGGATCTCTAGGGGCATCGGCTTGTGTTGAGCCTTCCAACGGCGTCTACCTTGATCTTCGTCCTAAGAAAGAAAGACAGAAAAAGAAACACACACACAAACTCAACTATGCAGCTTCCACATGAGGAAGGCAGGCAGGCACAAGCTGCCTGCGTGCTTGCTTCGCCCTCCAGTTGCTGCTCCAGTTATTTGTTTTCCCTCAAACCCATCCTCAATGTGTTGGGTGAGGTTGAGCTCTGTCCAGCACAGGACGGGACGGAAACCAGCTTGGTCTTTAGTCAGCTTGGTGTCTATGAGTGGTATGAGGTGTTGGAGTAGCAGCCTCTCTTGTAGGTGATGCAGAGGAGGGAAATGGGTCGGTAGCTCTTTGAGGATGATGGGTCTTTGCCAGGTTTGGGGATTGCAACCACTTTGGCTTTTCTCCAGACAGAAGGGATGGTTTTCTGTGCCATGCATGTGTTCAGCATCCCCACGAGCCAGGTCTTTGCGTTAGGTTCCAGGTGCTGTATAATTTCTGCCAGTATGTCATCAATCCCTGCTGCTTTTCCGGGTTTCAACTTTCCCATTGCAGTTTTGAGTTCTTCTAGGTCGAAGGGTTTGGTTTGAGGGCTGGCTGATTGTGGTTGGTCTGATACCACTGTGCGATGGTATTCTCCTGTGGGTCGTGGCGGTGTTGGTTACGACTGTTGGCCACCAGTTGTGATGCAACAGAGTTCGCTGTGACCGTTGTGAATTATGGGTGGCTCCCTGAGGTCCTTGATCGCCATTGGGTCCAACAGTGGTCATTGAAGCGTGCACACACATGCACACATGCACCTACACACACAGGGGCACATGCGTATGCACACCTGGACCTTTAAATGAACAACAACACAAAAACTAAGGCACTGGTGTCGGACTTCTGGTTTACCGGAACGGGGTTCAACTCCCTGCAGTGCCCTGCTCAATGTGTTGTATTTCATTCATTGGTCCATGGTCTCAGGTCATTGAGCGGCGCGCTATAGTGTGCGATTCTTCATCATTGTTGAGGATTTTTTAAAGGTGAAAATCAAGGAAAAGCAAAAGGCTATAGTCCATGGTCACGGACCGCATACTGGTCAAGGTCATTTATACTGGTGAAGATCATTTACTAGTCTTCTAAAGGTCATTTATACTGGTGAAGATCATTTACTAGTCTTCTAAAGGTCATTTATACTGGTCAAGGTCAATTACTAGTCTCATGAAGGTAATTTATACTGGTCACAGTCATATACTGGTCACGGTCATTTCTACTGGTGAAGGTCATTTATACTGGTCAAGGTCATTTACTAGTCTTATTGAAGGTAATTTATACTGCTCAAGGTCATTGATATTGGTCAAGGTCATTAAGTGGCACGCTATAGTGCGCGATTCTTCATCATTGTTGAGGATTTGAAAAAAGGTTAAATTGCAGAAAAGCGAAAGGCTAAAGTCCATGGTCACGGAGGGCATACTATAGTATGTTGTTTTTCTTTTTTTTGGTGGTGTGCAGGCTCCATCCAATAACTACACCAGTTGTGATGCAATAGAGTTTGCTGTGACCGTTGTGAATTATGGGTGGTGTGGTCTTTGCCAAGACGGTGGATTGTGGCCCATGCCTTCCTGCTGTTATTTGTCATGTTGGTGTTCTCTATATCTTTTCGTCCTGGGCATGACGTTAAACTGTTCCGTTCGAGAGGACCGGCGACCCTCGAATGTAAACAGGTGTTGGGACAGGGTCAGGTGTTGTCTTGATGCATCCTATGATGATGCCACAGGTGTCATTTAGGGCTGTGTCGACCAATTTGGTGTGACGGGATAGGCTTGTAGGTGATGCAGAGGAGGGAAATGGGTCGGTAGCTCTTTGGGGATAATGGGTCTTTGCCAGGTTTAGGGATTGCAACCACTTTGGCCTTTTTCCAGACAGAAGGGATGGTTTTCTGTGCTATGCATGTGTTCATCATCCCCACAAGCCAGGTCTTTCCGTTAGGTCCCAGGTGCTGTATCATTTCTGCTAGTAGGTCATCAATCCCTGCTGCTTTTCCGGGTTTCAACTTTCCCATTGCAGTTTCACGTTCTTCTAGGTCGAAGGGTTTGGTTTGAAGGCTGGCTGATTGTGGTTGGTCTGATACCACTGTGCGATGGTATTCTCCTGTGGGTTGGTGGCGGTCTTGGTCACAACTGGTGGCCAACAGTTGTAACCAACACCGCCACCGACTCACATAGAATACCATCGCACAGTGGTATCAGACCAACCACAATCAGCCAGCCCTCAAACCAAACCCTTCGACTTAAAAGAACGTGAAACTGCAATGGGAAAGTTGAAACCCGGAAAAGCAGCAGGGATTGATGGCATACTGGCAGAAATGATACAGCACCTGGGACCTAACGCAAGGACCTGGCTTGTGGGGATGCTGAACACATGCATAGCACAGAAAACCATCCCTTCTGTTTGGAAAAAGGCCGAAGTGGTTGCAATCCCTAAACCTGGCAAAGACCCATTATCCCCGAAGAGCTACCGACCCATTTCCCTCCTGCATCACCTACAAGCTCTATGAGAGGCACTAAAATTTCTGAACAGACTATATTTACATCAATATGTCTGAGTCCCCACCTACTCACTCAGGGTTGACGTGTCACACCTGCAGTGATGGGAGGGGCACCAAAATGTGGTATTTTGATTGTTTAATGGGGGCACTCCCTTAGTATAAAAGTGTATGTTTTGTGTACACATGACCTGATGAAGATCAAATAGATCGAAACGTTGTCAGTATTTCAATAAAGAACGTCTTTCTTATACCTGTGGTGTGCGGGCTCCATCCAATACCTACACCAGTTGTTATGCAACAGAGTTTGCTGTGACCGTTGTGAATTATGGGTGGTGTGGTTTTTGCCAAGACGGTGGATTGTGGCCCATGCCTTCCTGCTGTTATTTGTCATGTTGGTGTTCTCTATATCTTTTCGTCCTGGGCATGACGTTAAACTGTTCCGTTCGAGAGTACCAGCGACCCTCGAATGTAAACAGCCACGAAAGGAAATTATGTGTGTGTGAGGTGTTCTCTATGGGTTGGGTTTCAGGTGGTTGTATTGTAGTAGCTTGACATTTCTTGGAGGGCACTTTCAAGGACAGACTCAATCTTCTGGAAGTCTGCTTGTTGGGTCGTAATGCAGAGGTCGTCGGCGTAGATGAAACGCTGGCATTAGGCATTGGGTAGTGGCTGGTCGTTTGTTTAGATATTGAAAAGGAGGGGGGCGAGCGCGCTACCTTGTGGGAGGCCGTTCTTTTCGGCTTTCCATTTACTCCTCTGGTCATTTAACTGAACATAGAAGCGCCTGTTGTTGAGCAGGCTTTTCCTGACCATTGTGCGGTGTTGGACAGTGTCGTAGGCAGCAGAGAGATCTCTGAATGCTGCTCCAGTTATTTGTTTCCCCTCAAACCCATCCTCAATGTGTTGGGTGAGGTTGAGCTCTGTCCAGCACAGGAGCGGCTGGGACGGAAACCAGCTTGGTCTTTAGTCAGCTTGGTATCTGAGTGGCAACGAGGCGTTGGAGTAGCAGCTTCTCATATAGCCTTGTAGGTGATGCAGAGGGAAATGGGTCGGTAGCTCTTTGTGGATAATGGGTCTTTGCCAGGTTTAAGGATTGCAACCACTTTGGCCTTTTCCCAGACAGAAGGGATGGTTTTCTGTGCTATGCATGTGTTCAGCATCCCCACAAGCCAGGTCTTTGCGTTGGGTCCCAGGTGCTGTAACATTTCTGCCAGTAGGTCATCAATCCCTGCTGCTTTTCCGGGTTTCAACTTTCCCATTGCAGTTTCAAGTTATTCTAGGTCGAAGGGTTTGGTTTGAGGGCTGGCTGATTGTGGTTAGTCTGATACCACTGTGCGATGGTATTCTCCTGTGGGTCGGTGGCGGTCTTGGTCACAACTGGTGGCCAACAGTTATAACCAACACCGCCACCGACTCACATAGAATACCATCGCACAGTGGTATCAGACCAACCACAATCAGCCAGCCCTCAAACCAAACCCTTCGACTTAGAAGAACGTGAAACTGCAATGGGAAAGTTGAAACCCGGAAAAGCAGCAGGGATTGATGGCATACTGTCAGAAATGATACAGCACCTGGGACCTAACGCAAGGACCTGGCTTGTGGGGATGCTGAACACAAGCATAGCACAGAAAACCATCCCTTCTGTTTGGAAAAAGGCCGAAGTGGTTGCAATCCCTAAACCTGGCAAAGACCCATTATCCCCGAAGAGCTACCGACCCATTTCCCTCCTGCATCACCTACAAGCTCTATGAGAGGCACTAACATTTCTGAACAGACTATATTTACATCAATATGTCTGAGTCCCCACCTACTCACTCAGGGTTGACGTGTCACACCTGCAGTGATGGGAGGGGCACCAAAATGTGGTATTTTGATTGTTTAATGGGGGCACTCCCTTAGTATAAAAGTGTATGTTTTGTGTACACATGACCTGATGAAGATCAAATGGATCGAAACGCTGTCAGTATTTCAACAAAGAACGTCTTTCTTATACCTGTGGTGTGCGGACTCCATCCAATACCTACACCAGTTGTGATGCAACAGAGTTTGCTGTGACCGTTGTGAATTATGGGTGGTGTGGTCTTTGCCAAGACGGTGGTTTGTGGCCCATGCCTTCCTGCTGTTATTTGTCATTTTGGTGTTCTCTATATCTTTTCGTCCTGGGCATGACGTTAAACTGTTCCGTTCGAGAGGACCGGCGACCCTCGAATGTAAACAGGTGCTGGGACAGGGACAGGTGTTGTCTTGACGCATCCCGTGATGATGCGACAGGTGTCATTTAGGGCTGTGTCGACCAATTTGGTGTGACGTGATCAGCTCCAGCTTGAGCAGACATACTCTGCTGTAGAGAAAGACAGGGCCATGGCAGTTGCACGGATTGTTTGTGGGTCTGCACCCCACTTGGAGTTCACTAGTTTTCACAGGATGTCATTGTGGGTGTTGACCGTGGCTTTTATGTTCTCCAGGTGTTTTTTGAAGAAGAGTGTCCTGTCCAGTGTAACTCCAAGATACATGGGGTGGGTATGGTTGGAGAGTTTGTGGCCATCCCAAGTGACGCTCAGTTCTTTTTTCGCGTCTCGGTTCCTCAGGTGGAAGCTGCATAGTTGGGTTTGTGTGTGTCTTTCTTTTTCTGTCTTTCTTTCTTAGGACGGAGATAAAGGTAGACGCCGTTGGAAGGCTCAACACAAGCCGATGACCCTAGAGATCCATCCCAAAGCTTCCCTCAGGGAGCCCAGCAAGCCAGCTAGCCAGCAAGCCTGCCCAGTCAGCCAACGCAGCCAGTCAGCTCCGCCAGTCAGCCAGTGTAGAAAGTCAGGCTGCCAAGCCAGAGCATATCAGCCGTTGCAGTCAGCCATTGCAGCCATACCAGCCTTGCTCAGTCAGCTCAGCCAGGCCTCTCTCGAGGCCTGGCTCTCTGTCTGCCTTGCCCGGTCTGCCCTGCCCTGCCTTGCAGCAACAGAACCAGCCTTTCTGGCAAGCCAGCCCGCTCAGAATGCGAGCTGAGCAAGCCAGTGCAGCAACAAGCCCAGACTAGGTTACTGCAGCCTTACTGTGCAGCCACAGCCACTCAGCCCAGACCAGCAGGAGCAAGCCAGGCTCCAACCCTTGCAGCGCAGCCTTAGGCCGGATAGTCCCCCTGCCTGCACTTCGTTGCCTTCCTGGCCTGTCTGCCTGCCTAGGCGCCTCGGTCTTCCTGTCTGTCTGCCTTGGCCTGCCGGTCTGAAACTGGTTTAGACTAACTGCGTGCTTGCCAGCTGCGCTGGCTTGCTGAGCTCGTATTCTGAGCTGGCTGGCTTGCCAGCAAGGCTGGTTCTGTTGCTGCAAGGCAGGGCGGGGCAGACCGGGCCAGGCAGACAGAGAGCCAGGCCTCGAGAGAGGCCTGGCTGAGCTGACTGAGCAAGGCTGGTATGGCTGCAATGGTTGACTGCAAGGGCTGATGTGCGCTGGCTTGGCAGCCTGACTTTCTACACTGGCTGACTGGCGGAGCTGGCTGGCTGCGTTGGCTGACTGGGCGGGCTTGCTGGCTAGCTGGCTTGCTGGGCTCCCTGAGGGAAGCTTTGGGATGGATCTCTAGGGGCATCGGCTTGTGTTGAGCCTTCCAACGGCGTCTACCTTGATCTTCGTCCTAAGAAAGAAAGACAGAAAAAGAAAGACACACACAAACTCAACTACGCAGCTTCCACATGAGGAAGGCAGGCAGGCACGCACGCAGGCAGGCACGCACGCAGGCAGGCACAATCTGCCTGCGTGCTTGCTTCGCCCTCCAGTTGCTGCTCCAGTTATTTGTTTTCCCTCAAACCCATCCTCAATGTGTTGGGTGAGGTTGAGCTCTGTCCAGCACAGGAGCGGCCGGGACGGAAACCAGCTTGGTCTTTAGTCAGCTTGGTGTCTATGAGTGGCATGAGGCGTTGGAGTAGCAGCCTCTCTTGTAGGTGATGCAGAGGAGGGAAATGGGTCGGTAGCTCTTTGGGGATGATGGGTCTTTGCCAGGTTTAGGGATTGCAACCACTTTGGCCGTTCTCCAGACAGAAGGGATGGTTTTCTGTGCCATGCATGTATTCAGCATCCCTACGAGCCAGGTCTTTGCGTTAGGTTCCAGGTGCTGTATAATTTCTGCCAGTATGTCATCAATCCCTGCTGCTTTTCCGGGTTTCAACTTTCCCATTGCAGTTTCGAGTTCTTCTAGGTCGAAGGGTTTGGTTTGAGGGCTGGCTGATTGTGGTTGGTCTGATACCACTGTGCGATGGTATTCTCCTGTGGGTCGGTGGCGGTGTTGGTTACGACTGTTGGCCACCAGTTGTGATGCAACAGAGTTCGCTGTGACCGTTGTGAATTATGGGTGGCTCCCTGAGGTCCTTGATCCCCATGGGGTCCAACAGTGGTCATTGAAGCGTGCACAGACATGCACAAATGCACCTACACACGCACAGGCGCACATGCGTATGCACACCTGGACCTGTAAATGAACAACAACACAAAAACTAAAGCACTGGTGTCGGACTTCTGGTTTACCGGAACGGGGTTCAACTCCCTGCAGTGCCCTGCTCAATGTGTTATATTTACATGGTTCATTGGTCCATGGTCTCAGGTCATTGAGCGGCGCGCTATTGTGTGCGATTCTTCATCATTGTTGAGGATTTTAAAAAAAGGTGAAAATCAAGGAAAAGCGAAAGGCTATAGTCCATGGTCACGGACCGCATACTGGTCAAGGTAATTCATACTGGTGAAGATCATTTACTAGTCTTATGAAGGTAATTTATACTGGTCAAGGTCATTTACTAGTCTCATGAAGGTAATTTATACTGGTCAGTCATATACTGGTCACGGTCATTTATACTGGTCAAGGTCATTTGTACTTGTCAAGGTCATTTATACTGGTCAAGGTCATTTACTAGTCTTATTGAAGGTCATTTATACTGCTCAAGGTTATTGATCAATATCAATGACCTTGATGACCCCAAGGTCATTAAGTGGCATGCTATAGTGCGCGATTCTTCATCATTGTTCACGATTTGAAAAAAGGTTAAATCGCGGAAAAGCGAAAGGCTATAGTCCATAGTCTCGGAGGGCATACAAAAATGTGTGGTGCTATACAGGCCGTTCTGGAAAATTTGGGACAGAGGTTCATCGTTGGCATCCAGGGAGTGTGTGTGCAAAATTTGGCATCGACCGGGTTAATGGTGCTGGAGATTAGCTGTTAACAAACTGACGGACACACACACACACACTCACTCAGAGTGCAAAACATACTCTATCCCCATGGCTTTGGCCTGGTGCCATACCGTTATTAATTATTGCCTACAATGTCAATTGTGAAATTACTTTACCGTTGCAATGCAAAATTTACATTTCAACGAATGGACCTCGTAAAACAAAACAAAAACCAAGGCACTGGTTGTGGTACTTCTGGTTTACCGGAATGGGGTTCAACTCCCTGCAGTGCTCTGCTCAATTTGTTGTATTTACATGGTTCATTTTTATTTTCTGCTCATTGTGTTGCCTTTTCATAGATGATAACCCCCAGGTTCTTTAATGTGTTTGCACTCCCTACAGTTAGGTTACCAAGTCTATTTATTTATTATTTCTGTTCACTAGAACTAGAACCAATTACCAAAGTAGGCTTTCTAATGACACAACTCGCCTTTGTTTTTATGTGTAGCAAAAACGTTCTTTTTATTTACGCCAAAGAGTAGAGGCTGGTCTGCATTCATGCGAGCGGGGAAGTTTAGAGTAACATAGCTCTAAATGAAACGCATTAGAGCTATGGACCAGAGCTAGTAGTCATAGCACTTCATGGTATATGCATAGTTTATATAGTTTCATTATAGATATATTAAACACTAAACAGAGAGGACTGGAGTCAATTGGGTTATATTATGTTTAACACTAATTTGAAGCTGTCAAAATCTGACAGACTTCTGGCGGCCATGGCCACGCCCACCTTTTGGTAACGCCCACTTTCGGCCAAGCCCACAAAAAGGACCCGCCATGTCATTTGCCAGGCAGGCTCCACTCTCAGACAGATATTTGTTGCTAGCTGTTTGTACACACAGTATGTATGTTGCTAAGCAAACGAACTAACGACGCCTGTTTGTATATATTATATGATTAGCAGCGCTATTTAATTCATACCATTTCATAGCGAAGGATATAAACAGGATATAACAGAACGGAATAAACAGGAGACGAACTAAAAGGTGAGTTTTTACCTAAAACTAAAACATTCTCCCACTGGAATGATGTTAGCATCATGCTAACCAGCTAACAGGATAACCAGCTAGCAGCAAACACACCTCTGTAGTGGAGTTTCAACAACACTATAATTCATATTACAGTATGTATGGTAAACATTCTATTATTATTCTACCATTAACGTCTTATTGTTCATGTTGTTTCAAGTGTTGTTGATGCCAGAATGTGTCGCTAGATGGCCTAACATTAGCATTAAGGCCGTGTTGTTGTTATTACTTGTAGATGCATCGTATGCACTGTAAACGATGCATCTACAAGTTGTGCAATGAGCAATGTGATTGTTATGTCCATATCAAATAAATAAACATAAACATTATGACGTAAGCAAAGGCTTTTAGTTTAAACGGATTTTGTTTATATCACTGGTCCATTTATTTACTCTTTGGCATTTGAGCCACGGACCACCATCTGATGACATTTAGCCTCTCAGACCCAAAACTAAAGAATATTTTGTTATCGTTGGATTAGATTTTGTCCACAATTATATTGATGTTGGTACCATTAGGAGAGATAACATGGTGTTGGTACCATTAGGAGATAACATGGTGTTGGTACCATTAGGAGAGATAACATGATGTTGGTATCATTAGGAGAGATAACATGATGTTGGTACCATTAGGAGAGATAACATGATGTTGGTACCATTAGGAGAGATAACATGATGTTGGTACCATTAGGAGAGATAACATGATGTTGGTACCATTAGGAGAGATAACATGGTGTTGGTACCATTAGGAGAGATAACATGGTGTTGGTACCATTAGGAGAGATAACATGATGTTGGTACCATTAGGAGAGATAACATGGTGTTGGTACCATTAGGAGAGATAACATGATGTTGGTACCATTAGGAGAGATAACATGGTGTTGGTACCATTAGGAGAGATAACATGATGTTGGTACCATTAGGAGAGATAACATGGTGTTGGTACCATTAGGAGAGATAACATGATGTTGGTACCATTAGGAGAGATAACATGGTGTTGGTACCATTAGGAGAGATAACATGGTGTTTGTACCATTAGGAGAGATAACATGGTGTTGGTACCACTAGGAGAGATAACATGGTGTTGGTACCACTAGGAGAGATAACATGGTGTTGGTACCACTAGGAGAGATAACATGGTGTTGGTACCACTAGGAGAGATAACATGGTGTTGGTACCATTAGGAGAGATAACATGGTGTTGGTACCATTAGGAGAGATAACATGGTGTTGGTACCATTAGGAGAGATAACATGGTGTTGGTACCATTAGGAGAGATAACATGATGTTGGTACCATTAGGAGAGATAACATGATGTTGGTACTATTAGGAGAGATAACATGATGTTGGTACCATTAGGAGAGATAACATGGTGTTGGTACCATTAGGAGAGATCAAAATAAAAATAACAATTCTTCTACATTCTCTAATTGACTTCTTGTAAAGTAAGTAATGCAGATGTTTAAAGGTATATTTCACTCAAAAAACCTTAGGTTTCGTTTTTGGCTGTGGGACCCAGCCTTTCGTCCAATCAGGATAGAGAGTCAAAAACGAAACCTAAGGTTTTTTGACCCCCAGGGGTTAACTGGGGACAGGGAGGAACTCCTTATATGGCCAGCACACTCTATAGTAGGGAGGATTATCACAACAAAACAAAAAAATAAGTGATATTTGAATTAAGTGAAATCACTGAATATACCTTTAACAATAATTTAACTCGAGGTCCATTTGGTTACCAACTCTCCATCATTTAGCTGGGGACCACCTGGAACCCCCTGAAGGACCACTGGTTTACATGATAATGACGTGACTGTCAATTCAACACAGAGAACTGTGACATCACACACATCTAACTTTGTACCAATTATTATTATTTTCTACTTTTACCTGTGCTGTGGTGTGTGTGTGTGTGTGTGTGTGTGTGTGTGTGTGTGTGTGTGTGTGTGTGTGTGTGTGTGTGTGTGTGTGTGTGTGTGTGTGTGTGTGTGTGTGTGTGTGTGTGTGTGTGTGTGTGTGTGTGTGTGTGTGTGTGTGTGGGGTGGTGGGGTTAGCTTCTGCAAAAAAGTCGTCCCCAAACTTGTCATGTCAAGGACCCCCATTTGAAAAGATATGCCAGGGACCCCCATAAGAGAATATTTTTACGGCTCTAGCAGTGATTCTCAACCCGTTTAATTTCAAGGACCCCCAGTTTGACATGAATTAGTCTACGGACCCCCATTTCATGGCATTTCTATTTCTATTAGGGAAGCACTGAGAAAACTGTTGCGCCTTTCTTCGTCCTTTTTTTTTTTTTTTCCTTCAAACTTAACTACGGTAGCGGTGGTCTCAAAAACATAAGGGAAACTTTGACAGGAAAAGACTCGCTCGCCGTATAGAAAAGGAAGTAAAACTCCTTAGACTGAGACTTAGAAAAATATATTTTCTTTTATTTTATCATGCTCTGTGCTCATGGTGCAATTAAAAAGCAAACGTTTCGGTCCTCAGACCTTCGTCAGTGCTTTTTCTATTAGGGGTCACGATTATGAAATTATGACCGATATCCGATCTCCGATCATCTGCAGACTGCAGGGTCATACTTGCCCATACCGATTCTGACCCATTCTGATATTATACAGAGGACCACCATGGAAAGAAGCCTATAGGCCCTATAGGGGCTTATTGGTTCAAAGCCTGTTGATAAAGTATTCAATCAATCAATCAATAAATAGCCTATTCTCTTGTCTGTTTTCACAACTGAATGAGAGGAGTACACAAATGAAATGTATTTATTTTTGGCTGGTGAAAACCGATTCAATAATCTGTATAATTTTGAGACCATTCCGATACCAATATTATATTATATATATGGCTTTTCTTTTTTATATAATTTTTATCCCACGATTTTGTAACCCATTTTTCACCCCTGTGCAAATCATCTAATGTGATCCTGGGCTCTACACACCCTCCACCAACCTAGTCCCCATATATGGGGGACAAGGGGAGACCAACCTAGTCCCCATATATGGGGGACAAGGGGAGACCAACCTAGTCCCCATATATGGGGGACAAGGGGAGACCAACCTAGTCCCCATATATGGGGGACAAGGGGAGAGCAACGGACTTGAACTCATGCTTCCTTCATGCCGAGTGTCCAAGTTGCTCCTTTACACCTGACAGGGGGAAGTTTCCCTGGTTGGACGTAGCGCGTGGAAGGAACACGTTATTCCAACCAGTTCCTTTCCCCTCCATCAGGCGCCCCGGCTGGCCAGGGGGAGGCAGTTTAGTGACCATGATTACTGCATGTTTTTTGTGAGGGTACCTACCCTAGGGGACACGGGGCCGATATGACTGACATTTCTCTCTGCCTATCACATTGTCTAGATGCAGGCAGGTGGGCGGGGCCGATATGACTGACATTTCTCTCTGCCTATCACATTGTCTAGATGCAGGCAGGTGCATCGGTGGGCGGGGCTCAGAGCCGCTCGGAGGATGAGGATTCGCTGGTGATAAAGGAGGTGAAGAGGACGTCGGGACAGGTGTTCTGCGGAGGAGGAGGAGGAGTTGTCGTTCCCAAATGCAGGAGTTCCTCCAGGTTGGAGTTCATTATTAACTCACTGAGACCTGTTGTTCCAGGGACCCCCCAGAAGCAAAGATTTGAGTTAAAAACGTTCACAGTGAAAGAATATATGTATATACAAGAAAGTCGTTTTTTGCCACTCAGTAGGCGTTCCCGCATTACTTCTGGGTAGGATGATGATGTCGCCTGCAGTGCAGACCCTCTATAGACGGTTAAAGTTATGCTCCACATCCTAGTGTTTGACAGGAGGACCATCCAGATAAATTTAGATCTCTGCCATTATTTCCTATGACAATAAACAATAACAACACTTATCATCTCGTACCTACAGGTCCATCTCAATGAATTAGAATATTGTGTAAAAGTTAATTTTCTTCCATAATAATATAATTAAAAAAAAATGAAACTTTCTTATATTCTCAATTAGTATTTAAAACATTTTTTTATTTTAATCTATGATGATTTTTGGTCTTTGGTCTTTTGGTGTTTTAAACATTATGTTATGCTTTAGCTATGAAAAATAGCAGATCTACAAGCTCATAGCGCGCCACCGACCTTGTAGGTCTGGTATTTTTGAAAAATCGTGAAAATATTTATTTCAGAAAACTGGAGGATTTAGAATAATTTCTTTAAATTTCGAGGTCAGGCCTAAATGGGTTAATGTATGCAGTTAATATGTGGTCTGGGCTACTTTTGAACAAATCATTTCATCAATGGGGGCGTGGCATGGAGGTGATCAGCCTGTGGCACTGTTGAGGTGTTATGGAACCTAGTTGTACAGTAGTGGTGATTGACAGCTGTCATTGTTCCCCAGGTCCATCAACCTAGTTGTACAGTAGTGGTGATTGACAGCTGTCATTGTTCCCCAGGTCCATCAACCTAGTTGTACAGTAGTGGTGATTGACAGCTGTCATTGTTCCCCAGGTCAATCAACCTAGTTGTACAGTAGTGATGATTGACAGCTGTCATTGTTCCCCAGGTCCATCAACCTAGTTGTACAGTAGTGGTGATTGACAGCTGTCATTGTTCCCCAGGTCAATCAACCTAGTTGTACAGTAGTGGTGATTGACAGCTGTCATTGTTCCCCAGGTCAATCAGCCTAGTTGTACAGTAGTGGTGATTGACAGCTGTCATTGTTCCCCAGGTCAATCAGCCTAGTTGTACAGTAGTGGTGATTGACAGCTGTCATTGTTCCCCAGGTCAATCAACCTAGTTGTACAGTAGTGATGATTGACAGCTGTCATTGTTCCCCAGGTCAATCAGCCTAGTGGAGAGCAGCCTGGTCAAGTCCTCCAGCAGAGTGAAAGGACCGCCTGTCATCGATCAGCCAATCCGCTGCTCTGGGGGCGGTGACCTCTCGTCCAAACAAAAGGTACGAGCCAATCGGCTGCTCAGGGGAGGTTAGAGCCAAGGACAACAGCAGTTGCTGTGTGTGTGTGGGGTGAGTTTAGTGAATGATAAGGGGACGTCACAGGACAACAGCAGTAGCTGTGTGTGTGTGGGGTGAGTTTAGTGAACGATAAGGGGACGTCTCAGGACAACAGCAGTAGCTGTGTGTGTGGGGTGAGTTTAGTGAATGATAAGGGGACGTCACAGGACAACAGCAGTAGCTGTGTGTGTGGGGGGAGTTTAGTGAACGATAAGGGGACGTCACAGGACAACAGCAGTAGCTGTGTGTGTGTGGGGGGAGTTTAGTGAACGATAAGGGGACGTTGCAGGACAACAGCAGTAGCTGTGTGTGTGTGGGGTGAGTTTAGTGAACGATAAGGGGACGTCACAGGACAACAGCAGTAGCTGTGTGTGTGGGGTGAGTTTAGTGAATGATAAGGGGACGTCTCAGGACAACAGCAGTAGCTGTGTGTGTGTGGGGTGAGTTTAGTGAACGATAAGGGGACGTCACAGGACAACAGCAGTAGCTGTGTGTGTGGGGTGAGTTTAGTGAATGATAAGGGGACGTCTCAGGACAACAGCAGTAGCTGTGTGTGTGGGGTGAGTTTAGTGAACGATAAGGGGACGTTGCAGGACAACAGCAGTAGCTGTGTGTGTGTGGGGTGAGTTTAGTGAATGATAAGGGGACGTTGCAGGACAACAGCAGTAGCTGTGTGTGTGGGGTGAGTTTAGTGAATGATAAGGGGACGTCTCAGGACAACAGCAGTAGCTGTGTGTGTGGGGGGAGTTTAGTGAACGATAAGGGGACGTTGCAGGACAAAAGCAGTAGCTGTGTGTGTGTGGGGTGAGTTTAGTGAATGATAAGGGGACGTCTCAGGACAACAGCAGTAGCTGTGTGTGTGGGGGGAGTTTAGTGAACGATAAGGGGACGTCACAGGACAACAGCAGTAGCTGTGTGTGTGTGTGGGGTGAGTTTAGTGAATGATAAGGGGACGTCTCAGGACAACAGCAGTAGCTGTGTGTGGTGAGTTTAGTGAACGATAAGGGGACGTCTCAGGACAACAGCAGTAGCTGTGTGTGTGTGGTGAGTTTAGTGAACGATAAGGGGACGTCTCAGGACAACAGCAGTAGCTGTGCGGTGCGCATTGATACGATGTCTAACCCTAACCTGCACCACAGACCAATAAGAAGCCTCGGGTCAACTTATACGTCTTGGCATGCCCCGCCTACCTTGGAGTAGGTCAAACTAATCACAGAACTCAGTGAATCTAAAACTATTTATGCTTTTGTTTTGTTTTTGTACACGCAGGGCAAAGTTGAGTTCTATGCCTTTTAACCCTTTAGGCCTGAGATCAGATTCTAAAAATGTCTTCTACATCCTGACAGTTTTCTGAAAAAGCTATGTTTCTATGTCAGTCGTTCTTCGATTTTTCAAAAATAGCAGACCTACAAGCTTGAGCTTGTAGATCTGCTATTTTTCAATAGCTAAAGCATAACATAATGCTAATATCAAAAGGGGTTCCTGCCCAAAATGGGTTAATTAATATCCACCTTCATCATGCTCTTCCTGTCAGGTGACCAAATCTAGCACGGGTCTGACCCCGCCCCTAGCCATGGTGGTGACTCCGCCCCCAATCAGCAAGAGAATGAAGAAGAGCAAACAGCCGTTACAGGTCACTAAAGACCTGGGCAGGTGGAAGCCTACCGACGACCTGCTGCTAATTAACGCTGTGCTACAGGTGAGTTAACGACCTGCTGCTAATTAACGCTGTGCTACAGGTGAGTTAACGACCTGCTGCTAATTAACGCTGTGCTACAGGTGAGTTAACGACCTGCTGCTAATTAACGCTGTGCTACAGGTGAGTTAACGACCTGCTAATTAACGCTGTGCTACAGGTGAGTTAACGACCTGCTGCTAATTAACGCTGTGCTACAGGTGAGTTAACGACCTGCTGCTAATTAACGCTGTGCTACAGGTGAGTTAACGACCTGCTGCTAATTAACGCTGTGCTACAGGTGAGTTAACGACCTGCTGCTAATTAACGCTGTGCTACAGGTGAGTTAACGACCTGCTAATTAACGCTGTGCTACAGGTGAGTTAACGACCTGCTGCTAATTAACGCTGTGCTACAGGTGAGTTAACGACCTGCTAATTAACGCTGTGCTACAGGTGAGTTAACGACCTGCTAATTAAGTAACGCTGTGCTACACCCTCAGGGGGGCCTCCACGCTCCAACTGAACGTCAGGCGTCAGTCAACCCCCCGCCACTCTTGGCCCTCTCTCTCTCTCTCTCTCTCTCTCTCTCACTGCCTTGCTCTCTCCCACAATGTTAATGTTAAAGGTCCAATGACACGCCCCAAAATTAATATGGGTGGTACAATACATCACGTGGGCTGACTGAAAACAGTTTGAAACAGTTTGAAACAGGGCTACGGCGCTAGCAACAAGCGTCATACCACTTTGAGTGGCAGTCGGTGGGAAATGCTCTCGCCACAGAATTTACTAGTATTCTGGCCATAATAATCATTCTGGTCGGCCCCAGCTGTTGGTACGCAGAAGCGCTTCCCGGCGCTTGATTGACAGCGCATTTTTAATTTTGACGACGCATGCGCACTGGCGCACTGGCTTATGTGCAGCCCTGATTATTAAAATGGGCTTAAATTGACACTTCACTGTCATCTGTTCTCTAGTTAGATCAGGTATCACAATCCGTGGCTGGATGAGGTTACAGTTGCCATTACACTAAAGTTGGATATTATATTATTATTACATCCATCAAAATGTCAGCCACACTAATCCTCATTTCCGTGGCGTGTGTTTGTGCGTTTCCTCCTCCTAGATTCCAAAGGCTCTTGTCGTCCTCGTCAAGTGTTGGAGAGGAGAGGAGAGGAGAGGAGAGGAGAGGAGAGGAGAGGAGAGGAGAGGAGAGGAGAGGAGAGGAGAGGAGAGGAGAGGAGAGGAGATACCTGCTGGGCCGAGGCCGAGGGGCTGACAGTACACAGAGGAGATACCGAGGGAGGGCTGTAAGGTAGGCTAAAATCAAACGCACCTTGTGCAGATTCTTGTTCTTTTTCTGTTAATTCATGGAAACTGTCTCCTGCTCAGAACCGCCTGTCCACTAATAGAATATACTGTTCTGTTGATTTGTTACTTTTTAAAGTAAAACTCTAGCAAAAAAAAGAAAGTCAACAAGGCAGTTTTTTCCTTTTTGTATTTGTATTTGTATTATATATTTTTGGAGGATCATGTATGAGAGTCAGTCTATTTCTCTCTTTGCTTTGTCTTTCACAGAGCAGAAGGGGGGGGCTGTAAGGTAGGGCATTCACTTCTAGTAATTTTTACTAGTTGACAAGTTGTTTAGTTTGCTAGTTGACTAGTTGTTTAACTACCAATTATGTAAAAATATATATATTTGTACATTTAAAAACTGTGTAGATTGGTGACTATAACTATAATCTACCTGATCTTGAGGCCTACAAAAAATAAATTTGCATTTTTTTCTTATTTAGTACCAACAAGGTAGTGGATTTACAGTGGATTTACTAGTCGACTAGTTGAATAGTCCACTAGTTGCTTAAACGTAGGCTAAAATCAAACACACCTTGTGCAGATTCTTGTTCTTTTTCTGTTAATTCATGGAAACTGTGAAACTGTGTCAGAACTTACTGTTCTGTTGATGTGTTACTTTTTAAAGGTATTTTCTCAGAGCAGCAGAAACAACATGGCCTCCGGGAAGAACAAGAACCAGAGCTCTCTGGTTCTCCACAAGGTGATCATGGTGGGCAGCGGAGGTGTGGGGAAGTCTGCACTCACCCTGCAGTTCATGTACGATGAGGTGAGTTACATCATGGTGAGGTGAGGTGTGGGGAAGTCTGCACTCACCCTGCAGTTCATGTACGATGAGGTGAGTTACATCATGGTGAGGTGAGGTGTGGGGAAGTCTGCACTCACCCTGCAGTTCATGTACGATGAGGTGAGTTACATCATGGTGAGGTGAGGTGTGGGGAAGTCTGCACTCACCCTGCAGTTCATGTACGATGAGGTGAGTTACATCATGGTGAGGTGAGGTGTGGGGAAGTCTGCACTCACCCTGCAGTTCATGTACGATGAGGTGAGTTACATCATGGTGAGGTGAGGTGTGGGGAAGTCTGCACTCACCCTGCAGTTCATGTACCATGAGGTGAGTTCCATCATGGTGAGGTGAGGTGTGGGGAAGTCTGCACTCACCCTGCAGTTCATGTACGATGAGGTGAGT